>NC_033795.1:70555448-70562807 GCF_001876935.1 Asparagus officinalis | reverse complement strand
ACTAGGAGGGGGATTAGCAGAGATGATACTCGCTTGGGGTTGTAGTAAAAAGTGTTAGAAGCAACGTCGAAGGAGATCTCCACTCCAAAAGCCAAAAATCACCCAAAAATCCACTTGAAAGCCTTCAATCTTCTCCAAGAAATCAAACTAGGGTTTGGAGGGTTTTGGTTGCTGTTAGGGTTCTTAGGAAAACTAAGAAATATGTGAAAAACTCATATATATATCAGGGGAAAATAGATATGGGTTTAGAAATCTGAAACTAACTCAAAACAGGAGAAAATAGACTGCAGGTATCGCGATCGACCGTGGCGGTCGACCAGACCGGACATTTTTAGTTTCCATATGTTGGCCATTTGTGCATGTTTTAACTCTTTTCTCTCTCATGTATGAACCCGTTCATACTCAAATCACATGGTATTATACTCATATACTATTAAATTATATTTATCATACTAAATATCCACATATCATAATTTATCACATACTAATTATATTATTCCTAAATTATCGGGGTTTTACGTTCACCCCACTTAAGAGGATTTCGTCGAAATTCCGCAGTCGTATCTTAAAGCTTAATAACTGGGAAAACATATTAAGAAGATGTAATTCATATTAACAATTCCTTGTGCACACATCACATAGTGTTAGCACAACGATATTTAAAGTTAATAACCTAGAATGCAAATATTCTTACCTAAATCCTTAACTAAACGAGATTGGTACATCGAGCGAAATAATCTAAACAAGGAAACCATCATGTATATACCATATACTTCAATTGATTAAGGATCAGGTAAAAATATCCTCATTCTAGTGTTAAAGATAAATATAAATGTGACTAAACAATCATAGATAATGACAACTATCAAGTCATATAAGCATATTAACATCATACCTGTCCAAACAGGTGTGGGTAGTCACGGCGAACATCCTCCTCGTGCTCCCAAGAAATCTCTTCGGCTCCTTGCCGGTTCCACTACACCTTCACTAATGGAATGATTTTATTTCTAAGCTTTTTATTCTCTCTAGTAAGTAGTTAAATCATCTTAAATTTCAATCTCTGGTGAGCCAATCACTTTCTGCTGTTCATCATCTCGCAGATGCTTCTTAAGCATTGAGACATGAAAGAGATCGTGTATGCTCGACATCGATGCTGGAAGATCTAATCTGTAAGAAATAGCTCCAATGTTGTAGGCATATAAAACTACTTATAGGTCCCTTATCACAGCTCGGTACGGTGATTTGACAAACCAACGAACCATCGGGCGATATATTCAAACAAGATCGGGAACGAACTCGAATTCGAACACCAAAGCGGATTTACTGCCAAATCAAGATCCGGACTGCCAAATCAGAGTCCAGATTAACAAATCAGAGTTCGGATAAACTGTGAAACCGGAAAATGATAAAACAACCAACACTTGGAAGACTCGGCCAAAACCGAGCCACCAAGGTGGCCGGCCGAGCCACCAAGGTGGCCGGCCGAGCCACCTTTTGGTGGCTTGGTGGCCGAGCCACCTGGTGGCCGAGCCACCCCCCTCCCGAGCCACGGATCTGGGCCCAGATCTGAGCCCAGATCCGCTTTCAGAAGCCTATAAATAGAGGGGGCATGGCTCATTTTTAAAGGGTTGGAATTTTGGAGCCGAAACTCTGCTGGATTGAGAACTTACCTTCGGATTTTCAAAGCTTTGAAGACTTGGACATTTTCAGATCTGGTTCTTGGCGAGCATCCATGTCAAAAAAGGCAGGAGTTCGAGAGAGAGAGATCAGATCTGAGATCCACACGGTAATACTCCGGATCAAAACTTGGTTTTTGATCCCGAGAAGGCTATTATTTCCTTGGTGAAATAGTACCCCCGGCTGTTATTTCCTTTGTGAAATAGCACCCGTCATACCGTGTAGATCCGACCGGATCAAGATCTTGCGGTGGTCCACGGATTAACCCCGACGCAGGCGAAGAACCCACACAAGCGAGAGACCGCAAAACAGGATCTCGCGATTTGTTCGACAAAGAAGGAAAGTTGTAATTTTTATTTTTTCTTTGATCTCGTTGTAACCGGATCTTATAAAAAGACCGGATCTTTGTAACCGATAAACTGTTAACAAAGGAATCAATGGAATCAATGAGTGCAATTTTTCCCGCGAACAATCTGGCGACCACAGTGGGAGCCACCGATCTTGCTGCCGAGATCGTTGTGTCGCAGCCACGGATCTCAATCCCGATCGAGAAGGAGGTCGAGTATGAATTCGACCAACAAAGGTTCGAGGAGTATCTGTCATCCTCATCCGGATCCACCTCCCCCCTCAAGTCCAAGAAGTTCTCCTCCAGGAGAAAAGTCCGTTGGTACGAAGAAGTGCAGAATGCCAACCAAGATCTCACCCCAATTGATGCCGAAGTTGCATCGGGTGATGTTCCACCGACCTCCAACCAGGTCAAACCTGTTCTCGATAATTCCTCCGCCGTTGAGGGCGTAGTGACTCTCTCAAAGAGAGCCCGCCAGAGGCGACGTCAATGCCTGGTGCGACAACTCGCAAAGGCGATGGAGTCCACTGACGGAATCCGCTATCACGCAGATCTGAAGAACAGGAGAGGCAAACAGCCTCGACCACCGATGAATGGCAGCTCTTCTAAGCCGCCAACGAATGAATGTGTCCGTGTCAAACGGAATCGTTCGACACTTGAAGAGCGCATTCACAAGCGCCGCGCAATGTCAGCGCAGGCACAGGCTCGAGTCCAAGAAGCTCGTAGAAGACTGCAGAAGGAAGTGCCGCCAAGTATGGAGGCCGAAGTCTGAAGCGGCGATTCAGGCTAAGGCACAATCGTTGCAGCCTTCAACGCAAATCCAGCCTCCGGCGAACCAAACAAAGTCGCCGGTAATTCCTAGCTACTCCGGGAGATCCCGCGGAATCATCCCGAAGAAGAAGATCAGTTTTGGAGCGCCTCGGTCCAATTCCCGATAAAAGAAGCAAAGCTCCAGTTCAAGAACGTTTGGGCCCAATGAAGAAGCCCCGAACGAGTCAACATGCTGGGGGTCGCCGACACCTCCAACATGGCAAAGAGATCAGGGCAGCTAGGCGCACCAATTTGCGCATTGAAGTCCAGGAGCCCGCTGAGAACTCACGCCCACAAAGGCATGTTTCGAGGCGCGTGACTTTTGAAAGCCCAAAGAAGGCAGTTCACCCTCAGAAGGAAACATTATCGTCTGATGACGGTAGCGTTATACCTGAGAAGTCGTGCCAACACACAATAGGTTACTCCGACCTTCAAGCAGACGAGTTGTACTATCGTGCTGGGGGTACGAGTAAAACCAGAAAAAGGAGTCCTCGAGAACAAGAAACTCAATGCCCCTGTTCCAAACTCATTCGGGCAGTATTGTCTGAGTGTAACTGCATCAAGACAGTTCCTGAAAGGGTTTCGGTTTTTAAAAGACTCAGTACCGAAACGCCAAAACCAAGGCCTAGGCATTTCCGACGAAGGAGAACGGTGTTTGAAGACGGAGAATTTCCGAGGGTCACCACTAACATAACCAGCAAAGGGACATCGACACGGGATAATCCCAAGTCAATTCCGAAAGCATCCCGGCGTATAACTCGTCTGCAGTCTGGAGCCATCAAACGAGGAACTTACGGTAGGGTTCAGACAAGATTACCTTCAGAAGATGAAGAATCAGATACCGGCTCCACGGTCGCATCAGATAATACGGTATCCAGCGAGGGACAACCCCGCGAGGTACTTATGATAAGTGCGGAACAAGTGGCCAAGATGCTTGAAGAAGCCATGGCTAAACAACAGGAGAGCTTCAGGTTCGAAATGCAGATGGCCGTGCAGAATATGAGAGAAATGCATGACCAACAAATCCAAGCACTGACAAACCAGCAAGGCGAACCAAGTCGTCGTAACCAGGTTAATCAGGAAGATGAGGACACAAATGCGAATGAAGATCATAATGCCAATAATCCTCCCGTCAATGCAGGGGGTGGTAACGAGAATGCTAGTGAAAACATAGGTGAAAGCTTGAAGATCAAAAACCTCGAGAGCAAAATCAATACGTTGATTTCCGCTCAAGAGACGAAGAAGACGGGTATTCCTTGTCCATACCCAAGAGAATGGTAATCAATCCCATATCCGGCGAAGTTCAATCTAATTAACTTCACGTCGTTTAATAGGATGGGTTCACCCACTCAGCATTTGATTTACTTCAAATCACACCTAGGGGTTATCTCTGGTAATGAGCCTCTGATGGTACGGTCCTTCGTTGGCACTCTTCGTGGAGCCGCCTTCGACTGGTATCGCCGCCTCAAGCCAGGAAGCGTGAATAGCTAGGACGATATGAAGACTAAATTCCTCGCTAACTTTTTTGACGACGACACCGAAATATCCATCGGGTCGTTACTTGACGAGAAACAAAAAGATGGGGAATTTGTTGATACCTTCGTCAAAAGGTTCCGGAACAAGGCGATGAACTGTCGGGACCCGATCACCGAGGAATTCATTCTCCAGACTTGCCACAACAACCTCGCGTTGGACGTGTTGGAAGCAATGGGGACAGCACCGTCCAAAACATGGAAGGATTTGAAGGTCCGAGGAGAGCAAGCTGAGCGATTCCTCAGAAGGAAGAAGGCGGAAAGAGGCCAACAGGCGACGAATGCTCCACAGCAGAATTTCATCCCACGAGGGAAAGGTAAGGCACATGCTAATGCAGTTGATGCTAATCAAACTTTCCAATTGCAACCTCAGCAACAGCCGCAGCAACAAGCACCACAACAATCTCAGTCGCATTGGCAACAACAGCCTCAGAAGCAGAAATCTTCAGAGCCGAGGTTTCCTAAAGTGTACTCCTTCAAAGATGAGGAAGTTCCCGACATCTTTAAGTACCTGTTGGAGAATAACAAAATCCAGCTGCCGACGATTGTGGATCAAGAAGGGGCTAGCAAAGTGATGGATTCGAAGTATTGCGCATACCATAGAGCAGTCCATCACCCTACAAAGTCATGCTACCACCTCAAGGATAAAATCCAGGCGTTAATTGATGTAGGCGTCATAACCCCGAAGCCGTCCAAGAATGTCGGAGCAAACGCATTGTCAATCAGCTTTGGATCAGTGCCCACAGCATGGTTTAAACCAGAGCGCATCACCAAAGTAGGAATGAAGACGGTGAACGACGACCCACATGGACAGCGCCAAAAAGGACTTGTGCCACACACAGCCCCAAACGGCGAAATCCTCTGGGTCCATCCTGATCTTATTGAAGACGATCAGTGGACGACTTCCTCAACCAGAAAGGGTAAAGGCAAGTCCTGCAATGCTACCTCCGCGATCTTCGAAGAGGATGGTAATGAAGCTCCTACCTTCCCGCTCTCCGAAGAAGAACAAGAAGTCTTTGCCACTAGAAGCGGAAATGAGTATCACTTCAACTATCCATCGCCTAGTGATCAGTTAGCTGAGTAGGGGGTGACTAAGCTGGGACCAGCCAGAACTCTCACGGAGCTGGGTGTGATTACGACTCCTAGACCGGTTGAAGAAGCTCGACGACAGCCGGTTAATAAACAGAAAGAAAAGAAACCCCAGGAGGTTCAAAATCCGAAGCAGTCTCGCTTTAATCGTCCGATTGGAAGATCGATATTATGGCTCAGCTAGCTAATATTCCAGCACGGATAACATTGTATGAGTTGCTACGGTTGTCTAAAGAAACCAGGGAAGCCTTGCAAGAAGCCTTGGCCAATTCAGAAGTGTTCCTTACTCAGATCAAGCCGGTACCTGAAGAGCCAGAACTGTTAATTCAACACTGCAATATAGCGACTAAAAACCTTCCCTGCATTACCTTCACCAAAGAGGATATGCAGAGGAAGAATTCGAACCATGACCGACCCCTATATTTTATTAGGTACATTGGCTCCAGCGAAGTCAACCGAATCCAAGTGGATCCGGGTTCTGCTGTGAGTATTATGCCGCTTCGCTTGATGCATATCCTCAGCATTCCAGTTAGTAAGTTGGCATCCACAGGCACTGTTATCTATGGATTCAATACTAACGGGTTAAGACCCTTGGGTAAGATCCGGATAAAATATCAAATGGGTGATTTGAAGACGGAAGTCACATGTTATGTGATCGATGCCGAGACTTCATATAACTTACTATTGGGACGACCTTGGATCCATAGTAACGTTATAATCCCCTCCACTCTCCATCAGTGTTTGAAATATGTCGACACTGATAATAAGGTTAGGACAGTGGTCGCGGATAAGCAACCATTCAAAGGGTATGAGAATTATTTCACTGATTCTCTCCTTTATGGTAACAAATCCGATACTGAATCATCGGCCCATGGCACGGACAGCGGAGAAGAAGCTGATACCGAAGCCGGATTTGATTACAATGGAGGTTATGTTTTAAACGACATTGTACCCTTTGTAATCAACCTTGACGATGAACAATCGTCAGAGGGCAGTTGTAACTGACAACTTGCTAATAATAAAATAAATAATGATTTAGAGTACTCCCTGTCTCTTGATGATGTGATAAAAGAATTGTACGATAATCCTGATTTGTATATGCCGCTTCGATCGTCCTACGTAACAAAGGAGCGCCTCCAGCATTCTTTCGGAACAACCATGATCATCCCGAACAAGATAGGAGGTGCAAAAGAAGTAATTTACGGTAAAGGAAAACTCGGAGAAGGTCTATACTTCGATCGAGGTCCTCGTATTCTAGCCAAAGCGGCATATATACCAAAAGGGAAACCCGACGATTATTATAAATACAGACGAGGGTTAGGGTATGAATCTTCTTCAGAAGACGAATGCTGCTGGTTAATCAATAACCAATCATCTGAGCAATACAAAAATAGAAATTCATCAGATGCCTCGGAATGGGATTCCGATACAAGTCTGGGGGAAGCATTCAAAGCCCTAATGGCGAACATGGCTACAGCTGATCCGTCCACAATGGAGAACGACGATCAAATGCCAACATGGGAAGACCCGTGGGTTCATCACCTGAACATGCAGTATGGTGATAGGTTCAAACAGAGGGAACCCCCCACTGAAGATAAAATAGTCCAAGTTAACATGGGTGACGAGGCCAACCCAAAGCCCATATTCATCAGTGACAGCCTTCCCCCAAATCAGAAGGAAGAGTTAATTGCTCTCATCAGGGAGTATATTAACGTCTTTGCTTGGAACTACGAGGATATGCCAGGGCTCGACCCCAATGTGGCAATGCACCGCCTCGATATCAAACCGGATGCCAAACCTGTCAAACAACAGCAAAGACGGTTTCGTCCGCAAATTATGGAATCCATCGAGGCAGAGGTTAAGAAGTTGATTGAATCAGGATTTATCCGAGAGGAGCAACACCCA
>NC_033795.1:70553564-70553757 GCF_001876935.1 Asparagus officinalis | reverse complement strand
GATAGGTTACTCCGACTGTCAAGCTGACGAGTTGTATTATCGTGATAGGAGTATGAGAAAAACTAGGAAGAGGAGTCCTCGAGGACTAGAAACTCAATGCCCCTGTTCCAAACTAATTCGGGCAGTATTGTCTGAGTGCAACTGCATCAAGACGGTCCCCGGAAGAATTTCGGTTTTCGAAAGGCTCAGCACC
>NC_033795.1:70546940-70553394 GCF_001876935.1 Asparagus officinalis | reverse complement strand
TTTGCAGTCCGGAACCATCAAGCGAGCAACCTATGGTAGGGTTCGGACAAGACGCCCTTCAGAAGATGAAGAATCGGATGCCGGCTCCGCGGTCGCATCAGATAATACGGTATCCAGCGAGGGACAACCCCGCGAGGCACTTATGATAAGTGCGGAACAAGTGGCCAAGATGCTTGAAGAAGCCATGGCTAAACAACAGGCGTTCGAAATGCAGATGGCCATGCAGAGTATGAGAGAAATGCATGACCAACAAATCCAAGCATTGACGAACCAGCAAGGCGAGCCAAGTCATCGTAACCAGGTTAATCTGGAAGATGAGGACACAGGTGCGAATGAAGCTCACAATGCCAATAATCCTCCCATCAATGCAGGGGGTGGTAGCGAGAATGCCAACGAAGATACAGGTGAAAGCTTGAAGATTAAAAACCTCGAGAGCAAAATCAATACGTTGATTTCTACTCAAGAGATGAAGAAGACGGGCATTTCTTGTCCATACCCAAGAGAATGGGAATCAATCCCATATCCGGCGAAGTTTAATCTAATTAACTTCACGCCGTTTAATGGGATGGGTTCACCTACTCAGCATTTGATTTACTTCAAATCGCACCTGGGGGTTATCTCTGGTAATGAGCCTCTGATGGTACGGTCCTTCGTTGGCACTCTTCGTGGAGCCGCCTTCGATTGGTATCGCCGCCTCAAACCAGGCAGCGTAAACAGCTGGGATGACATGGAGACCAAGTTCCTCGCTAACTTTTTCGACGACGACACCGAGATATCCATCAGGTCGTTGCTCGACGAGAAACAAAAAGACGGGGAATTGGTTGACACCTTCGTCAAAAGGTTCCGGAACAAGGTGATGAACTGTCGGGACCCGATCACTGAGGAGTTCATTCTCTAGACTTGCCACAACAACCTCGCATTGGACGTGTTGGAAGCAATGGGTACAGCACCGTCCAAAACATGGAAGGATTTGAAGGTCTGAGGAGAGCAAGCCGAGCGATTCCTCAGAAGGAAGAAGGCGGAAAGAGGCCAACAGGCGACGAATGTTCCGCAACAGAATTTCGTCCCACGAGAGAAAGGTAAGGTACATGCTAATGCTATTGATGCTAATCAAACTTTCCAATTGCAACCTCAGCAACAGCCACAGCAACAAGCACCACAACAGTCTCGGTCACAATGTTCGGAGCCAAGATTTCCTAAAGTGTACTCCTTTAAAGATGACGAAGTTCCCGGCATCTTTAAGTACCTGTTGGAGAATAACAAAATCCAGCTGCCGACGATTGTGGATCAAGAAGGGGCTAGCAAAGTGATGGATTCGAAGTATTGCGCATACCATAGAGCAGTCCATCACCCTACAAAGTCATGCTACCACCTCAAGGATAAAATCCAGGCGTTAATTGATGTAGGCGTCATAAACCCGAAGCCGTCCAAGAATGGAGCAAATGCGGTTTTAATCAGCTTTGGATCGGTGCCCACATCATGGTTTAAACCAGAGCGCATCACCAAAGTAGGAATGAAGACGGTGAACGACGACCCACATGGACAGCGCCAAAAAGGACTTGTGCCACACACAGCCCCAAACGGCGAAATCCTCTGGGTCCATCCTGATCTTATTGAAGACGATCAGTGGACGACTTCCTCAACCAGAAAGGGTAAAGGCAAGTCCTGCAATGCTACCTCCGCGATCTTCGAAGAGGATGGTAATGAAGCTCCTACCTTCCCGCTCTCTGAAGAAGAACAAGAAGTCTTTGCCACTAGAAGCGGAAATGAGTATCACTTCAACTATCCGTCACCTAGTGATCAGTTAGCTGAGCAGGGGGTGACTAAGAAGGGACCAGCCAGAACTCTCACGGAGCTGGGTGTGATTACGACTCCTAGACCGGTTGAAGAAGCTCGACGACAGCCGGTTAATAAACAGAAAGAAAAGAAACCCCAGGAGGTTCAAAATCCGAAGCAGTCTCGCTTTAATCGTCCGATTGGAAGAGATAAACTGGAAAGTTCGAACACTCCGCACAACTTTGATATTATGGCTCAATTAGCTAATATTCCAGCACGGATAACATTGTATGAGTTGCTACGGTTGTCTAAAGAAACCAGGGAAGCCTTGCAAGAAGCCTTGGCCAATTCAGAAGTGTTCCTTACTCAGATCAAGCCGGTACCTGAAGAGCCAGAACTGTTAATTCAACACTGCAATATAGCGACTAAAAACCTTCCCTGCATTACCTTCACCAAAGAGGATATGCAGAGGAAGAATTCGAACCATGACCGACCCCTATATTTCATTGGGTACATTGGCTCCAGCGAAGTCAACCGAATCCAAGTGGATCCGGGTTCCGCTGTGAGTATTATGCTGCTTCGCTTAATGCATAGCCTCAACATTCCAGTTAGTAAGTTGGCGTCCACAGGCACTGTTATCTATGGATTCAATACTAGTGGGTCAAGACCCTTGGGTAAGATCCGGATAAAATATCAAATGGGTGATTTGAAGACGGAAGTCACATATTATGTGATTGATGCCGAGACTTCATATAACTTACTATTGGGTCGACCTTGGATCCATAGTAACGTTATAATCCCCTCCACTCTCCATCAGTGTTTGAAATATGTCGACACTGATAATAAGGTTACGACGGTGGTCGCGGATAAGCAACCATTCAAAGGGTTTGAGAATTATTTCATTGATTCTCTCCTTTATGGTAATGAATCCGATACTGAACCATCGGCCCATGGCACGGACAGCAGAGAAGAAGCTGATATTGAAGCCGGACTTGATTACAATGGAGGTTTTGTTTTAAACGATATTGTACCCTTAGTAATCAATCTTGACGACGAACGATCGTCAGATGGCAGTTGTAACTGGCAACTTACCAATAATGAAATAAATGACGATTTAGAGTACTCACTGTCTCTTGATGATGTAATAAAGGGATTGTATGATAATCCCGATTTATATGTGCCTCTTCGATCGTCCTATATAGCAAAGAAACGCCTCCAGCATTCTTTCGGAACAACCCTGGTCATCCCTGCCAAAATACGAGGCGAAAGAGAAGTGATTTACGGTAAAGGAGAGGGTTTTCCATTACCAGATCATTTCTTAAGGGAAGATGAGAATGATGACAAACCTGATCAGCATTTGTCTAAGTATAGTCCGGAAGCATGCAAGCTCATGGAAAAACAGGGATATGATTTCACACTCGGAGAAGGTTTTTACTTTGATCGAGGTCCCCGTATTCCAGCCAAAGCGGCATATGTACCAAAAGGGAAACCGGATGATTATTATAAATTCAGACGAGGATTAGGGTATGTCTCTTCTTCAGAAGACGAATGTTGCTGGTTAATCAATAACCAATCATCTGAGCAATACAAAGATGGGTACCCGTCAGATTCCTTGGAATGGGATTCCGATACAAGTCTGGGGGAAGTATTCAAAGCCCTAATGACGAACATGGCTACAGCTGATCCGTCCACAATGGAGAACGACGATCAAATGCCAACATGGGAAGACCCATGGGTTCATCACCTGAACATGCAGTACGGCGATAGGTTTGAACAGAGAGAACCCCCCACTGAAGATAAAGTAGTCCAAATTAACATGGGCGACGAGGCCAACCCAAAGCCTATATTCATCAGCGATAGTCTTCCCTCAAATGAAAAGGAGGAATTAATTGCTCTCATTAGGGAATATATTGACGTCTTCGCATGGAACTATGAAGACATGCCAGGGTTCGACCCCAATGTGGCAATGCACCGCCTCGATATCAAGTTAGATGCCAAACCTGTCAAACAACAACAAAGATGGTTTCGTCCGCAGATTATGGAAGCCATTGAGGCAGAGATTAAGAAATTGATCAAATCAGGATTTATCCGAGAGGAGCAACATCCAGACTGGCTAACCAATATTGTTCCAGTCATGAAGAAGAATGGTAAAATCAGGATTTGCATCGACTTCAGGGACCAGAATACCTGAATACGGCATGTCCAAAAGACGATTTTCCTCTCCCAATCACGGATGTTATTATTGACAATACATGTGGATTTGAGAGAATGTCTTTTATGGATGGTTTTTCAGGATATAACCAAATCAAGATGCACCCAGATGACGATAAGCATACAGCGTTCAGAACGCCCCTCGGTGTCTTTTGCTACACGGTGATGCCTTTCGGTCTAAAGAATGCAGGCGCCACGTACCAGTGAGCAATGACTAAGATTTTCCAAGAACATCTCAGGAAAACAGTCGAGTGCTACGTTGATGATTTGGTTGTAAAAAGCCGCATCAATTGAAAGTCATCAATTGAAGATGAACCCCACTAATGTCCAGCGGAAAATTCCTTGGATTCGTCGTCACCACTAAAGGTATACATATCGATCCTGATAAGGTGAAGGCGATACATGAACTACAACCCCCTAGAAATCTAAGAGAGCTCAGAGGGTTGCAAGGGCGGTTAGCTTACATCCGGCGGTTCATCTCAAATCTTTCTGGGAAGTGCCAACCATTCTCTAAACTAAACAAGAAAGGGGTGTCATTTATTTGGGACGACGCTTGCCAAAAAGCATTCGAAGATATCAGCAACCCCCTAGAAATCTAAGAGAGCTCAGAGGGTTGCAAGGGCGGTTAGCTTACATCCGGCGGTTCATCTCAAATCTTTCTGGGAAGTGCCAACCATTCTCTAAACTAAACAAGAAAGGGGTGTCATTTATTTGGGACGACGCTTGCCAAAAAGCATTCGAATGATAATGGTCACGAACAGGCAGTCTATTACCTAAGTCGGACCTTGATAGGCGCCGAGTCTCGATATCCGATGATTGAGAAAGAATGCCTCGCATTGGTATTCGCAGTGCAAAAGATGCGGCATTACCTGGTTGGACAGACGATTTACGTCATTTCCAACGTTAATCCAGTACGGGTGTTTATGACGCAACCGGCCTCTATGAATTGGCGGTTAGCGAAATGGGCCCTTCTCTTGTCCCAATATGATTTGCACTTCAAACAACAGAAGTCATTTGTGATCTTTTGGCGGCAAACCCGACAACGGATACGGCAGAAGTATATGATGACTTGCTGGACGAAACCCACGAGGTTAACACTACATCACACCAACAAGTATGGCAATTATACTTCGATGGTGCTTCGAGGGCAGTTAATAGGGCAATAACCCCTGGATGTTCTACAGTCTCCTCCGTAGTTGGAGTTGTCTTAATTTCCCCGGGGAAGCATGTGATGCCTCGGGCTTATTCACTGACCAGTCCATGTTCCAATAACGTAGCTGAATACAACGCGCTTCTCATTGGACTCAGTTTCGCCAAGGAGCTGGGGGTCGAATATCTCGAAGCTTTTGGGGATTCTCAATTGATAGTCAACCAAGTCCGTGGAGAGTATGAAGTCAGGAACCAAGACCTGATCCCGTACCACCAGGAGGCCATCAAAATGGCAGATTCTTTTGAAGAATTCTTTATTGAATACATCCCTCGTCTCCAGAATGCTTATGCGGATGCACTGGCAGCACTAGCGGTATCACTTGCGCAGCCTCCCGAAACTGAACTACTAGTCACAGTAAGGACGCATCAGCTCTGCATACCCATATACAATATGGATATTGAAGAGGAAGATGATAGAAACATAAACGCCAAGGAGGTGAATTCAACTCAAATTGGGTCTGAGTCCCGAGATTGGCGTTTTCCTATCATTGACTACGTCCAATATGGCATTTTGCCAGAGGATGTAAAAGAAAGGGAATCAATCCGCCGAAGAGCACCAAGATTCTTCTATAATACCGAGACCCATACATTATACCGTAGAGGGTACGATGGTTTGTTACTCCGATGCCTTTCGAACAAAGAAGCAGAAGAAGTTCTTAAGGAAGCACACGAAGGAGAATGTGGTGCGCATCAGCCCGGTCCCAAACTGTATGATCGCATCAGGAGAATGGGATATTTTTGGCCAACAATGGTTCGTGACGCAATCGAATACGCCCGAGAGTGTCATGCTTGTCAAATACATGCAAATTATATGCACCAACCACCAGAGCGTTTACACACGTCAACCACGTCTTGGCCGTTCGAGACATGGGGTATGGACATTGTCGGTCCTATTTTTCCCCCTTCAGTCAAAGGTGATCGATTCATTCTCGCAATCACGGATTACTTTTCAAAGTGGGCTGAAGCAATTCCGCTTAGAGAAGTGAAGACGAACAACGTCATCAATTTCATCAAGCATCATTGTAGACGGTAAAAAATACCTCTGTGAGCCTATGGGAAATTCGCCTGTAAGAAGTCGCCTGCACAATTCCCTAGCGCCTGAGCCGCATGGTCGTCAAATGTGCTCGGTTCCAGATTCGCCTGAATGATCGGCTCGCCTGCACGAGTTGGGATCAGTTGGAATAGCGAAAATTTGCCGTTCACGCAACTCGCCTACCCGAGTCCAAAGTCGAATCCGCCTGCAAACCTCAAGGCCGCC
>NC_033795.1:70534902-70546759 GCF_001876935.1 Asparagus officinalis | reverse complement strand
AATGATTTCCCATAAATCGATATTTTTAGATTGAACAAATATTTTGAATCTAAAGCATCATTGAGCATAGGGGAAAACATTTAATCTAGGAGCAATATTGATGGCATAACCTAAACCATGCATATCCATAATATAAAAGGCAAGCAAGATACAAATAAAGCTCAAAATTAGATTAGCACAATAAGCTAACTTGGATCTTTAACTCAAGGCGATTAGACCTTAAATCAAAGAGCACCAAGCTCTGATACCAATTGTTAGACCCTAGAGGGGGGGTGATTAGGGTCTTATGCTAATCTAATCCGATTATATGCCAATTAAAATTAATTAATAAATTATTCTAGCAAGTATGAAATACAACAAGATATATGAGCTAGGATAAGCAATATGAATAATGAAATATATCCTATATGATGAACTATATATGCAAGGATATATAAACAATAAGATATATCCTAACAAAGAGATATAGACAATGTATGAGCAAGGATATATGAACTAACACAAGGGTAAAATAAACAATCTACACAAGTGATAGGGTAATATGATGAGCAATACACAAAGGCGATATAAGATATGAAAACAAGAATAAGAACGCCAATGCAATCACAAACAAAACGATATGTTTACGAGGTTCGGTCCCCACGACCTACGTCCCCGCTCCTCACCTCGAGGAGATCTCCACTATCACAACCGGGTTTTCTACGTTCACCCGAACAACGTTTACACCTCACAATACAATCACTATGCAATCACACCTCACACACTAAGTGTTGGTCCTAGCCCGTGTCCTCCTCCTCAAGTGCTCGGTTACAACCTCTCCCTAGGCACGTCAACCGACGCCACTCCTCTTGGGACGATCCCCGACTCTCACCACACACTCCTCACTCGGTGTACAAGTGTATTACAATGAATCCTCACAATTAGGCACAATATAAATCAATTGATTGTTCTCTAAACAAGGTGAGAACTCAATTAAGCTCACTCTCAATGTCACAAACCCACAACCCTAAATTATACTATGAATGTAAATACAATAGGCTCAATAGGTTGTGTGAACAAAGAGATAAAACAATATAAACTCAATATGAAATCTAGCTTATGAGCTAGAAATAGAGTTTAGAAAACTTCTCAATAGATCAAGAGGTAGAGGGAGAATAGTTGGATGCCCAAACACCAATAGATGATCTCCTCAAGCTCTTGTGAAATTGATTTCTCAAAAACAAACTCTCAAATGCTTAAAAGCTTTTTAAACAAACTTAAACCAAATATTAACCCTTGTTAAAACTTTCTTAAACTTGTTTTAAAACTCTCATTAGTTAGTTGGAGAGCTGAAGGCAATAGGGTATTTATACCCTCTCAAAACTCAGCCAAAACTCCCAAAACAAAAGACCAAAAACACCCCAGCAACGGTAACAAAAATAGGCATTGGAAGCAGTCAGAATGAGCGGCGGTCGACTGAAGAAATTCGCGGTCGACCGACAGAAACGATCGGTCGACCGACGGAAATTTCGGTCGACCGCTATCCAGGTCAAACACGAGAAAAACACCAGCTGACTTATCCGGTCGACCGAAGGAAGCTCTCGGTCGCCCAGTGAACATAAGAACTCAGGTTCGGTCGACCGGTGCGGTCGACCGAAAACTGACATATATAAAAAATAGGTTTTTGACACATTTAAACAATTTGTAAAATATTCATTTGACTTCTGAAAATTATGAAACTTTGGGAAATGTATATAAACATGTAAATGAACATGTTACAAAAAGAATTTTCCAAATTGCATTTCCCATTTGTGAAAAACCACCTTGAGGTGGCTCGGCCAAAGCCGATCCACCTTGAGGTGGCTCGGCTTTGGCCGAGCCCCCGCGGGCGGTGTTTTCCGACTTTTTCGAGTCGTTTTCCGTTGTCTCGTTTGTCCGTGTTTTGGTTGACTTGAGACTCTGATTGGTTGATCTGATTTGGCAGTAAGTTGGATTCCTGATTTGGCAGTAAATCCGCTTCTGAGTTCGAGTCCGAAATTGATCTTGATTCGATCGTGATTCGTCCGAGTCCGCTCTCGGTTGGATGACTCGTTGATTCCTCAACTCATTAGCTTGATTCTGCACGCGGGTGGATTCATTCCGTTGCTTCCGTGCGATTCGTCGATCTCGTCGCCTCGTTGGTTCGTCGGTTTGTGCCGAGCTGTGCTAGGGGACCTATAAGCAATTTTATATGCCTACAGTGGGTAATTTCATCCTGAATCCTAAGAAAGGATATGCCGACGCCTAACACGTGTCGCCGGGTTAGTCTTTCGCCGTAGAAAAAAGACACCAGAATACCAGTCTGGGGTATTCCATCCTCCAACATATTGTTTGCCTAGAATAAATATAAAACACAAACACTAGACAAACAATATTAGATGTGAATTGTTTATAAATCATCATCAAAACAAGAAGGCCAACAGTCGTAGCGGCGAGTCTCAGAGAATTCACTCTCTTAGCACAACGTTACATGCGGAACAGATTTAGACAATCCGCATGCTAGCCCGATTCAAACGGTAGTCGGTAAAGGCTTATCAAACCCGTTGAAGGCTGGGGGTTGGCCAAAAATCCTAAAGTCAACACCTAACACGTATCGCCGGGTAGCCTATTCCCGTAACAATAGCAAAGTATATGTATTCGACATCATAGCACAAAGTCTCAGAGAATTCACTCTCTTAGCACAACGTTACATGCAGAACGGATTTAGACAATCCGCATGCTAGCCCGACTCAAACGGTAGACGGTAAAGGCTTATCAAACCCGTTGAAGGTCAATCATTTCAACCAGAATGAGGAATCATAATAAAGATAAAGATAAAAACCAGTTCCACTAAGAGAATCAAAAGTCAAAGTATTCAGCAAATGAAATCATACATCAAACCCATGGCTAAAAATCTGCTGACTAAACTTAGACAGCTTCTCATCATAAGTTTTCCTAAGCTCATCCTGTAACTCAGCTCTGATGGACTCTTCAGTGGAGGCTAAAGTCTTCACAGCAATCTCCTCCGTCTCGACTAGCTTCTGCTTCAGGGATTTCAACTCATCAGATAAAGCAGTGTGGGCTTGCTGATCCTGTACCTTCGTCATCTGTAGAATACTCAAAGTCTCCTCTTCTTCACGGAGTTCTCTTCTGAGCTGGTCTATCTTAGTCTCACAAGAGGTAATGGAAAAATCAAGCTTGTCGAGTGAAGATGATCTAATAGCAAGGTTAGCCTCAACTCTGTCTACCCAATCCCGCTGCACCTGAATCTCGAGCTCAGCAAAAATCCGAGTATCGCGCCATGTCTGTAAGCGAGCATCCAAATGGGCAGCAATGAATGAAGAAGCACCTGCATCCCGGAGCTCATGAAACATCTGAAGCTCGTGCTCTAGACAATCAAGGTCATCAACTATAGCCTTCGCCAGATCCGGGTATCCTGCATCCCTTATTGAATTTATTCTAGAATCAAGGAAAGGTTTAAACTGGTGAAGGAAAAGTCCGCCGTGGAAGAGTTTGCCAATCATAGCATTCACGAAGGAGAAGAAGGAGCGGACTTCTATGCAGATGACGATTTTCTCTGGGTCGCTGTCTGATAATAACTCCTTCACAAGGACATGAAGCCGAGAAGAAAGCCCTACACAAAAAGAAGAATCTGTCAAAAGCCTTGATGAGGAAATAAGTAAAATTTCTCAGTAGTTCAATTTATACCTTCCTCCCCTTGAGTCACTGGGGGTAGTGGAGGTGTAACGGCCGTGGATGTATCAGCTGGTGTAGTTGGTCTCACAGCCGGCTCAACAGGATCAGTCTCGACAAAAGCTCCTATTAAACACAAAACGGAACGCTCAAATGCATCACATTATAGCTGCATTAGTCAAAAATTGGCTAGTTCTATAAGTAACTTGAGAAGAGGCACGTACCTTCAGAAGGACCATCCTCGGGATTCTTAGGGAGTGTAGACTCAGGAAACATATCTTCAGGCACCTGGTCATCAATCTGAGGAGAGACATACATGAAGTGGAGCATAGGAGTGTCCACAAGCAAACCTTCCTCATCAAAATCATCAGTCCAGAAGTCTGACACAAGAGAATATAAGTGCAAAAGAAGAATAAAGAGACTACGACCAATGGAAATGAATTACCTCTTATGGGTGTGTGGGCCTCTCTATTCCCAAAATCCACGTTTGCCTCCTGCAATTTGTCTAAAAGAGCAAGAAGCATAGAGACAATTAGGGAATGCACGAATTCTGAATCGTTCAACTCCTTTGTGTGCCATCTAAAGGGTATATTGTCAATGGTGGATGTACCTAGATTCGCTGAATCGGGTCCTATATTGATGGTCTCCCTAACGTCGGCAGCTTCTGCAGGCTTTTCTACCTGGTATGGTGAGTCAGGCTCACCAGAAAATACACAATCATGAGGAGCAGGATCAGGACTCATCTCGCTATCCCCACGCTCTCCTACATAGAGATGGAAAAGCATGAGTCAAAGTTCTGAATGATCAAAAGGATGATCTATAGGGTAGATGTTACCTCCGTCGCTAGCGGGATCATCACTAGACAAATCCATCTCAGATGCTCGCGAATCTGCATGCGACTTGTGGGCTAATCTCTTCCGCCTAGCAGTGGGGACAACTATCGAAGGTCTCGCCTGGGAAAAAGGACGGAATTCTTCATCCTTGTCAGTTGCGGTCCCTGAAACATCAAACAACTGTCAAGATTAATAATTCTGGAAGACAGAAGGAAAGAATAGGTAGCTAACCTCGCTCGGAACAATCCTCGTAATCTTCAAGATCTCCGCCTGAAGCCTCATCAGCAGAATGGAAGATCTTCTTTCCCTCTTCGTCAATCCGACGAGTCTTGCTCCGTGTCCTCTGTGACCGAGCATTCTCCCAAATCACACGAGAATCAGCCTGAGAAGCTTCCTCGGCCACTAGTTTCGCAATCCGCTTCACGGGGATAGTTTTATTAGCTGCTAACAGCCACTTGCAGCTTAAGAAGGTGAGATTCAACTGCCGCTCAGCACTCGGGAGACTGAACTTAGCACCAGTACAGCCCGTCACGGTCCACAACCATGCCCGGAGACCGTCCACCAAACCAGACCAGTCCAAATCTGTAACACCCCTCCTCTGGGAGGTACATAAAAATTTGAGCAAGACCTATCTGTAATAAGAAGGGCCGACCTGCTAAATCTTTATGCACATCACAACATAGATATACTGAAGGACGAAAAATAAAGCAGTAGAGAGGCATATGCAATACCCAAGATCACGAGGTTGACAGCAGAGTCCATTGAATACCAAAATAGAAGAGAACTAAAGGGTAATACAAAATATTACAATAATAGCAGTGGCTACGACATTAATACATGTTTTATAAGTCAAAGGTACTGCAAAAGTGAACATAAATTAACCCCTATTAAGATTTTCCTCTGGAGCTAATCTTCAAATTCAGGGTCTGCAATGCCCTTATCCTTTCCAGTTGTATGACCTGCGAATGGATTCAGAAGCAATAGGGGTGAGCCTAAGGCCTAATAGGTAACCATTAAAATCTCGGGTACAATCCAAGAGAACGAATGAAAATGATAGACATAGATATCAAACTTGAACAACGGGGTCTCAACATTAAGTTGCCATTCTTATATCGTAATCATTGACCGAAGTGAAATAACATGTAAAGATGAATAATCAAGGTCTAATATTCAGGATTCCAAACTCCCTAATCATGGGATAATCAATAAACCGTGCATGCTTTTATACACCCACCGGTGAGCGTCCTCACACAGGGCATTGTCCCACCGGGACACTATAACATTACCACCCACCGGTGAAGCTTACTTTACACAAGGCATAATCCATGAATATAGACAATCAATCATCAACGAAGAGAGGAATACTATCATTATCAATAGTTGAACCATCGAATCAATTTGAATTGTTGCAATGAAATCATTCAAGGACATCGAAGGTATAAAACTGAAATAAACAACATTAGGATAGCAATGATTAACCAATCAACAACGAGCCCATGCATGAGGTGAATCAAATAGGAATATTATGAAAATGATAAGATATACAATTAGCATGGGAAACTAACTCGCAGGAATTTCAAGAAAGTAATCAATCGAACTCTCAAAGACTTGAGAGGAAACAATGAAAGGTTACCTACCGATTATGTCGGGATCCTCTCGGCCAACGAATGAATCCAAGATTCTCTGTCCTATATATACATGTATACCCACATGAGATTCTAGATACTATGTCTTTTAAAACTTTAACTTAAAACTTATATCATGGTATAAGCTACACCCTAGATGATTGCATCTAATATCTCTAATATGCACAGCAACCTAAGTAGTGTACATGCAGCAGATTTAGGTGAATAGATGGTACAGCAATTGATGTTCAAAATGCATGAAACTAGTCTCAAATGACTCCATTATGAGTCTATTTTCAGAATATAAAACTTTTACATCAATGCATGGTGTATAGTAAGAGTCATGCTCTCAGAAAACTACACCTATCAAAACTGTAGCAGAAAAATAGAGATCATCATTTGGGATGAATAATTTATTTCGGGTACATAACTATATCCCAAAGAGCTCATACTTGGTATGTAAGTAATACTATGGATTAGCTTCCATGTCCCATGAGTTTCATCAATTTTGCATTTTTAAAATGCATGTTACATGCAAAACAACACAGGGGGGGTAGACTGGAATTTCCAGCACATACGCTAGCTATTAGAACTAGGTTTAGGCCTACCAAACGTTATTCAAATTAATTCAAACTCCTATCAACAGAAATACAATTGAGTTTAGTTTTATAAATAGAAAGAATTTCATGCATGCATGATATATGTTGAG
Organism: Asparagus officinalis; assembly: GCF_001876935.1. Lineage (NCBI taxonomy): Eukaryota > Viridiplantae > Streptophyta > Magnoliopsida > Asparagales > Asparagaceae > Asparagus > Asparagus officinalis. The sequence continues at coordinate 70,539,902 of NC_033795.1, read as the reverse complement.
ATATATGCTCTTTACAAAGGACATGACTCAAGCAGACAGTTTCAGACACATGCACTGAGTTAAACCATACTTTTAAACTAGTAAATGATCATAGAATTAAACAAACAAGATCTCAAATGAAATCCACAAATATGTAGTTTCTAGAACAGAAATAATTTCATGCATGCATGGTATATGTTGAGATATATACTCTTTACAAATGACATAACTCAGGCAGACAGTTTCAGACACATGCACTGAGTTAAACCATACTTTCAAATAAGTGAATTATCTCAGAATTAAACAAACAGGGACTCAAATGAAAGCCACGGAAGTATAGTTTTTAGAACAAAAAGAATTTCTTCGTTTGGATATATACAAAGAAAGTTATGATCTGTTTAGTAGTAGTGTATCTTACTGGAAATTTCTGCACGAAATTTCAGTTTCAAGATAACATTGACATGCAAGCCCTAAAATGTTACATGCAAGACTAAATCTAAATTAACTATATAATTCAGTTCTAACATCCTTAATAACAACATGCAACTGAGAGTTTTACTTAGGGTTTTGACTTTGCCCCACTTCCTCCACCAAAGTCCTCAACTACCTTCTTTCTCCACTCCTTCTTCTTCAATGTTCTTGAGAGATGAAGGCTTTTGGAAATCTCTTTTTTTTTTTTTTTAAGAGGAGAGGTGCTGGAGATATTCAGAGGAGAGGGAGGAGGTTTTTAAGAGATTTTTCTTCTTAAATGGCAAAGTGAGAGGTGGAGGGCACATATATATAAGCCCATGTGAAGAGAAATCCTCAATTTGACCAAAGTTGAGGGGTTTTCCAAAGTTGAGGGGTTTTATGAAAAATTTCCCCCACTAACATGGCTGAACAAATATAATAACTATGTTAATTAGAGAGTTTCACATTAGGTATTTAATGATTTGGTTATCTCTAATCAAGGTTTAAAGCATGGTTAACTTAGGTTTACATGCTAAGTTTGTATGCATGCGATGACTTAGTTAACTAGATCACAATATGAGAAATAGCTAAGTTAAATTCTCATACTAGAAGATTATATGAGATGCAATAAAGAAAAGAATCTACTAATTTATGGATTGGTGTCGGTAACGGTATCCGATCAATGAAACGGAAAATTAAAATTTGGAATGTTACATACTCCCCCCCTTAAGGAAATTTCGTCCCCGAAATTTTTACGTACCCTCAAAATAAATGTGGATATGTTTTTCGCATCTCAGGTTCTAGTTCCCATGTTGCCTCCTCAACGCCTCAATTATTCCATAAAACTTTAACCAGCAATATGGATTTGTTTCTCAGCTGCTTCTCCTTAAAGCCTAGCACTCGAACCGGTCGTTCTTCATAAGATAGATCCTCCCGCAGGGGCAAGGCTTGGTGCGAAATGATGTGTCTGGGGTCTGGTACGTACTTTTTCAGGTTTGAGACGTGGAACACGTTATGAATCTTCTCCAATTCTGGGGCCAAGGCTAGCCGGTAGGCTACAGGTCCGATCTTCTCCAAAACTTCGAATGGCCCAAGGTATCTCGGATGGAGTTTGCATTTCTTGCCACCTCTTGTTATTCCTTTCATTGGTGTAGCCTTTAGAAACACATGATCACCAACCTAGAATTCTAGGTCCTTGCGTCGACGAACTGCATAGCTCTTTTGCCTACTTTGGGCCGTCTGCATATGTTGCCGAATAGTTTGGATCTTCTCAGTCGTCTCCTGGATTACGTCTGGTCCAAGTAGTTGACAATCACCAGTCTCTTCCCAACAGATAGGGGATCTACATCGCCTCCCATATAGGGCTTCATAAGGTGCCATCCAGTCTCTTCCCAACAGATAGGGGATCTACATCGCCTCCCATATAGGGCTTCATAAGGTGCCATGCCATTGCTAGAATGAAAGCTATTATTGTAATATTTTGTATTACCCTTTAGTTCTCTTCTATTTTGGTATTCAATGGACTCTGCTGTCAACCTCGTGATCTTGGGTATTTCATATGCCTCTTTACTGCTTTATTTTTCGCCCTTCAGTATTGTTCGCGGGAAAAATCGTGTCTTTCTTCATCATTGATTCCATTGCAAATTCTTGTAATAGTTTATCGATTACAAAGATCCGGTCTTTTTTTAGATCCGGTTACAACGAAAATCAAATAACACAAGAAATAAAGAAAATTACAACTTTCTCCTTGTTTGTCGAACGAATCGCAAGATCCTGTTTTGCGGTCTCTTGCTTTGTGTGGGTTCTTTGCCTGCGCCGGGGTTTATCCGTGGACCACCGCGAGATCTAGATCCGATCAGATCTAAGCAGCACGACGGGTATTATTCCACGAAGGAAATAATAGCCGGGGAGGATTGATTCACCAAGGAAACAATCGTCCAAGTCTCGGGATCTAAGACCAAGCTTAGATCCGGAGTACGTCTGCGTAGATCTGATATCCGGTCCTCTCGAACACCTGCCTTTTTTGGCGTTGACGATCGATGAGAACCAGATCTGGAAGAGTGAGTCCTCGAAGTCCCAAAGCTCCAATCTTTTTTAAGTTTCGAGTCTTCAATCCGGCAGAGCTTCGCCTCCAAAATTTCCAACCCTTGAACAAATGAACCAAGTGGCCTATTTATAGGCACCCTTTACTGTGCCCGCGCACGGAACAGTGTCGGCCACCTCTGGGTGGTCGGCACTGGGCCGAGCCACCCATAGGTGGCTCGGCTCTTGGCCGAGCCACCCTCCGGGTGTTGTTGTTTTCCGTCTTCTTGCGCTGTATTCGTTTTGTCCGTGATTCGGTTTTGTGGTTGATTCGGACTCTGATGTGTTGATCCGATTTGGCAGTACATCTGATTCCTGATTTGGCAGTAAACCCGCTTCTGAGTTTGAGTCCGAAACTGATCTTGATTCGTCCGAATATGCCCTTGGTTGGATGACTCGTTGACTCTTCAACACTTGGCTTGATTCCGAACGCGAATGGATGTATTCCATTGCTTGCGTGCGATTCGTCGATCTCGTTGCCTCGTTGGTTTGTCGGTTTGTGCCGAGCTATGCTAGGGGACCTATAAGCAATTTTATATGCCTACAGATACCCCCTCCAAAGTATTTCAGTCTCGTTCTTTTATAGAAGAGTCTGGAATACTTTGGATATGATTGTCCCAACCTTCAGTCGGTGTAACGGGACCTTGGAATGGCTTCTGTTCTTGATTCCTTCAATTCTCTAGGCTATTCGGTGCTTTGTCGAATGTATGTAAGAGTTCCGGTGCTGCATTTATTGTCTGACCGTTGTCGGAATTTTAAACTTGAAGTCGATTCCTGATTTTTGTTCTTCAGCTCATAGAACTAACCATCGATTGCTGGCGTCGAGTCTTTATCTGCAACGCGTTGTCCGGCGTAGTGTTGTTGAGTTATCCTTAAGAATATTTTTTAGAAAAATACTCTCCAGAAACTTCTCAACCAAAATTAGGGAACAGTTTATACTCATATACCTTATTGGAGTATTAAGAAGCAGTTTATACTCGTATACTTTTCGGAGTATTGATTCTTTCATTGCAACGCGTTGACCTAGGGTTACGCGTTGTCCGGCATTGACCTTAGGGTTTTGAACGTCATACGTTGACTTTTTGATCGCAACGCGTTGATAGGCGTTGACCTAGGGTTACGCGTTGTCCGGCGTTGACCCTGGGGTTTTGACCGTCGTACGTTGACCTTTTTGCTTGCAACGCGTTGACTGGCGTTGACCTAGGGTTATGCGTTGACCGGCGTTAACCCTAGGGTTTCGAATTTTTGCTCGCAACGCGTTGACTGGCGTTGACCTAAGGTTACGCGTTGTCCGGCGTTGACCCTGGGGTTTTGACCGTCGTACGTTGACCTTTTGATCGCAACGCGTTGACTGGCGTTGACCTAAGGTTACGCGTTGTCTGGCGTAGACCTTAGGGTTTTGAACGTCGTATGTTGCTCAGGTCACGAGACCAACTAAAGAAGCTGATGCGTCAGTGACTCTCGTATTTATAGGATTTTTGGCAAACCCTCAGCCATTAACGGGTTTGATGAGCCTTTACCGACTACCGTTTTAGTCGGGCTAGCATGCGGATTGTTTAAGTCCGTTCCGCATGTGACGTTACGCTAAAAGAGTTAACCCTTTTAGTGCTACGATATTGAATACATAGACTTCGTCTTTCTCCTGTGAAAAGACTAAATAGCAACGTGTATAAGACGTTGACTTAGGATTTTTGGCAAATCCTTAGCCCTCAACGGATTTGACATGCTTTTACCGATTACCGTTTAAATCGGGCTTACATGCGGATTGTCTTAAGTCCGTTCCGCATGTGACGTTGTGCTAAAGGAATGAACTCCCTTAGACTTGATGCTACGACTTCGAATACGTAGACTTCGTCTTTCTCACGGGAATAGACTACCCGGCGACGCGTATTAGGCGTTGACTTTAGGATTTTTGGCTAACCCCCAGCCTTCAACGGATTTGATTAGCCTTTACCGACTACCGTTTGAGTCGGGCTGGCATGCGGATTGTCTAAATCCGTTCCGCATGTAACGTTGTGCTAAGAGAGTGAATTCTCTTAGACTTGACGCTACGACTTCGAATATGTAGACTTCGCCATTGTCACGGGAATAGGCTACCCGGCAACATGTGTTAGATGCTGACTTATCCCTACTTAGGCTTCGGGATAAAATACCCCAGAATCGAACTCTGGTGTCTTCTTCTACGGAAAAAGACTAAACCGGCGATGCGTGTTAGGCGTCGGCATATCCTTTCTTAGGATTCAGGATGAAATTCCCCACGCGTGTAAGGCATGGATTTTGGCATTATTAATAACAACCTGCCATAATGTTGAATATGCGGACGAGTGTTCTTTTTAACGGTTAAGAACTAACCAGCAGCGCGGGTTAAGCACAGACTTATCCTTGCTTAGGTTTCAGGATAGAATACCCCAGAATCGAAGTCTGGTGTCTTTTTCTACGGAAAAAGACTAAACCGGCAGCGCGTGTTAGGCGCAGACTTATCCCTGCTT
>NC_033795.1:70505360-70533902 GCF_001876935.1 Asparagus officinalis | reverse complement strand
ACATGTTAACTTTAAACATATGTCTAAGATTTCTAAAAATGATTCTGTAAATGGTTTACCTAAGATGTCCTTTAAAAATAATTTTTGTGATGCTTGTCAACAAGGAAAAATGCACAAATCCTCTTTTAAATCTAAAAATGTAATATCTACAAATAGACCATTAGAATTAATTCATATAGATCTTTTTGGTCCATCTAGAGTTGCATCTTTAAATGGAAGTAGATATGCATTTGTTCTTGTTGATGATTATTCTAGATTCACATGGGTAATTTTTCTTAAACATAAAAATGATGCTTTTAATGAGTTTTCTATATTTTGCAAAAGAATTCAAAATCAAAAATCAACTTCTATTATCTCTATACGTAGTGACCATGGAGGTGAATTTGAAAATGAATTATTTGCAAATTATTGTGACCAACATGGTATATCACACACTTTCTCTTTTCCTCGTGCTGCTCCACAAAATGGAGTTGTAGAAAGGAAAAATAGGACCTTACAAGAATGTGCTAGAACCATGTTGTGTGATAGTAATTTACCTAAATATTTTTGGGCGGAAGCCGTATCAACAGCTTGTTATGTATTAAATAGAGTTTTATTACGACCTTTTTTAAAGAAAACCTCTTATGAATTATTTTATAACAAAATTCCAAAAGTATCTTACTTAAAAGTTTTTGGTTGTAAATGTTTTATCTTAAATACAAAGGATAACTTAGATAAATTCGTTTCAAAATCTGATGAAGGAATTTTTGTTAAATATTCTAATCACAATAAAGCATATAGAATTTACAACAAAAGAACACAAGTTATTGAAGAATCTTTACATGTTTCTTTTGATGGAAATTTTTCAAAAACACCTATTATACTAAATAATGATGATGATGTAATTGATACCATACAAGATACTCCTATGATAGATGTTACAAAAGATGATAATCTACAAAATGATTTACCTAAAGATTTTGTAGAAGTTAAAAATCATCCACATGATTTAGTTATAGGAAATATATCTGATAAAGTAACTACTAGATCTCATTTTAATTTGATTGCTCATCATAAATAATGTTTGGAGTTAAACATCATCCACATGATTTAGTTATAGGAAATATATCTGATAAAGTAACTACTAGATCTCATTTTAATTTGATTGCTCATAATGCTTTCATTTCAACTATTGAACCTAAAAATATAAAAGAAGCACTTCTTGATGATTCTTGGATAATTGCTATGCAAGATGAACTTAATCAATTTACTAGAAATAATGTTTGGGATCTTATACCTAGACCTCAAAATAAATCCATTATTGGAACAAACAGTCAAACAGTCAACGTACGACGTTCGAAACCCTATGTTCAACGCCGGTCAACGCGTAACCCTAGGTCAACGCCAATCAACGCGTTACGATCATTATTATACTAAATAATGATGATGATGTAATTGATACCATACAAGATACTCCTATGATAGATGTTACAAAAGATGATAATCTACAAAATGATTTACCTAAAGATTTTGTAGAAGTTAAAAATCATCCACATGATTTAGTTATAGGAAATATATCTGACAAAGTAACTACTAGATCTCATTTTAATTTGATTGCTCATAATGCTTTTATTTCAACTATTGAACCTAAAAATATAAAAGAAGCACTTCTTGATGATTCATGGATAATTGCTATGCAAGATGAACTTAATCAATTTACTAGAAATAATGTTTGGGATCTTATACCTAGACCTCAAAATAAATCCATTATTGGAACAAAATGGATTTTTAGAAACAAATTAGATGAATTTGGTCAAGTTGTTAGAAACAAAGCTAGATTAGTTGCTCAAGGTTATAATCAAGAAGAAGGAATTGATTATGATGAAACTTATGCACCAGTTGCACGATTAGAATCAATTAGGATTTTACTTGCATTTGCATGTTTTTTGATTGCTCATAATGCTTTCATTTCAACTATTGAACCTAAAAATATAAAAGAAGCACTTCTTGATGATTCTTGGATAATTGCTATGCAAGATGAACTTAATCAATTTACTAGAAATAATGTTTGGGATCTTATACCTAGACCTCAAAATAAATCCATTATTGGAACAAAATGGATTTTTAGAAACAAATTAGATGAATTTGGTCAAGTTGTTAGAAACAAAGCTAGATTAGTTGCTCAAGGTTATAATCAAGAAGAAGGAATTGATTATGATGAAACTTATGCACCAGTTGCACGATTAGAATCAATTAGGATTTTACTTGCATTTGCATGTTTTATGAATTTTAAATTATTTCAAATGGATGTTAAAAGTGCTTTTTTAAATGGTTTTATAAATGAAGAAGTTTTTGTAGAACAACCTCCAGGTTTTGAACATGAAAGTTTTCCAAATCATGTTTTTAAACTTAAGAAAGCATTATATGGTCTTAAACAAGCACCTCGTGCATGGTATGATAGATTAAAGAAATTTCTTTTAACTTCAGGTTTTGATATTGGAAAAGTTGATTCAACATTGTTTATTAAGAAAATAAATAAAGATATTTTACTAATTCAAATATATGTAGATGATATTATTTTTGGTTCTACTAACAATAATCTTTGTCAAGAATTTGCTAAGAATATGCAGGATGAATTTGAAATGAGTCACATGGGTGAACTAAATTTCTTTCTTGGACTTCAAATTAAACAATTGAAAGAAGGAATTTTCATCAATCAAAGCAAGTACGCAAAAGATTTACTTAAAAGATTCGGATTGGAAAATTCAACAAGCAAACCAACACCTATGAGCACTACAACATCTCTTGACAAAGATGAAAATGGTAAGAATGTTGATCAAAAGCTCTATCGAGGTATGATTGGATCACTTCTTTACATTACTGCTAGTAGACCTGATATTATGTTTAGTGTATGTTTATGTGCAAGATTTCAATCAAATCCTAAAGTTTCACATCTTAAAGCAGTAAAAAGAATATTTAGATATATTAAAGATACTACAAATTATGGTTTATTTTATCCAAAACATAGTTCTTTTGATTTAATATCATATAGTGATGCTGATTTTGCCGGATGTAAATCTGATAGAAAAAGTACAAGTGGAACATGTCATTTCTTAGGACATTCACTTGTATCTTGGTTTAGTAAGAAACAAAATTCAGTATCATTATCAACAACTGAAGCTGAATATATTGCTGCAAGTCTTGCATGTGCACAAATATTATGGATGAAACAAACTTTAACTGATTATGGCATAAATTGTCCCATATCATCTATTATGTGTGATAATTCTAGTGCAATTAATTTATCTAAAAATCCTATTCAACACTCACGTACAAAACACATTGATATTAGACATCATTTTTTACGTGATCATGTTCTTAAAGGTGACATATCATTAGAGTTTATACCTACAGATAAACAAATTGCAGATATATTAACAAAACCACTAAAAGAAGAAGTTTATGTTAAATTAAGAAGGGAATTAGGTATATGTTCAATTGAAGATTTAAATTAATTTTTAAAACAAAAATACATAAATTTAAACCTTAAGTAGTCGATTAATCTAACTTATAGTCGACTACATGCACAATTCTTACAAACTATTTTTCTGAAAAATCAGATTATAGTCGACTACTTACCTTTATAGTCGACTACTCAATGTAAAATCTTAAAAATACTCTCTGTTGATTACAGTGTAGTCGACTAATTCACATATTGGTCGACTACTCAGAGTTAAAAACTAAAACTTAACCTTCTATCTTTTACAGTATAGTCGACTATTTTGACTATTAGTCGACTACTAATTCTGAACCTTTAGTTTATTAAAACTTATGCACCAGTTGCACGATTAGAATCAATTAGGATTTTACTTGCATTTGCATGTTTTATGAATTTTAAATTATTTCAAATGGATGTTAAAAGTGCTTTTTTAAATGGTTTTATAAATGAAGAAGTTTTTGTAGAACAACCTCCAGGTTTTGAACATGAAAGTTTTCCAAATCATGTTTTTAAACTTAAGAAAGCATTATATGGTCTTAAACAAGCACCTCGTGCATGGTATGATAGATTAAAGAAATTTCTTTTAACTTCAGGTTTTGATATTGGAAAAGTTGATTCAACATTGTTTATTAAGAAAATAAATAAAGATATTTTACTAATTCAAATATATGTAGATGATATTATTTTTGGTTCTACTAACAATAATCTTTGTCAAGAATTTGCTAAGAATATGCAGGATGAATTTGAAATGAGTCACATGGGTGAACTAAATTTCTTTCTTGGACTTCAAATTAAACAATTGAAAGAAGGAATATTCATCAATCAAAGCAAGTACGCAAAAGATTTACTTAAAAGATTCGGATTGGAAAATTCAACAAGCAAACCAACACCTATGAGCACTACTACATCTCTTGACAAAGATGAAAATGGTAAGAATGTTGATCAAAAGCTCTATCGAGGAATGATTGGATCACTTCTTTACATTACTGCTAGTAGACCTGATATTATGTTTAGTGTATGTTTATGTGCAAGATTTCAATCAAATCCTAAAGTTTCACATCTTAAAGCAGTAAAAAGAATATTTAGATATATTAAAGATACTACAAATTTTGGTTTATTTTATTCAAAACATAGTTCTTTTGATTTAATATCATATAGTGATGCTGATTTTGCCGGATGTAAATCTGATAGAAAAAGTACAAGTGGAACATGTCATTTCTTAGGACATTCACTTGTATCTTGGTTTAGTAAGAAACAAAATTCAGTATCATTATCAACAACTGAAGCTGAATATATTGCTGCAAGTCTTGCATGTGCACAAATATTATGGATGAAACAAACTTTAACTGATTATGGCATAAATTGTCCCATATCATCTATTATGTGTGATAATTCTAGTGCAATTAATTTATCTAAAAATCCTATTCAACACTCACGTACAAAACACATTGATATTAGACATCATTTTTTACGTGATCATGTTCTTAAAGGTGACATATCATTAGAGTTTATACCTACAGATAAACAAATTGCAGATATATTAACAAAACCACTAAAAGAAGAAGTTTATGTTAAATTAAGAAGGGAATTAGGTATATGTTCAATTGAAGATTTAAATTAATTTTTAAAACAAAAATACATAAATTTAAACCTTAAGTAGTCGATTAATCTAACTTATAGTCGACTACATGCACAATTCTTACAAACTATTTTTCTGAAAAATCAGATTATAGTCGACTACTTACCTTTATAGTCGACTACTCAATGTAAAATCTTAAAAATAAACTTTCTGTTGATTACAGTGTAGTCGACTACTTCACATATTGGTCGACTACTCTGAGTTAAAAACTAACACTTAACTTTCTGTCATTTATAGTGTAGTCGACTATTTTGACTATTAGTCGACTACTAATTCTGAACTTTCAGTTTTTTAAGTCAAGTGGATATTTTCTGTTTTAAACCCAAAATCCAATAACCATACCCGTTTCACTTAAGTAAAAATCATCTCAACCATTCATTTTTAACTGCACCAATCCTAACCATTCATCTAAAATCTAATCTTGACCATACATTCATTTCAAATCAAATCTGAACCTTACATTTTATTTCATATTCTAAAAACAAATTAAAATCAAAAATTAACTTATAACTATCCCCAAAACCGAAACCTATCTTCTTTCCCATCTTCAGAACTTCGAATCCAGGTTAGGGCATTCTTATCTCTCTAAAATTTCATCAATTTCCTTCAAATTCTCTTCAATTTCTTCAAATCTGTCAATTATTCAAGCTCTGTAGTCGACTACTTCAGGCTATAGTCGGCTAATCTAGGGTTTCTACAGTTTGGGGTATAATTCTAAACTTGCTCTTTCATTCACTTATTATTAAACTAGTTCATCATGTCTAGATCTAAGAAAGCCAAGCAAACTCACAGTTCTGTTAATGATGAAATCATTATTTATTTAAAAAGTTCTGAATTATTGGAAGAATTTAACAGACTATCAACTTTAGAAATTCTTCCAGGACGATTTGTGAAGTTTGATGATTTCATTCCATGGAACTTCAGTTCTTATTTTGAAAATGTGGGCTTGCTTGAGTTATTTTCTGCTGAAAATAGAAAACCATCATACCCATTTCTTGTGCAACTGTTTTATACCAATATAGAACGTGTGGGTACAATTGGTGGTTCTGAAAAAATTAAAACCCTTGTTAAAGGAATGGAGATTGAATTAACTACTAAAACAATTGGTAAAATATTCAATATTCCTTATCAAGGAGTTTCTCTTAGCTCTGTTAGGATGAATGATTCAGACTTGCTATCCAATCACATATTTCTTCCAGGACATGGAAAACCTTTGAACAATTCAAACAAACTTCGTCCATTTCCTAGGTTCATTGCTCGTATCCTAGCCTATAACTTATTTCCAAAAACTGGAAGTTTTCATTTCATTTCCCTAGAATTAGCAAAAGCTATATATGCTATTATGGGAAATATTCAAGTTAATTGGGCTGAGGTTTATTTTGACAATTTTCTGACCATTCCTAGAGGATTTCTTCCTTATGGTGCATTCCTGACTAAGATCTTTGATAAATTCCATGTTGATCTCAAATCTGAAAAATCTGTTGTCCGTTCAATTGAATTTTTTGATTCAAATGCCCTAACTAGGATGAAATTGACAAATTTTGAAATCCAAGATCACAATCCTCAAAATTTCCTGACTAAGATCTTTGACAAATTCCATGTCGATCTCAAATCTGAAAAATCTGTTGTTCGTTCAATTGAATTTTTTGATTCAAATGCCCTAACTAGGATGAAATTGACAAATTTTGAAATCCAAGATCACAATCCTCAAAATGAACCTGTTCAAAATGAACCTGAACTTCAACAAGAAGATATTCCACAAACCTCAACTCAAGCTGGAGCCTCTTCAAGTCAACCACCACCATTTCCTACTGAACCCTCGTGCTTTTCAGACGTGCAATACAACACCTTGAGTGCACGTATCCTAGAACTGGAAACTGGTCAAAGAGCTATATATGCACAGAACAGATATATCATCAGCAATCAAGAAGACCTAATCAAAAAGTTTGAAGACTTGGACTCAAAGCTTAATTCATATTTTCAAGGCCAACAACCTCCTCCAGCACCTTAGAATTTGTTTCTGTTTTTTGGTCAAAACAATTATGTTCTTATGTTTAAAACTATGTGGTTGTTATTATGTTTAAAACTATGTGGTTATGTTGCTTTTATGTCAAGTTTGCTACAATATAACTGTGTGTTAAGCCTGCTATTATGAAAAGTTTGCTATTATATGTGTTAAGTTTGCTACTATTTTGTTCGTTAATATAACTGCTATATATTTTAAACAGATAATGGTGATGAACATTATGGAACTTGTGGTCTTTATGGCAAGTCTTTGCCTACCAATATGGATGGGTGAAGTTATGGACTATGTTCATAACCTTGATGATTTGTTTGAAGTGTTAACTCATGTTGACGAAATTATGTTATGTTTAGGTTCTTCTTCTTTTTGTTGATAACAAAGGGGGAGAAATAGTTAAGTTTTATATTTTTTATTATGAATGTTAAAAACTTTGCATATATGCAGGGGGAGTAAGTATTACATGTTTTAAAATTTAATATGATGCATAAATTATTTGTTATCATCAAAAAGGGGGAGAATGTTGAATATCATTTCTCCATGATAATGTTTTGATGATAACAATTTATATTTTGTGTGCACTAACTTTCATATGCAGATTTCAATATCAGAATATGTACAAGTGCAAGTGAATATCAAGGCATTTTGAAGTGAAGAAAATGAAGAACAAAAGATAATGTATTTGAATTTTTCTTTGCTTAGAATATTTGTACAAGCCTTGATCACACACACGCACACACACACATTTTTAGAATACACTAACACAGGCTTAGTGTGTTGGTTAACTATAGAAATCCCCTATGTTAACCATTAGAATAATAGTTAAAACTTAATTATAAAAACTCATTATTTCTGAATTTTTGATCTTAATAGTCGACTAATTAGGATAGTAGTCGATTACTCATGTATATAACTCAAATACAAGTTTCTGTCTTTTTACAGTATAGTCGACTAATAGAGATTATAGTCGACTACTGAGATGTTTGACAGAAACATAAGTTTCTGTCTTTTTACAGTGTAGTCGACTAATGACTACAGTAGTCGACTACTGAAGAAAAATATAAATTTTCAAGTTTCTGTCTGAACTCAGTGTAGTCGACTAATTATCATTATAGTCGACTACTGAGAACATTTTCCGAAAACACAGAGTCTGTCTGAACTCAGTGTAGTCGACTAATGACTACAGTAGTCGACTACAAGAGACAGTTTTTCAGTTTTCAGAATTTGAATATCTGACAGTTTTTGGCCGTTTTTAAACGTTTTCAAACTTTAAAAACTTGTCTTTTCAAGGGGTATATATAGGTTATTTGTTCAGAAAAATTGGAGAAATATACATACCCATAAGCTTTGATTCTTGAGCAATTTCCTAAGTGAAAAACATTCTGATTTTCTGAAAAAGAAGAGTTTCTGAAATTGCCTATATACTTTCATCAAAAACAAATCAATTAGGCAATTTTACAAAGATTAAAAGAATCCTAAGCCACTGCTGCACATTATTACACATTCAAGGCTTATAGGATCATTGTGTTCTTCTTCAACAAGTTTTCTCTCGGTTGTGAGAGGGTTAGTCTCTTGGGTTAGAGATTGGTGTTCAAATTGACAAGGAGTTTGTCAATTGGTGTTGCAATTTGCAGGAACTTGCAAATTGGTCAGGTTTGCATTTGATTTTGTAAGTTTATTCAAAATCATAGTGAAAACTCTCAAGCGGGATTTGCTTGGGGACTGGATGTACACCAGTTTGGTGGAACCAGTATAAAATCCTTGTGTTTGTGTTTGCAAATTTCTGAGATTGCCATTTTTTCTTTGCAATTTATTATCTACTTTGCAAACACTAGAACACTAGAAGAGGGGTGAATAGTGTTCTTTTAAAATATATGCAAAGTAGATTATAAATTGTAAAGAAAAATGGCAATCTCAGAAATTCACAATCACAAACACAAAGTTTTATACTGGTTCCACCAACCCGGTGTACATCCAGTCCCCAAGCAAATCCCGCTTGAGATTTCCACTATGATTTTGAAACCTTACAAAATCAAAAGCAAACCTGACCAATTTGCAAGACCATGCAAATTGCAACACCAATTGACAAGACCATGCCAATTGCCACCCAATCTCTAAACCAAGAGATCAACCCTCTCAAACCCGAGAGAAATCCTTTTTGAAGCAAGAACACAATTGATCCTATAAGCCATGAATGTGTAGTGAAGTGCTGCAGTGGCTTAGAATTCTTTTAACTCTCTGAATATTGTCTATACAATCTCTAAGAATGATTGAAACCAAGGCAATATCAGAAACTCTCTTTTTCTAAACACTTAGCATGAAAATCTGGAAAATTAGAGTGAATATGCACAAAATGTTTGATCTTGCAAGTGTAAAACTTGGTGCTTGTTTTCTGATGTTTTAAACCTATTTATAGCCTCTGAAATGACATAATTTTAAACCCAATTAACGTCCACAAAACGGCTATAAACAGTCACTTATTTTAAACCTGAAATCTGGAAAAACTGCATCTGTAGTCGACTACAAGTCATAGTAGTCGACTACACTGAGTCTAAACAGACTCTGTGAAGTCAGGAAATTGCTCAGTAGTCGACTACAAGGCATAGTAGTCCACTATACTGTAAACTCAGATTCTGGAATTTTTCTGTTTAGTATTTTGACTATAACTTTCTTATCCGATATCGGAATGAGGTGATTTAAGATTTGTTGGAAAGCTCTTGAAGAGACCTACAACTTTGGTCTTTTGAGTTTTTCCAGATTCTAATTTCTAAGGGGTGTAAATGAAATGTTTTAAGACTCACTTAATATCTATAAACTCTAATGGCTAACATAGGGGATTTCTATTGTTAACCAACACACTAAGCATGTGTTAGTGTGTTCTAACACTATGTGTGTGCATGTGTGTGAGTGATCAAGGCTTGTACAAATTTCTAAGCAAAGAAAATATAAAATTACATTTTGACAATAAAGTATATCTTCTTCTTTGCTTCATTTTGCCTTGAACTCATCTATGTCTTGAGTATCTCTTTGAATATAATTGTTGATATAGCTCTGATACTGCAAAACAAATGTTAGCACATAATACACACAACATATAATATTTGTTCCGGCCGGTATTTTGGACAGCCCTAAATGTATCCAATAGTGAGAGAGCTACTGAAGATAAAAAATGTCTTTTATGACTCAGGACAGAAGTTACGAAGAAGAAATACAAATCGAGCCAGAGAGTGAAGTTTAAAACTTGTATTTTATTGTTTTATTTTAATTTTATTTTTCAGATGTACTTTCAAATTGTAATTTCATGGGAATTGATTATATTTTCTTCTTGCCTTCATGTTAATACTATATAAATAAAATTTTATAATGGGATATGATTATAAATAGATTAAATTATGATAACCCGTTAACTTTGGACAATTACAAGATAATCCCCCATAACTTTCAAAATAGCAAAAACAAAATTACACATATATTTGAAATTATTAGGAGAACTCCCATTTAACTTTAAGTTTTATTAGAATCCTACATCTTTGAGATTTAAACATGAAGCCCTAAAAGTGTCATTTTTAAGGGAGTTTTCTAATAAAATTTTAAAGTTAAAGGGTTTTTTTAATTACATTTTCAATGCGATGGAGGCTTATTCATTAATCATCCAAAGTCCAGGAGAGTTTTGTCGTATTTAGCCTAATTTTTTAATCGGTATTTTGCCTAAATTTAACATATACCGGCAACAATTATTACTACGTACAGTTCCATTTCACATTCAAATAAATAAGCAAAGGCTTTTACAAAATTCAAAAGTTAGCTATCATTAATCTATATACAATGGCGATTGATCATTGTTGTTTGTCTTTTGCATCAAATATAAATTAGTCAGTTTCACATGGATAAAATTACAAATTATTTCTATCATCTTAACAAACCCACATTCCCAGATCTCACATAATCGAAAAAATTAATAAAGAAATAATCAAAGGGGTCTGGTTTATTTGTGTATATACCATGAAGAGATACAAAAGAGAGGTAACAAAGTTAAAATTAGGTTCTAATTCGTGATCCATATAGATTATGTATCATAAAATATACATGATATATAAATGAAATCTTTGCTTTGCCCATTAGTTATTTTGGGGATTAATGAATTTTTTTTACAATGGATTGTGAAATTTATGAGATTTTTTAACAAAATAAAGTGTGATTTGTAAGTTTTTATTATTTTACAATTATTTCTTTGTTGTCGTAATTTGTCTTTGGCAGTAGAATTGAGTTTTATTTTTTTTTTATAACAGAAATTTTGGAAATGTCTCAAGGAAAGATGAAGGCATTTAGAGAGAGAGAGAGCACGAGCAACATTGCTTGCTCGGGTACTATTTCTTCACATAAATATGCTCCGTCATTTATGCATCCTATATTTCTTTTTGTCTTTTTAGTTAAGAGAAAGATAAGAAAATGTTGGACATACTGAAATCCATTAAGACGAGTCTTATAATCAACAAATGAATATAGAAATTTCTAAGTCAAGCTAATAATATATCAACATTGCTTAATGATATCTACATGCATTAATAAGAAAATCGATTCTAAGATTTTGTATGATGTAACAGCATTACAATAGTTGATTTACTTGACAGCCAACAGAGTCTGAAACTAACCACAGACCTTAATTTGAGTTGGAGCTGAAAGATAATTTTCCAAAAAAATACTCTTAATTTGTATAATTTAATTAAAGACGGTGTATAAATAAAGTAAATAAAATACTTAAGTTTAAATGTAAATGGATTTTCAGCATGAAAGTCATGGGATTTAAATTTTTTAAGGCAATTAATTGTAGCGTCAGATACGAGGATATCAACGTGACCAAAACTAAACACCAAATGCTGGATTAGAACAAAGTGACAAAATAATTCTATATTAGTCCCTCCATCTTTGGAATTGCTTATAATTCTTTCAAATCTTAGGGCCCCCGTTTGGTAAGGGATTAAGAGAAGGGTTAAAGGTGTTTAACCTCTCTTTAACCATCCAATAGGGTTATAATTTGATCAAAGGCTTAACAAACCCTTAACAAGGGTTAAAGTCAGTTAACCTATCATTTAGAGGGTTTAACAAATCCGCCTAAAGAGGAGGGTTAATAGTTACTTTCTCCGGAAATAACAAATAAAACTCTCTCTCTCTCTCTCTCTCTCTCTCTCTCTCTACATACACACACACACAATGCACATGGTTAAATACTAGTATTAAGTATTTTTAATTTATTTTCTTACTAAAAATTATTTCTTGTTTCCATTTTAATAGTTGGGAAAATTGCTTCTAGCCCCCAATTTCCTTACAAGTATCCCCCCAAGACTTTTTCAATACTCTCAAAACCCGCAGAAGTAAATCCATAATTCCCTGAGCCCCCAAAACACAAAAGCCAAGAGTTTAAAACATGTGAATACCATAATACTCTCTCTCTCTCTCTCTCTCTCTCTCTCTCTCTCTCTCTCTCTTCATGAAAATTTTTTTGGTGTTTGTTCATGAGGCGAAGAAAAAGTCTTAGGAGAACTAGAATTTTTTGGCGGAATACTTGTAAGGAAACGGCAGAAAAGTTTCACCGGGGGGAAGAAAACGGTGTTCTTTCATCGGCGAAATACTTGTAATGAAATCGATGACTTGAGATTAAATTAGAGTATGTAAATTTATATATTGTTGTTATTTCATGGTAATAAGTTTGTTGTTAAGCTTATGAATTGGTGGTGAAGGAATGTTACGTGTTAGTTTTGAAGGTTACGAGTTGGTTGTGAAGTTTACTAGTTATTGTGAAGGTTACGAGTTGGTTGTGAAGATTATGAGTTGATTGTGAATGTTACAAGTTGTTTGTGAAGATTACGTGTTGGTTGTGAATGTTACAAGTTTGTTGTGAAGGTTACGCGTTGGTTGTGAAGGTTATGAGTTGTTTGTGAAGGTTACGAGTTGATTGTGAACCTTGGTAAGGAGTTAATAGTGAAGGTTACGAGTTGGTTGTGAAGGTTATGAGTTTGTTGTGAAGGTTATGCGTTGGTTGTGAATGTTACGAGTTTATTATAAATGTTATAAGTTTGTTGTGAATGTTACGAGTAGTTTGTGAAGGTTACGAGTTGGTTGTGAAGCTCGGTAAGGAGTTGGTTGTGACGGTTACGAGTTAGTTGTGAAGATTAGTTAACAACAGTCACAATCAACTTATTGTCGAGATTCACAACCAACTCATAACCTTCACAAACAACTCGTAATCTTCACAACAAACACATAACCTTCACAACCAATGCATAACCTTCACAACCAACTCGCAACCTTCACAACCAACTCGTATCCTTCGCAACCAACTCGTGATTTTGATAACCAACACGTAACCTTCACAATCAATGTGTAACCTTCACAAACAACTCGTAACATTCACAACTAACTCGTAACCTTCACAACGAACTCGTAACTTTCACAACCAACTCATACCCTTGGCAACCAACTCGTACCCTTCACAACCAACTCATAACTATCAAAACCAACAAGTAACCTTCCTTCATCACTAACTCATAAGCTTAACAACAAACTCATTACGGTGAAATAACAACAATATATAAATTTACATACTCTACTTTAATCTCAAGTCATCGATTTCCTTACAAGTATTCTGCCGATGAACGAAAGCTGTTTTCTTCCCACCGGTGAACCTTTCCCACCGTTTCCTTATAAGTATTCCACCGAAAAATTCTAGTTCCACCAAGACTTTTTCTTCGACTCATGAACAAACGTTGAACACGTTTTACCGTCGATGTTGACGCCGTTGGAAAATTTTGGAGGGAATTAGAATATTAATTTCCCCCCAAAACCATTTCAAATCATCATAGTAACATCATGAGAGAGAGAGAGAGAGAGAGAGAGAGAGAGAGAGAGAGAGAGTATTATGGTCTTCACATGTTTTAAACTCTTGGGTTTTGTGTTTTGGGGCTCAGGGAATTATGGCTTTACTTTTGGGGGTTTTGGGAGCATTGAAAAAGTCTTTAGGGGGGGGGGGGGGGATACTTGTAAGAAAATTGGGGGCTAGAAGCAATTTTCCCTTAATAGTTTTGCTCACTTCTATATCTAAACTTTAGCATTGCGATTATTATTATTTTTTTGATGTTTATTTGAATTGGCTACACCAAATTTAAATATTTATGTTGATAATTAAAATTGACAGGAAATAAATTTAATCCAAAGTTAATTTGAATTCTCATGTTATTTGGACTGACATGAAAGCTAGCTTGACTTGAGAAAGTATAGTGTTCCGAAAGTAAAGAAACACTTAAAAAATAGCATTATGAAAGGAAGACAAATTATTAAAGTCAATAAGCCAAGTAGATTGCTTAAAAGTAGGCTAGAACAAAACAAAATAGAATATATGAAGTTTGTTCATAATTGTTCGCGGGAAAAATCGTATCTTTCTTCATTGATTCCATTGCACACTTGATGCGGCATAATTATGTACCAAAATTACAAGTGCACAATTTATCAAATTATAGTATAAAAAATATCGATCCCACGAGGAAGGTGATTTTAAGAGATTATTAGAAATGGTTCTTATGTTTTGTGCATGACAATTAGGAATAAAGAATAAGTGTGATTTTGTTGAGTGGTTGTTTTGATTTATGTGCAAGAGATAATAAATTGAATTTTAGAGAAGAAAGAATCAAAGAATAAATGAAATCACAAGGAAAGAAATATGAATTAATAAAATCAAGAAATAAAACCAAAAATAAAAAGAGAATCTAAGAAAGTTAAGATGAAGGATTCAAAAGAGGTAAGAAATCTAGAATATAATCCACTAACCAATTTCAATTACAAAATATAAACTATTCTCTTTTTATCATATTTCAACTTAGATTTATTAAGCATAGATTATCAAACCATTTAAGGAAAGTATAACCTATCAAATTATCATCTAAGTCAAAATTACTATTCATGATAAGAACAACAACATGATAATAATCCTAGAATTCATAAGCATAACCTATCAAACCATTTAAGATAAGCATAGATTATCAAATTCTTCTTCTACCGATTAGTTCTCTAGTTGATTATCCTAAACATGAACATTTTAAGTGCAAGAGAATAATTCATACAATATAAAGGAAATTAGACTAGTTTCATATAATTCTAAACTTCCTACAAGAATTAAATTCACATATTTAAGAAATAAAAACAAGAAAAAGAAGACTAATTACAAAATTAAAAAGAAAAGAAAAATCTAAACTATGAACAAGAAATAAATCTAATTACAAAGAAAATAAAAATCTAAACTACAAAATAAATTGCAGAAATTAAATGCAAGAAAAATAAATCTACTCTACAAATTAAAGTGCAAAAAGAAATAAAAAGACAAGAAAATAAATCTACACTACAAGCATGAATTTAAATCTAACTAATAAGCAATAATAAAGAAATTACTAAAAAGAAATAAAAGAGAAAAGAAATGCAAACCTTCAAATTGCTCTTCATCTCCATCCTCATCATTCAACAAAGAGGAGAAAGAACAAATTTAAAGAGGAAAAAATTATTTTTATTAATTGCAACTAAAGTTACAATTTTTGGAAGGCCTTCTCAATTAAGAGTAGCCCTCCTCTCCAAAAGGAGTTTACAAAATTTTTACACCTCTAACCCCTCACTCTCTACCCCTATTTATAGTAATCTTCAATGAATATGAGCCATTAGATTTGTCTTGAACCCCAAGTAACAATCTTCACCTTTCATTTGATTTTCCAAGGCTCAATCTTCATTAAATTGATTTTCAAAAATTAATTCAGAAGCCCACATCCCTCAGCAGCCAAGGAAGGTCCGGCCCATGAGATTTTCTTGTAAAAATCCAATGCAGCAATTGTGTAACGCCCCTCCTCTGGGAGGTACATAAAAATTTGAGCATGACCTATCTGTAATAAGAAGGGTCGACCTGCTAAATCTTTATGCACATCACAACATAGATATACTGAAGGGCGAAAAATAAAGCAGTAGAGAGGCATATGCAATACCCAAGATCACGAGGTTGACAGCAGAGTCCATTGAATACCAAAATAGAAGAGAACTAAAGGGTAATACAAAATATTACAATAATAGCAGTGGCTACAACATTAATACATGTTTTATAAGTCAAAGGTACTACAAAAGTGAACATAAATTAACCCCTATTAAGATTTTCCTCTGGAGCTAATCTTCAAATTCAGGGTCTGCAATGCCCTTATCCTTGCCAGTTGTATAACCTGCGAGTGGATTCAGAAACAATAGGGGTGAGCCTAAGGCCCAATAGGTAACCATAAAAATCTCGGGTACAATCCAAGGGAACGAATGAAAATGATAGACATCGATATCAAACTTGAACAACGGGGTCTCAACATTAAGTTGCCATTCTTATATCGTAATCATTGACCGAAGTGAAATAACATGTAAAGATGAATAATCAAGGTCTAATATTCAGGATTCCAAACTCCCCAATCATGGGATAATCAATAAACCGCGCATGCTTTTATACACCCACCGGTGAGCGTCCTCACACAGGGCATTGTCCCACCGGGACACTGTAACATTACCACCCACCGGTGAAGCTTACTTCACATAGGGCATAATCCATGAATATAGACAATCAATCATCAACGAAGAGAGGAATACTATCATTATCAATAGTTGAACCATCGAATCAATTTGAATTGTTGCAATGAAATCATTCAAGGACATCGAAGGTATAAAACTGAAATAAACAACATTAGGATAGCAATGATTAACCAATCAACAACGAGCCCATGCATGAGGTGAATCAAATAGGAATATTATGAAAATGATAAGATATACAATTAGCATGGGAAACTAACTCACAGGAATTTCAAGAAAGTAATCAATCGATCTCTCAAAGACTTGAGAGGAAATAATGAAAGGTAACCTACCGATTATGTCGGGATCCTCTCGGCCAACGAATGAATCCAAGATTCTCTGTCCTATATATACATGTATACCCACATGAGATTCTAGACACTATGTCTTTTAAAACTTTAACTTAAAACTTATATCATGGTATAAGCTACACCCTAGATGATTGCATCTAATATCTCTAATATGCACAGCAACCTAAGTAGTGTACATGCAGCAGATTTAGGTGAATAGATGGTACAGCAATTGATGTCCAAAATGCATGAAACTAGTCTCAAATGACTCCATTATGAGTCTAATTTCAGAATATAAAACTTTTACATCAATGCATGGTGTATAGTAAGAGTCATGCTCTCAGAAAACTACACCTATCAAAACTGTAGCAGAAAAATAGAGATCATCATTTGGGATGAATAATTTATTTCGGGTACTTAACTATATCCCAAAGAGATCATACTTGGCATGTAAGTAATATTATGGATTAGCTTCCATGTCCCATGAGTTTCATCAATTTTGCATTTTTAAAATGCATGTTACATGCAAAACAACACAGGGGGGGTAGACTGGAATTTCCAGCACATACGCTAGCTATTAGAACTAGGTTTAGGCCTAACAAACATTATTCAAATTAATTCAAACTCCTATCAACAGAAATACAATTGAGTCTAGTTTTAGAAATAGAAAGAATTTCATGCATGCATGGTATATGTTGAGATATATGCTCTTTACAAAGGACATGACTCAAGCAGACAGTTTCAGACACATGCACTGAGTTAAACCATACTTTTAAACTAGTAAATGATCTTAGAATTAAACAAACAAGATCTCAAATGAAATCCACGAATATGTAGTTTCTAGAACAGAAAGAATTTCATGCATGCATGGTATATGTTGAGATATATACTCTTTACAAATGACATAACTCAGGCAGACAGTTTCAGACACATGCACTAAGTTAAATGGATATATACAAAGAAAGTTATGATCTGTTTAGTGGTAGTGTATCTTGCTGGAAATTTCTGCACGAAATTTCAGTTTCAAGATAACATTGACATGCAAGCCCTAAAATGTTACATGCAAGACTAAATCTAAATTAAATCTTATAATCTCAGTCTAATGTTCTTAACAACAACATGCAAAAGAGAATTATACCTAGTATTGAGACTTGCTTCACTTCCTCCTCCAAAATCCTCAACTAACTCCTTTCTCCTCTCCTTCTTCTTCAATGTTTGGAGCTTATGGAATCTATTTATTTTTCTCCTATTTTTTTTTTACAAGAGGAGAGGGTATGGCAAAGTGAGAGGTGGAGGGCACATATATATAAGCCCATGTGAAGAGAAATCTTCAATTTGGCCAAAGTTGAGGGGTTTTATGCAAAATTTCCCCCACTAACATGGATGAACAAATATAATAACTATGTTAATTAGAGAGTTTCACATTAGGTATTTAATGATTTGGTTATCTCTAATCAAGGTTTAAAGCATGGTTAACTTAGGTTTACATGCTAAGTTTGTATGCATGCTATGACTTAGTTAACTAGATCACAATATGAGAATTAGCTAAGTTAAATTCTCATACTAGAAGATTATATGAGATGCAATAAAGAAAAAAATCTTTAGTTAACTAGATCACAATATGAGAAGTAGATAAGTTAAATTCTCATACTAGAAGATTATATGAGATGCAATAAAGAAAAGAATCTACTAATTTATGGATTGGTGTCGGTAACGGTATCCGATCAATGAAAGGGAAAAAAAATTGGAATGTTACAAATTAACTCCGGTTTCCCAATTCTAGCAGTCCAGGTCCGGTCCAATTGTTGAAAATATGCAGCCGGTCTTCATCTCATTTGATTTTGAAATTTAAAAGTCAAGTGCACAGCTGTCCAGCCCATTGGAGTTTGCAGCAATCAATTCGGTCATATGAGCTATATTAATGAAAGTTCATTCAAAGTTGCAGCACACATTTGAAAATCCAAATTGAATAGCTGTAGCTTGGTTTTGGAAGTCCGGCCCATATACAAAAAAAATCAAAGCTTAAGCAACCATCAAGTTCCATGGGTGTAATGGGCTTTGGGCCTTCAAAATTCATTTTAGAAAGAAAAATAAAAATCCAACTAAGTCCGGTCCATGAGCTTCAGCAAACAAGTATTGGAAGTCCGGTGTTAATAGAGTTCGGTCACTGTAGCAATTCGTAATCTTTTGCATAAAAACCCAACTCATTTTACTCTTTGCATCCAAGTCCATTTCATTCCAACTTTGCATAAAAATCCAATCTTGTTTGCATCCGGTCTTGTTTCCCTTGTGTAATCTTTTTGCTTTGGGCCTTCACAAATTCGAAAATTTCACTTTGGCTTCTTGAATCATTTCTTCATTTAATCAATGGGTTTTTGTTGAGAGATGGGAAGTTGAGATTTATTCTTCATTAACCTGTAATTAAAGATAAAAACAGTTATTAGTGGTATATTTATTCGTATAGAATAAATAATGAGGGTATAAAATTGTAATAAAATGTGATCATCAAATTTGTAAAAGTTTATCGATTACAAAGATCCGGTCTTTTTATAAGATCCGGTTACAACGAGATTAAAAAAAGGAAATAAAAAATTATAACTTTTCTCTTTTATCGAACAAATCGCGAGCTCCTGTTTTGCGGTCGCTCGCTTGCGTGGGTTGTTTGCCTGCGCCGGGGTTTATCCGTGGACCACCACGCGATCTATATCCGCTCGGATCTACGCAGTACGACGGGTATTATTTCACCAAAGAAATAATAGCCGGGGGGATTGGTTCACCAAGGAAACAATCGCCCAAATCTCGGGATCAAAGACCAAGCTTTGATCCGGAGTACGCCTGCGTAGATCTGAGATCCGGTCCTCTCAAACTCTTGCCTTATTTGGCGTTGACGATCGCCGAGCACCGGATCTGGATGAGCAAATCCTCAAAGTCCCAAAGCTTGGATCTTTTTTAGATCTGAGTCTTGAATCCAGCAGGGCTTCGCCTCCAAATTTTCCAACCCTTGAACAAATGAACCAAGCCCTCTATTTATAGGCCATCTGAACTGTGCCCGCGCACAGATCTGGGCCGGCCACCTATAGGTGGCCGGCTCTTGGCGGTTTCCGCTGTTTTCCGTCATTGTATCCGTTTTTCGGTTCTGTGGTTGATTTGTCTGGACTCGATTCGTTGACCTGATTTGGCAGTAAATCCGATTCCTGATTTGACAGTAAATCAACTTCTGAGTTCGAGTCCGAAACTGATCTTGATTCGATCGTGATTCATCCGAGTCCGCCCTTGGTTGGATGACTTGTTGACTCTTCGAACCGTTGGCTTGATTCCACACGCGAATGGATGTATTCCGTTGCTTGCGTGCGACTCGTTAACCTCGTCGCCTCGTTAATTTGACTCTTCGAACCGTTGGCTTGATTCCACACGCGAATGGATGTATTCCGTTGCTTGCGTGCGATTCGTTAACCTCGTCGCCTCGTTAATCCGCTTCGTTGCGTGTCACTTGGCTTCGGCGTTGTGGACTGACAGTCGTGTTTGGATACATCGTCCGATGGTCGGTGTATCGAATCGGCGTCGTCGAACTGTGTTAAGGGACCTATAGGCAGTTTTATACGCCTACAAATACCCCCTCCAAAGTATTTCAGCCTCGTTCTTTTATAGAAGAGTCTGGAATACTTTGGATATGATTGTCCCATCCTTCGGGACATTTGGAGTGGCTTCTACTCTTGATTCCTTCAATCCTTCAGGCTATTCGGTGCTTTGTCGAATGTCTGTAAGAGTTCCGGTGCTGCATTTATTGTCTGACCGTTTGTCGGAATTTTGAACTTTGAAGTCGATTCCTGATTTTTTTGATCTTTAACATAGAACTGACCATCGGTCATCGGCGTTGAATCTTCATTTACAACGCGTTGTCCGGCGTTTGAGCTTCTTTGTGACGCGTTGTCCGGCGTCCAAGCTGGAGTATACACAGTTTAAGCTCTTAAGTAATTGGAGCGTGGCGGATACTCGAGTCACGAGACCAATCTACGGAGTTGTAGTCTCGTGAGGGTTTGCAGTGAATATACCCACAAAATTCGGTCAACTTGCCAAGTTAAATAAGTCAGTAAATAACAGATTTTTCTTGATATATTTAAACATTCTAATTGAAGCTAGTTAATAATCAAGAAAACGTTTTTATATATAACTCCAATGTAAATCCTCTAGAAAATCTTTTTCATTATAGCAATACAAAACCAAGTCAAATCTTAGAAATTTAATTAAAAAGTTTTAAAAAGAACATGCCAACTCTTTGTTTTAAATAACTTTCAAGTCTCTTGATCAAAAATTGTTTTTCAAGACCATATATACAAAACAACAATATATAAAAACAATTGTTAGTGTTATATATATGTATATTTTTTTCACTCTCTAATTCTTGGTGATTGCTTTCTATTTTACCGGGCTTTCTAAGTGACCATTTAACGAGTTTTGGGCCAATGAATCCCAACCCAATTGGGCTTAGGTCATTAAGTATAGAGATACTCCTTGGGCTTAATTGCTCAGTCAACTTAGGCTTTATAAGATAGAATCACCTTGAATTTAAGAGTTTTTTTTGTGCCCATTTTTCGCACTCTTCTTTATAAGGTTAGTTTTTTTTAAAAATATATATATTAAGTATATCATAGCTCTAAAAAAAAAATTGTGAAATCAAATAACTTGAAAAAATATTTTCAACTCTAAGTTAAACATGCCAAAATTTCCATTATTTTTAATTAAAAGCTCTAAGGTAAGACTTTAAGCAAAGTATACTAGTGAAAAATCATTCTTAAGAATTTTATTTGGAGATCATAAAGGTGAACTTGAATATGTCACTAACTATGGAATAGAAAATTTAAAAATCTAACCAATTTGATCAATTATTACTTTAACTCTATTACATTTGGCAAGTGATAATATTTTTATAATCTTTTTTAACAAAAGAAAAGAAAAACATAACTAAAAAAGTAAAATAAGAGCGAAAATGATGTCATTTCTCACCCCCACACCTAAATTTTGGCCATCCTCAATGCCAAATTCGTGAATGCAACAAAAGCTTACAAGCAGATAAAAATTGAAGAACTTTACAGTTGCTTCGTTGACAATGCATGATTAAACGGATCTGCCAATTACTGTTAGTATGAGGAATCAAATAAGAGACAAAAATTGCTAAGTAAATTATTTTTACTTTTATTATTATTATATTATTATTTTATTTTTAAAAACAAAAGAAATTTTTTTTTTCATCTTTTTTTTAAAGAAACAAAAGGAAATTTTTTTCATAGATAATGGAGGGTCATGAAGAACAACCAACAACCTCTTCCTCTCCCGCCAGCGTAGAAAATTTAAAAATGATTTCATGTACGTTGACCATTTATTTTTAAAAATAATTACCATTTTTAGTTTTCTATCTCGACAGCTCCATGTGGAAAAACTGCTTTAACAAAAAAAATGGACCAGTCCATCTTGATCTTAATTTTCCCGGAAAAAGATGCAATTTGGAATTGCTACAATAAACTTTCTGTCCTGCGGAGAGAAATTTTTCGCCAAATTGAATTCTGTCAGATTGTACAAGATACTGGACTGCCGTATTCGTGTCGGGGTTTTGCCGCCCAAAAGATCGCAACGCTCTGTCCTTGATCGACTTCTGTTGCCTGAAGTGCAAATCGTCATTCAGACAAAAGAAGCGCCACTTCGCTAAGCTGCCAATTCATAGAGGCCGGTTGTGTCATAAATACCCGTACTGGATTAACATTGGAAATGGCGTAAATCGTCTGTCCTACCAAGTAATGCCGCATCTTTTGCATTGCGAATACCAATGCGAGGCATTCTTTCTCAATCATCGGATATCGAGACTCGGCGCCTATCAAGGTCCGACTTAGGTAATAGACTGCCTGTTCGTGACCATTATCATTGTCTTGTGCTAGTAAGGCACTTATCGAGTGGTTCATCGCCTTGAGATAAATCAAGAACGGTCTACCTGATTTTGGTGCAACGAGAACAGGAGGATTCGTCAGATATGTTTTGATATCTTCGAATGCTTTTTGGCAGGCGTCGTCCCAAATAAATGACACCCCTTTCTTGTTTAGTTTAGAGAATGGTTGGCACTTCCCAGAAAGATTTGAGATGAACCGCCGGATGTAAGCTAATCGCCCTTGCAATCCTCTGAGCTCTCTTAGATTTCTAGGGGGTTGCAGTTCATGTATCGCCTTCACCTTATCGGGATTGATATGTATACCTTTAGTGGTGACGACGAATCCAAGGAATTTTCCGCTAGACATTCCAAGGAAAGATTTAGTAGGGTTCATCTTCAATTGATGGCTTCGCATGAGATCGAACATCGTCTTTATGTCCTTGATGTGATCTTCTTTGTTGCGGCTTTTTACAACCAAATCATCGACGTAGCATTCGACTGTTTTCCTAAGGTGTTCCTGGAAAATCTTAGTCATCGCTCGCTGGTACGTGGCGCCTGCGTTCTTTAGACCGAAAGGCATCACCATGTAGCAAAAGACACCGAGGGGCGTTCTGAACGCTGTATGCTTCTCGTCACCTGGGTGCATCTTGATTTGGTTATATCCTGAAAAACCATCCATAAAGGACATTCTCTCGAATCCGCATGTATTGTCGATAATAACATCCGTGATTGGGAGAGGAAAGTCGTCTTTTGGACATGCCGTATTCAGGTCCCTGAAGTCGATGCAAATCCTGATTTTACCGTTCTTCTTCCCCCTTCACAGGATCTAGTGCTCTGATACCAACTTGATACGAGTCGCCGTGCGAGCACTCTTGATCGCGGAATTATCAAGAGTGGGTAAAGAAGAAAACGACTGAAGAACACAAGAGTTATAATTAGGGTGAAGGAAAATACCTTCTCTAGATTATGAGAATCAATTGGATTTACAAAATCTCTCTCTCACAATCTCTCTAGATCAAAGAACAACCTCCCTGATCTCTTTTCTGATTACAATCTCCCTTTTTAACCCTAGAGGAGTCGTGTTTCTATTTATACTAAACAGAAATCCCAACTGGAGCAGGAAACAGACCCAGGCCCGGAACCGCTACGCGGTCGACCGCAGTGCCCAAGGCAGTCGACCGGTCAGAACGACAAAAAACTGGAAAATCGATTACAGTGTTTCCAGTCGACCACAGCGCCATCATCGGTCGACCGCCCTCAATCCCGAGACATAGTCTGGGCTTGTGCACTAAGCGGTCGACCGCCGTGACCAAGCCGGTCGATTGCACACGCGAGGTATGCGCTTCCCGAATCCATTGCAACCTATCACCATCTTTCGGAATGCATAGTGATGTCCCACGATACAACAAGCCATCTTATCCAAGTGCATACTCCCCCCTTCGACCAGCCTTTGCCTGCTCAAACACACTACCGAAGTCCCTACTGGATGCATACAGCTGTACATACTCCAAAAGAACTAAGGGCTGAATACGCGTCGCCACCAATAAAGACCTTATCGGCGGACGAGATAACATATCGGCCAACTTGTTCGTCGCCCCCTTCTTGTACCTAATAATGATGTTAAAAGCCATCAAATAGGACATCCACTTCATGTGCCGTGCCTGCTGTAGCTTTGTCTGGGCATGTAAGAACTCCAACGGCTTGTGATCCGAATGCACGACCACCTCCTTCCCTAACAAGTACACCCTCCAATGCTTAATTGCTTGATATAGTGCATAGAACTCCTTGTCGTAGGTTGGGTAGTTCGCAATAGCACCCGAAAACTTCTCAGAATGGTATTCCACCGGTTTCCCATCCTGAATCAACACCGCGCCCATCGCATAATTAGACGCGTCGGTCTCTACCTCGAAAGTCCGCTGCAAATTCGGCAACGCCAACACTGGTGCCTCCGAGATCTTCCTTTTTAGCAACTGAAAAGCCTCCTCATGCGTCCTTCCCCACTCAAACTGAACTTTAGCCTTTGTGAGGCCATGTAACGGTGCCGCATAAGTCGAAAAATGTCGAATGAACTTGCGCAAATACTGGCAAGCCCCCATGAAGCTCCTCACCTCAGTCACTGTCTTCGGCGTCGGCCACTTTGTGATCACCTCCACCTTGCCTGGATCTATCCTCCGCTGGCCCTTCCCTACGATGAAGCCGAGATACACCAACTCGTCCTTCCCGAACTCGCACTTTTTCCCGTTGAGCTTCAGCTGTCCGTCCTGCAACACTTCAAATACCTTCTCAACATGAACGAGATGCTCCTCCCAAGTCCTGCTGTACACTAAGATATCATCAAAGTAAACTATCACAAAATCCTCTATAAAGGGTCGCAACAAATCATTCATAAGCCTCATAAAGGTAGCCGGAGCATTGCACAATCCAAACGGCATCACCAACCACTCGAACAAGCCTTGCTTGGTCTTCAACGCAGTCTTCCAAGTGTCTTCCTATCGAATCCTCACCTGATGGTAACCAGACTTCAAATCCAGCTTCGTGAAAAACCTCGCTCCCTCCAACTGGTCCATAAGATCATCGATCCGCGGTAATGGGTAGCGATTCTTGATGGTTATCTTGTTGAGCGCCCGGTAATCTACGCACATGCACCAGCCTCCATCCTTTTTGGGCACCAACAACACTGGTGACCCACAAGGTGAACAACTCGACATAATCACTCCCGCCTCCAAGAGCTCCTGAACCTGCTTCTTGATCTCCTCGGACTCCAGTACTGATGTGCGGTATAGGCCTATGTTAGGTAAGGAACTCTCCCCGGTCAACATAATCTCATGCTCTACACCTCGACGTGGTGGTAGTCCCGTGATCTCCGAAAACAAGTCCGCATACTTGACCTTCAACCTGTCAAGATCTCCCTCCTGGCGCTTGCTCAAGGTAGACAAGCACATCCTACTCAGCTGCTCTTCATACGGCCGAATGAACAATAAAACGAACTTCCTGCCCGCGTTCACCAACCTCTTAGCCTGAGTCACTGTCACCAAGCTCGTCTCCTGTGGGAGAGATGCTGAACGAAAAATGAATTGCTCGCCATCCTTGTTGAACGGCTACTTTTGGGCTCGCCGATCATATACTGCGTATCTATCCCACAAATAAGGATTGCCCAAAATAACTTGGCAAACATCCAACGGAACTACGTCGCATGTGACATCGTCAATATACGACTCATGGAGTGCAAATCTGAATGAACACTGGTTCACCACACTCAATCCCGCCTCCTTCTGAATCCACCCTAATGGATAGGGCTTCGGATGCTTCACCGTCTTCAATCCCAGCTTCTGTACTAACGCCTCAGATATCAGATTTTTCTGACTCCCTGGATCTACAATAGCATCCACTAAACTGGTCTTGATCTGCAACTTCAGAACAAAGAGCTGCTCCCTCAGGTCGTCATCTTCTTTGGTGGTCTGCTTCCCGGCCATAAGGTTGAGACTGCTATTGGGTTCGGTCATCCCGGGAACCTCCTTCGGACCCTGTGCTATCACGTACGCCTTCTTCTCCTCCTTCTTCTTCAATCCTTTTGGCTTCAGATGAGGATACTTATCCCAGCAATGATCAGCCACATGCCCTGTCTGCTTGCAGTGATTGCATGTCAATCCTGCCTTCCCCGAGTCAACCTTCTTCTTCTCATCCTTAGACTGAGAGCCACCCGTCTTGCTCCCCGATGGTTTGGAATCCCCCTTTGTCTCGTTGCCCTTCTTCTACTGGCCCTCAATGGCAATGGCCTTCACACTTGCCTCTGCGATTGTCTCCACTGAAAACAGCTTCATCTCCTTCCGGATGTAATCATTCAGACCCGCCATGTACTTCATGAAGATGGGATACTCGTCTGTTGCGATGTTTAGAACCATCGCCTGCTGTTGGAACTCCGTCGTATACTCCTGAACGGTCTGATTAAACTTTTGGCGCAAGCCATACCACTTGTACCAACGCTCCTCAAGGAACCCCACTGGATAGAACTGTTTCCGTAGTAGCTCCTTGAACTTGTTCCACGACGCCGCTTTCTTCTCCTGTTTGCAATAGGGCAATAGGATTTCCACCACGTTAACGCGTGCCCTGAAAGCTTCAATGTCGCGAACACTATTTTCTCCTTGGACGAATATCCATAGAGAGTGAAGTACATCTCCATGCGTTCGATCCAATCATCAAGCTTCTCCACATTGATACTCCCATCATAAACAGGAATCTCAACCTTGAAGTCAATCTTCAGATTCTGGTAATGATTCTTACCCCCATTGATGTCCAGTAGTCTTGACAATCTCAGTCTCCCCCTCTAAATCAGCTTTCTCGCTCTCCTCATCGGATTCGAAGAGTCCCTTCTTACCCTTCGAAGAAGATTCCTCCTTTTTGTCTCCTCCGTTGATGAGGCCCACGAGTTGGGTAAGAGTCGTCCCGATCGTCTCAATCTGCTTCTCCATGGCATCAAGTCTTGTTGAATTAACTGCTTCAGACATCTTCTCCTTCCTTAATTTCTGGACCCCCTCCGAGGAATTAAGGATCTCGCCAAGCTTCTTGTACTGTGAGCGAGTAAGGACCATACACAGTTCCCCCCTTCACAGGATCTAGTGCTCTGATACCAACTTGATACGAGTCGCCGTGCGAGCACTCTTGATCGCGGAATTATCAAGAGTGGGTAAAGAAGAAAACGACTGAAGAACACAAGAGTTATAATTAGGGCGAAGGAAAATACCTTCTCTAGATTATGAGAATCAATTGGATTTACAAAATCTCTCTCTCACAATCTCTCTAGATCAAAGAACAACCTCCCTGATCTCTTTTCTCATTACAATCTGAGTTTTCAACCCTAGAAAAGTTGTGTTTCTATTTATACTAAACAGAAATCCCAACTGGAGCAGGAAACAGACCCAGGCCCGGAACCGCTACGCGGTCGACCGCAGTGCCCAAGGCGGTCGACCGGTCAGAACGTCGAAAACTGGAAAAATCAATTACAGTGTTTCCGGTCGACCGCAGCGCCATCATCGGTCGACCGCTCTCAGTCCCGAGACATAGTCTGGGCCTGTGCACTAAGCGGTCGACCGCCGTGACCAAGCCGGCAAATCCTATAGTTTTGTCGAATCCTTTGACTTCGTCGCCTCCAATGGCCTCGTCCACGACTCCTCTACACTATTCTCAAGATACCATGAGAATCATCTATCCTCAAGCTCCCATGAGGATCGCTAAGCTCCCGAAGAGAAGATACACCCGTATCAAATCTCGGTGCTCCCCTTTAGATAATACAAGTTTCGATTACGGACTCCCTTCATCACCACTAAAGATCCCTTAGTAACCTTTGCTACATCGTCTTCAAAGGTCACCTTGAATCCTTTTGCCTCCAAAGCTCCAACTGAGATAAGATTCTTCTTCAGCTGAGGAACAAATCTCACCTCCTTCAATTTACGAACTACTCCATCGTGCATCCGGATCCGCACAATACCTATCCCATAAATACCACAGGATTGATCATTTTCCATGACAACAACACCCACATCGAGTCTCTCAAATGATGTAAACCAATCT
>NC_033795.1:70487130-70493355 GCF_001876935.1 Asparagus officinalis | reverse complement strand
GGTCCACCACAACGTACAAATAGTCATGCCCGCGCTTCGTAGTTGGCAACCCTCCTAGAAAATCCATAGAAATGCTCTCCCGCGGCCTAGAAGGAACCGGTAATGGTAGGTACAATCCCCTCTTTCTGTTAGAAGGCTTCGAAATACAACATAACTTACACCCTCCAACATACTTGGTCACATCATCAAGCATCCGTGGCCAAAACACATGTCGCCGTAGATTGAGAAGCGTTTTCTGAATGCCAAAATGCCCTTGCACACGCGAGGTATGTGCTTCCCGAATCCACTGCAACCTATCACCATCCTCCGGAATGCATAGTGATGCCCCACGATACAATAAGCCATCATCTCCAAGTGCATACTCCCCCCTTCGACCAGCCTTCGCCTGCTCAAACACACTACCGAAGTCTCTACTGGATGCATACAACTGAACATACTCAAAAGGAACCAAGGGCTGAATACGCGTCGCCACCAACAACGACCTTATCGGTGGGCGAGATAACATATCGGCCAACTTGTTCGTCGCCCCCTTCTTGTACCTAATAATGATGTTGAAAGCCATCAAATAAGACATCCACTTCATGTGCCGCGCCTGCTGTAGCTTCGTCTGGGCATGTAAGAACTCCAACGGCTTATGATCCGAATGCACGACCACCTCCTTCCCTAACAAGTACACCCTCCAATGCTTAATTGCTTGATATAGCGCATAGAACTCCTTGTCGTAGGTTGGGTAGTTCGCAACAGCACCCGAAAACTTTTCAGAATGGTATTCCACCGGTTTCCCATCCTGAGTCAACACCGCGCCCATCGCATAATTAGACGCGTCGGTCTCTACCTCGAAAGTCCGCTGCAAATTCGGCAACGCCAACACTGGTGCCTCCGAGATCTTCCTTTTTAGCAACTGAAAAGCCTCCTCATGCGTCTTTCCCCACTCAAACTGAACTTTAGCCTTTGTGAGGCCATGTAACGGTGCCGCATAAGTCGAAAAATGTCGAATGAACTTGCGCAAATACTGGCAAGCTCCCATGAAGCTCCTCACCTCAGTCACTGTCTTCGGCGTCGGCCACTTTGTGATCACCTCCACCTTGCCTGGATCTATCCTCCGCTGGCCCTTCCCTACGATGAAGCCGAGATATACCAACTCGTCCTTCCCGAACTCGCACTTTTTCCCGTTGAGCTTCAGCTGTCCGTCCTGCAACACTTCAAATACCTTCTCAACATGAACGAGATGCTCCTCCCAAGTCCTGCTGTACACCAAGATATCATTAAGGTAAACTATCACAAAATCCTCTATAAAGGGTCGCAACAAATCATTCATAAGCCTCATAAAGGTAGCCGGAGCATTGCACAGTCCAAACGGCATCACCAACCACTCGAACAGGCCTTGCTTGGTCTTGAACGCAGTCTTCCAAGTGTCTTCCTCCCGAATCCTCACCTGATGGTAACCAGACTTCAAATCCAGCTTCGTGAAAAACCTCGCTCCCTCCAACTGGTCCATAAGATCATCGATCCGCGGTAATGGGTAGCGATTCTTGATTGTGATCTTGTTGAGTGCCCGATAATCTACGCACATGCGCCAACCTCCATCCTTTTTGGGCACCAACAACACTGGTGACCCGCAAGGCGAACAACTTGGCACAATCACTCCTGTCTCCAAGAGCTCCTGAACTTGCTTCTTGATCTCCTCGGACTCTAGTACTGATGTGCGGTATAGGCCTATGTTAGGTAAGGAACTCTCCCCTGTCAACATAATCTCATGCTCTACACCTCGACGTGGTGGTAGTCCCGTGATCTCCGAAAACAAGTCCGCATACTTTGCTTTTAACCTTTCAAGATCTCCCTCCTGAAGCTTGCTCAAGGCGGACAAGCACATCCCACTCAGCTTCTCTTCATACGGTCGAATGAACAATAAAACGAACTTCCTGCCCGCATTCACCAACCTCTTAGCCTGAGTCACTGTCACCAAGCTCGTCTCCTGTGGAAGAGACGCCGAACGAAAAACGAATTGCTCGCCATCCTTGGTGAACGTATACTTTTGGGCTCGCCGATCATATACTGCGTATCTATCCCACAAATAAGGATTGCCCAAAATAACTTGGCAAACATCTAACGGAACCACGTCGCATGTGACCTCGTCAATATACGACTCGTGGAGTGCAAATCTGAATGAACACTGGTTCACTACACTCAATCCCGCCTCCTTCTGAATCCACCCTAATGGATAGGGCTTTGGATGCTTCACCGTCTTCAATCCCAGCTTCTGTACTAATGCCTCAGATATCAGATTTTTCTGACTCCCTGGATCTACAATAGCATCCACTAAGCTGGTCTTGACCTGCAATTTCAGAACAAAGAGCTGCTCCCTCGGGTCGTCATCTTCCTTGGTAGCCTGCTTCCCCGCCATAAGGTTGAGACTGCTATTGGGTTCGGTCATCCCGGGAACCTCCTTCGGACCCTGTGCTATCACGTACGCCTTCTTCTCCTCCTTCTTCTTCAATCCTTTAGGCTTCAGATGAGGATACTTATCCCAGCAACGATCGGCCACATGCCCTGTCTGCTTGCAGTGATTGCATGTCAATCCTGCTTTCCCCGAGTCAACCTTCTTCTTCTCATCCTTAGACTGAGAGCCACCCGTCTTGCTCCCCGATGGTTTGGAATCCCCCTTTGTCTCATTGCCCTTCTTCTGCCTGCCCTCAATGGCAATGGCCTTCACGCTCGCCTCTGCGATTGTCTCCACTGAAAACAGCTTCATCTCCTTCCGGATGTAATCATTCAGACCCGCCATGTACTTCATGAAGATGGGATACTCGTCTGTTGCGATGTTTAGAACCATCGCCTGCTGTTGGAACTCCGTCGTATACTCCTGAACGGTCTGATTAAACTTTTGGCGCAAGCCATACCACTTGTACCAACGCTCCTCAAGGAACCCTACTGGATAGAACTGTTTACGAAGTAGTTCCTTGAACTTGTTCCACGACGCCGCTTTCCTCTCCTGTTTGCAATAGGATTTCCACCACGTCAACGCGTGCCCGGAAAGCTTCAGTGTCGCGAACACTATCTTCTCCTTGGACGAATATCCGTAGAGAGTGAAGTACATCTCCATACGTTCGATCCAATCATCAAGCTTCTCCACGTTGATACTCCCATCATAAACAGGAATCTCAACCTTGAAGTCAATCTTCAGATTTTGGTAATTGTTCTTACTCCTTTGATGTCCGGCAGTCTTGACAATCTCAGTCTCCCCCTCTGAATCAGATTCCTCGTGTTCCTCGTCGGATTCGACGAGTTTCTTCTTGCCCTTCGAAGAAGATTCCTCCTTTTTGTCACCTCCGTTGATTAGACCCACGAGTTGGGTAAGAGTCGTCCCGATCGTCTCAATCTGTCTCTCCATGGCATCAAGTCTCGCTGAATTATCTGCTTCAGTCATCTTCTCCTTCCTTAATTTCTGGACTCTCTCCAAAGAAATAAGGATCTCGCCAAGCTTCTTGTACTGTGAGCGAGTAAGGACCATACACAGGTTCCCCCTTCACAGGATCTAGGTTCTCTGATACCAACTTGATACGAGTTGCCGTGCGAGCACTCTTGATCGCGGAATTATCAAGAGTGGGTAAAGAAGAAGAACGACAGAAGAACACAAGAGTTGAATTAGGGCGAAGGAAAATACCTTCTCTAGATTATGAGAATCAATTGGATTTTACAAATCTCTCTCTCACAATCTCTCTAGATCAAAGAACAACCTCCCTGATCTCTTTTCTGATTACAAACTGCGTTCTAAACCCTAGAAAAGTCGTGTTTCTATTTATACTAAACAGAAATCCCAACTGGAGCAGGAAACAGACCCAGGCCCGGATCCGCGACGCGGTCGACCGCAGTGCCCAAGTCGGTCGACCGGTCAGAACGACGAAATCTGGAAAATCGATTACAGGGTTCTCCGGTCGACCGCAGTGCCACCATCGGTCGACCGATCTCAGTCCCGAGACACAGTTGGGGTCCGTGCACGATGCGGTCGACCGCCGTGACCACGCCGGTCGACCGGACAGAGTCCAACTGTAATTTCTGCAGTTTTGATGAATCCTTTCGACTTCGTTGCTTCCAATGGCCTCGTCCACGACTCCTCTACTCTATTCTCAAGATACCATGAGAATCATCTATCCTCAAGCTCCCATGAGGATCGCTAAGCTCCCGAAGAGAAGATACACCCGTATCATGGGTCCCCCCTTTAGGAACTTGAAGTCCCATTCAAGTTAGAACTTCAGCTGAGGGAACTCGCGAGCCCCTCCTTCTCTGTTGAACCACTTGGCCTTGCTAGGGACCTGGCCTTGACGTCCAATGAGAAACGACTCCTTCGTCCCCCGCCTCGTCTTGGTCGTCTTCCGTTCCAAAATGCAATCTTCTTTCAGTGGCTCCTCTCTATCAAACCACAAGTCTTCAACATGCGGTAAGATCAACTTGTCATCACCTTCATCATCCAATAACGGAGGTTCAAACAACTTCAAGTACTCGGCATTGATCACCGAATACATGCCTAAGTAAGGTGGCAAATCTAAACGAAAAGCGTTGTCGCCAATCTGATCGATAATCCGAAATGGACCATAACGAATAGGCTTCAACTTCTTCCCTTCTCCTTTGAGCCTCTCCTTACTCAATTTTAGCCATACCATATCGCCTTTACCAAAGTTACAAGGAACCCGATGTTGATCATGCTTCGCCTTGTATTTTGCTTGTGACTTCTTCAATTGTGCTTCAACCGTGGCATGAATCTGTGCAATCTTCTCCAGAAATCGCTGAGCCCGTTGTCTTTCATTCCCCTCCTTGCCGTCCATCGTAGATTCACTTGAAAACACGAGATCAAACGGACTCGGCGGTAAGAATCCATAACAAGTCTCAAACGGTGACTTTCCGGAAGATCCATGAATCGCCCGATTGAAAGCAAACTGCAAATATGGTAAACTCTCATCCCAAGTCTTAGGATGCCTGGAATTATACCCCCGCAACATGTGCACCATAGTCCGGTTGACTACCTCCGTTTGTCCGTCTGTTTGTGGATGAAAGGTCGTGCTCTTCTTCAATTTAGTGTCCATCAAACTCCACAAAGAATCCCAAAAATGCCCGAGAAAACGGCTATCCCGATCCGAAATAATCGAGCTCGGCAACCCAA
Organism: Asparagus officinalis; assembly: GCF_001876935.1. NCBI lineage: Eukaryota > Viridiplantae > Streptophyta > Magnoliopsida > Asparagales > Asparagaceae > Asparagus > Asparagus officinalis. The sequence goes on along the minus strand of NC_033795.1, from coordinate 70,488,197 downwards.
AGTGCTTCCACACATGCTCAAAGAACAATTGTGTTGCACCCGCTCCCGTCACGGTCTTCTTACAAGGAATCAATATCACCATCTTGCTGAACCAGTCCACCACAACGTACAAATAGTCATGCCCGCGCTTCGTAGTCGGCAACCCTCCTAGAAAATCCATAGAAATGCTCTCCCACGGCCTAGAAGGAACCGGTAATGGTAGGTACAATCCCCTCTTTCTGTTAGAAGGCTTCGAAATACAGCATAACTTACACCCTCCAACATACTTGGTCACATCATCAAGCATCCGTGGCCAAAACACATGTCGCCGTAGATTGAGAAGCGTTTTCTGAATGCCAAAATGCCCTTGCACACGCGAGATATGTGCTTCCCGAATCCACTGCAACCTATCACCATCCTCCGGAATACATAGTGATGTTCCACGATACAACAAGCCATCTTCTCCAAGTGCATACTCCCCCCTTCGACCAGCCTTCGCCTGCTCAAACACACTACCGAAGTCTCTACTGGATATGCATACAGCTGTACATACTCCAAAGGAACCAAGGGCTGAATACGCGTCGCCGCCAATAAAGACCTTATCGACGGACGAGATAACATATCGGCCAACTTGTTCGTCGCCCCCTTCTTGTACCTAATAATGATGTTGAAAGCCATCAAATAGGACATCCACTTCATGTGTCGTGCCTGCTGTAGCTTTGTCTGGGCATGTAAGAACTCCAACGGCTTGTGATCCGAATGCACGACCACCTCCTTCCCTAACAAGTACACCCTCCAATGCTTAATTGCTTGATATAGTGCATAGAACTCCTTGTCGTAGGTTGGGTAGTTCGCAATAGCACCTGAAAACTTCTCAGAATGGTATTCCACCGGTTTTCCATCCTGAATCAACACCGCGCCCATCGCATAATTAGACGCGTCGGTCTCTACCTCGAAAGTCCACTGCAAATTCGGCAACGCCAACACCGGTGCCTCCGAGATCTTTCTTTTTAGCAACCGAAAAGCCTCCTCATGTGTCCTTCCCCACTCAAACTGAACTTTAGCCTTTGTGAGGCTATGTAACGGTG
>NC_033795.1:70482769-70486130 GCF_001876935.1 Asparagus officinalis | reverse complement strand
CCTTAATGCAATTGCATTCAGACAATACCGCCCGAATGAGTTTGGAACAGGGACATTGAATTTCCTGTTGTCGAGGACTCCTCTTCCTGGTTCTGTTCGTATTCCCTGCACGATAATATAACTCGTCATCTTGACAGTCGGAGTAACTCATCGTGTGCGGGCACGACTTCTCAGGTATAACACTATCATCATCAGATGATAATGTTTCCATCTGAGGGTGGATCGCCTTCTTTGGGCTTTCAAAGGTTACACGCCTAGAAACATGCCTTTGTGGGTGCGAGTCTTCAGCGTGCCGCAAATTGGTGCGCGCAGCTGCCCTGAGCTCTTTGTTATGTTGGAGGTGATGGCGACCCCCAGCATTTTGAGTCGTTCTGGGCTTCTTCATCGGGCCCAAACGCTCGTGAACTGGAGCTTTGCCTCTCTCATCCGGAATTAGACCGAGGCGCTCTAAAATTGGCTTCTTCCTTCGGGATGATTCTGCATGATCTCCCGGAGAAGCTATTGGAATTAACGGCGACTTTGATTGATGTTATTGGGATTGACGGCGACTTTGGTTGACTCGCCGGAGTTTGACCTTCCTTAGAAGGCTGCACTGGTTGCTTTTTGGTCTGAGTCGCCACTTCAGACTTAGGCTTCCAGACTTGGCGGGTTGGTGGTGGCTTCTTCGCCTCCTCCTTTTGCAGTCTTCTACGGGCTTCCTGAGCTTGAGCCCGTGCCTGCGCTGACATCGCGCGGCGCTTGCGAATACGCTCTTCAAGTGTCGAACGGTTCCGTTTGACGCGGACCCATTCGTTCTTTGGCGGCTTGGAAGAGTCGCCGTTCATTGGTGGTTGAGGCTGTTTGCCTCTTCTGTTCTTCAACCCCGCGTGGTAGCGGAATCCGTCCGTAGACTCCATCACCTTAGCGAGTTGCCGCGCAAGGCGTTGACGACGCCTCTGGCGGGCTCTCTTTGAGAGAGTCACAACACCCTGAACAGTGGAGGCGTTGGCGGGAGTTGGGTTGACCTGATTGGAGGTCGGTGGAACTTCATTTGACGCAACTTCGGCGTCAGTTGGGTTGAGAGCTTCGTGGGCTTCCCGAGCAGCTTCAAACCAACGAGCTTTTCTCCCGGAGGAGAACTTCTTGGACTTGCGGGGGGAGATAGAGCCGGACGAGGACACGTACTCCTCGAACTTGGCTTGGTCGAACTCGTACTCGACCTCCTCCACGACCGGGATTGCAATCCGCGGCTGCGACGCATCGATCTCGTTGGCGAGATCGTCGGCTCCCACTGTGGTCGCCAGATTGTTCGCGTGGAAAACTGTTTTCTTTCTCATTGATATGATTGTCATCTTGGGTTACAAAGATCCGGTCTTTTATAGATCCGGTTACAACTAAATCAAAGAAAATAAAGAAAAATTACAACTCTCCTCTGTGAACAAATCACGAGCTCCTGTTTTGCGGTCGCTCGCTTTGGTGGGTTCTTTGCCTGCGCCGGGGTTAATCCGTGGACCACCGCGCGATCTAGATCCGGTCGGATCTACACGAGTATGCGGGTATTATTCCACGAAGGGAATAATAGCCGGGAGGGATTAATCCACCAAGGGAATAATCGCTCGGATCTCGAGATCTAAGACCAAGCTTAGATCTGGAGTGTAGCCTCGTGTAGATCTCAGATCTGTTCTTTCTTCCTCTCGAGATCCTGCCTTTTCTGACGTGGATGGTCGCCGAGGATCAGATCTGAATGGTGCAAGTCTTCTGGTCTTCAAGCTCCGAGTTCACTCTTCAATCCGGCAGAGTTTCGGCTCTTGAAAGTTCGACCTCCGAAAATGAACATCTCTAGGCCTATTTATAGGCTCTCAGGACAGTGGCTGCAAAAAGGGAATTGTCGGCCACCTCTGGCCACTGTCGGCCACCTCGGGGTGGCCGACACTGTGCCTAGCCACCTTCGGCCACCGAGCCACCTCAGGGTGGCTCGGCCCAAGCCGAGCCACCTTGAGATGGTTCGGTTTCGGCCGAGCCCCTCCGGGTGTTGTTCGTTTTTTCCGTTGTTTCCGGTTCCGGTTCTGTCCGTGATTCGGTTGTGGTTCTGTTGTGAACTTTGATTTGTTCGGGATCTTGATGAAAGTCTGGGGATCCCGATTAGGCAGTAAATCGGCTTTTGAGTTTGAGTTCGAAACTGATCTTGATTCGATCGCGATTCGTCCGAGTCCGCTCTCGGTTGGATGACTCGTTGATTCCTCAACTCGTTAGCTTGATTCTGCACGCGGGTGGATTCATTCCGTTGTTCGCGTGCGATTTGTCGATCTCGTCACCTCGTTGGTTCGTTGGTTTGTGCCGAGCTGAGCTAAGGGATCTATAAGCAATTTTATACGCCTACACTCATAATCCTTCACAAACATAAATCTAACTAGTAACCCGTCATGGGCCAGGTCCGACATGGTATGAACTTACCCGAGCTATGGGCTGGGTTGGGTTCATGGCTAGACCCGTGATCACGATCCTCGGCGCAGCCCACTCTGACCCGGCCATGTCGGAGTCCAACCCGGGTTTGGCGGAGGACGGGGCCGGGCGCTATCCGGCCATCCGGCCATGCCCACCCCTACGCACATGTTAGCAGCAAAGAAAATATAAAAGCACAAGCAAATTGCCCATGAGGCGATGTTCCATGCCTCAACCATGCAAGACATAAATACCCCTGCATCCATCCCAAAACCAAACCTTTCCATCATTCATTTTATTATTCTATACAATCAACCTTATCTAATATCCTCTTACACATTTCATATATTACCATCTATTAATCAACTTATAACCCCACAAAAGAGAGCCCCTATACGCCGTACCTTAATTATTATTAAGCACAAGATGTACAATTGCAAGCCTTGGGAACAAAAGCACAGGCCCCATAGGGTTTATCAGGAAGATTACAGCTGATGCCAAAGCAGCATGACATCGACGAGCAATCGCTTGGGTTGGTTGCAGCGCAGCACTTGCACAGCAGGCACAGTTGGAATGGACCTCCGCTCGCTTCTGCAACCACCCGATGATCCTCGATCGGGGTCACAGGGAAGAGCCTATTAGTACTAGTACTAGTATTGGATTCGGATAATGTTCCTGTGATTATCAAATTTTGATACAAATAGTTAGTGATTTTTGAGAAAATAGTCTCTCTGTTAAATTGAGATTACAAATCTTATCAAAACATGTCATTTAGTGTTGGGTGTTTTGAACCATAAAGAAAGCAGTAAGAATTTCCCCCTGGATGGTACAAAACACCCCCCGATAGTATGTGGTGTCTTGATAAAATTTGCACTTTAGAATGGACGTTACCTTTAATTGGGAGAGAGGTGAAGAGGAGGGCAAGTGTAACGAGAGGATG
>NC_033795.1:70446943-70482744 GCF_001876935.1 Asparagus officinalis | reverse complement strand
TTGTGGGATGCTCGCCGATGTTCAGAGTCCGAATGTGCTATGTGTTCTTCAGAAGCTTCGAGTTCTTTCAATCCGGCAGAGGTTTCGGTTTGGAAGTTCGACCTTTTGATGTCCCTTGGTTTTTATAGGCTCTCTCACATGGGTCGTGACTGTGGCCAACATCCAATGCCGTTGTGTCTCTCAAGGTTGGCTTGTGTGTGGTCACCCTGTTGTGGTGGTGCCACCCCAGGTGCTCGCTTGTGTGTCTCTTGTTGTGTGCTTCGGCTTTGGGCCGAGCCCCTCAGGGTGCTCGGCCAAGCCGAGCCACTTGAGATGGTTCGGTTTTGTTTTTTTCGCCGATGTTTCCCTCCGGGTTTGTTCGGTGTTCGTTGTTGGTTGTTCCTTGGTTCTGTCCGTGATTTTTGTTGGTTCTGTGTGTTATATTGTTCTGGTTGTTGATTGAATGGGTTCTCGATTAGGCAGTAAATCGGCTTTTGGAGTTTTGAGTCTCGAAAACTGATCTTGATTTTCGATTGTGATTCGTCCGAGTCCGCTCTCGTTTTTGGATTGATTCGTTGATTCCTCCAACTCAGTTAGCTTGATTCTTGCACGGTTGTGTTTGTGGATTCATTCGTTGTTGCGGGGGGAACGTGGTTCGTTTTTGTGCCGAGCTGAGGCTAAGGATTAATGTGCTTTTATACGCCTACACTCATTTTTTCTTACAATATTCATAATAACTATTAATGTGGGTTCGAACATGTATGAACTTACCCGATTTGTTTGGCTTGGTTTGTTTTATTGTGTCTTTATGTGTTTTGTGATACACGATCCTCGGCGCAGCCACTTGATCCGCCATGTCGTTGTGGGGTGTCTGAGGACGGGCCGGGCGCTATCCGGGCCATGCACCCCTACGCAACATTGTTAGCAGAAGAAAATATAAAAGCACAATGTGTTTGCCCCATGTAGCGATTGTCCCTTTTGCTCATTTCTGTATGCAAAACATTTTTTTATACCCTGCATCCATCCCCCAAATACCTTTCATCATTTCTTTTTATTTTTTATTCTTATCAATTATCTTAATATCCTCTTCAACATCATATATTACTATTCAACTTTATCTGGTGGGTTCTTAATATATTTAAGCACAAGATTGTTTTACAATTGCAAGCCTTGGGAACCAAACACCTTTTGTGCCCATAGGGTTTATTCAGGAAATTACAGTGATGCACAAGCAGCATTTCATGACATCGCGAGCAACTCGCATTGGGTTGGTTGCAGCTGTGTTCTTGCACAGCAGGCTTCAGTTGGAATTGGACCTCCGCTTCGCTTCTGCAACCAACCCTGTTCATGTGTTCATGGGGGCCTATTGTGTTGTTGTTTCTATTATTGTTTACCTAGTTTGGATTCGGATTAATTGTTCCTGTGATTATTCATATTTTGATTACAAATAGTTGGATTTTTGAATAGAAAGTTCTCTCTGTTAAATTTGAGATTACAAATCTTTATCAAAACAGTCATTTAAGTGTTGGGGTGTTTTGAACACCATAAAGGAAAGCAGTAAGATTTTCACCCTGGGATGGTACAAAACACCCCGATAGTATTTGTTGGTGTCTTGATAAATTTGGCACTTTAGGAATGGACGTTACCTTTAATTGGGGAGAGAGGTGAAGTGAAAGGAAGGGGCAGTTTAACGGACAGAGGATGGATGAAAGAGGCCCTTCCTGCTCATTGTTGGGAAGGTTTTGGGGCGGGGGGGGCGGGGGGATGATTTTTAAGTTGGCTTTCTGCACGTGAGGTGCATGCGCAAGTTCCTTTGTTTCTTGAGTTTGTTAGGATCACATCTTTAATATTGATTTCCCCGTAATAAAGTGATGAAACAAAACCCAAATAGACGCGTCAGCATTCATCAATCTCACTGTTTACTCATTCCTTCTCTTGTATTCCGTGGGTGTGTTGGTGGGCTGACATGTTTGGGGATGTGTTTCATCATCTGCGGGGTAAATATATTTCTCAAATGTAATTGACTTTTTACTCGAAGGAAAATTTTGAAGCAGTAAAACATAATAGTCTGATAAACCTACAAATTTCAATTAGGAACTTAATGTAACCAAGTAATTACTAATATTCGATTTTATTATTCTATACAATCATTATATTACAATTAAGTCCTTACGTAACCTTCCCTTGACACAACGGCAAAACTAGCGTCTGTGTTTCGTGAAAATTCATGTACACATCTCATCCAAGTATTCATAACTGCTATTTTATCCATTACATTCTAGTTTCCTAATTGTTAGGAATAAATTTGGAATATTCTTTATATTGAAAACTCAGGTAACTATCATACATTATAATTAATTAATTCACTTGTTACAATTATTTAAGGCCTCGTTTGGCAAAGGGTTAATGAAGAGGGGTTAAAGAGAAGGATTAATGTACTTAGCCCATTTGATAATCCGAATGACTAAATTATTAACCCGTTAAATAAGTTTTATTTTAGTTCTTATGATCAGTTTTAGTGTTTGGGAATAACAATGATTTTGACTATTTTCTTTATAATTAGAAGGGTTAACTCTTATTCCATCTAAATAGGAGTATTAGTAAACCCCTCATTTTGAGGAGTTAACTCATTTTAACCCCTCTAGAGGGGTTAACTTAACCCTTCTATATTTTTTATGTTTGGCAAATTATGGAGGGTTAACTCACTTTAACCCTTATATAGATTTGTTGTGTTTGGCAGGTTAAGAAGGGGTTAAGTCTCCTTAACCCCTCACTTAACCCTTAGCCAAACGGTACCTAAAAGAACTTAAGCAGTATAAGGAGTGAAGTGAAAATGGAATGAAATAAGAAATAAGATGGAGTTAATGTGAGCACCTAAGATTAAGCGCACATTTGGATACAGTTTTTGGACAATGAAGTGGGAATTGACATATTTAGAAATTACATTTTTTTATTTTGTGGTTACATGTTGATTTTATTAAGAGCACAATTGGAAGTTGCGAATTGTTTTTAATTCAATTTGAGTGGGAATTCCCATTTACAGTTATCTCACTCGGAATGTCATTCTCATGTAAAGTGTGAATAAAAGAGAAGTAGAATTGGACCGTCACTAGTAGAAAAATGAACAAACTAGACGGAATTTTTTCCGTCTAGTTTGAGGAAAACTAGACGGAACCTCAAACTAGACGGAAAAAATTCCGTCTAGTTTGAATCAATCTATACGAAAATTTTATTCTAGATTGATAAACTACGGTTTTTATTTTTTTTTTAAATAGACACTCAACCTAGAAGAAATTTCCGTCTAGGTTCAACCTAGACGGAAATTCTGTCTATAGGTTGCCTAAAAAAAATTTACGCCTCCCCCTCTTTTTTCATTTGCCCAACTATTTTTTCATTTCCTCCCCCGCTTTTTTCATTTCCCTCTCCATCTAAAATGGGCCAAACCCTCTCTCTCTCTCTCTACAAACCCCCAAATCTCTCTCTCTCTCATCTCCGCATTGCCCGTCATCCTCTACTTCCACGGCAGACGGCGAGCTTCCGAGACTCCACGGCGCTGACAATAGAGAGGGCGGTGGTCTTCCGTGCAAGCGGGCTCGAGGTCGATGACGATGCCGACGTCGATCCGGTGGAGGATCGATGGTGTAGAAGGGCTTGTCAGAGTGCTTGGAGTGGACCTAGATTGGGTTTAGGAGGGTGATCTCGTGGGCGGTGGCGGCGCGCTCGACGAGTGGACCCAAATCTAGTTCTCCGTTGCCGCGGTGTTCTGATCCTCCTCCTTCTCTCCCATATCACCACTGTCCTTCAAACGCCATCACCATAACGGTTGAAACATTTGGTGTCGAGGTAACTCTGCACCCGCTGAAATCTTCGTCTCTCAAAATTTAGCCAGAATTTTTTCCGTTTATTATTGTTCGCTTATAAATCTATGGGTTATTCTATCAAAGTTTAAATTTAGTAGTTACACTCTTTGGATAGTGAGAAAAAGGCAGACTGAGATGAGAAAAAGTGATTTTTAGGGTTTTTTTTAATTTTGAAATTAGGAGTTGGGTCATTGAATTTGATGCAGGGGAAGTTGTGATTGTAAATCCCTACGAATGTGCTGTGAATTTCTCGTGTAGAGTTTACTTGGTTGTATCTAAATCGAATCATTTGGCCTTTGACATTGAAAGATATTATAATAGGCGAGAGTAGTGAATGATTGATATTTTTTGTGAGCTTAAAGGCAATGTGGGGTTTGGGTTTGACAAGGAGATGGAGGGGGAAAATTAAGCACGACCGAATGCATAGAATATCACTTGTGTTTTCTTTTGACTGGATTACCCTAGGCATTTATATCAATACAAATATAAATGTAGAAGCACAATACATTAAGAACATTGTGAAATAATGGAGTTGCGTATTAGCGGTTCAAATTTCTCTAATGTTCAAAGAGGAATACATTAACAATGTATCGTGTTGTAATTAGGATTCTAATGAATGGCATGCATGATTTTATAGATGGCCAAGTGTGAGTGTCTTCTTGGGTAATTTGAATTATACTCTTGTATTATCAAGGATTCAATCGCAAATTTAACCCACACTTTTTCCCCCTAGGCCAAGCATTCATAAAATTTCTGTTTAATATGCTTCTTTTTTCAGTTAATAAATCAGATATCTTTTAAAGTGCCCTGTGAAAATCTTCTCCTTGCCTATATACACTCCCCTTCATTTACCACCCACCCACCTATACACACAGACCACCACATAGATACCCCAACGTGCTATAATTTTTACTAACTTTCCTATTCCATATTTCATGTTTGCATACTATTGACTCACCATTTATGAATGATAGGTGAAAGATGCTCTGGTACAGTTTGAGAATGCACTTGATATGAATCCAAATCCTATCGAAGCCCAAGCAGTAGTGTACAACAAAGCCTGCTGCCATGCTTATAAGAATGATTTATATCTTTCTTTTCTATGTTGTCTTATCTGAAAGATGTTAGTTGATATACAATAATCCTATTCTTGTATACGTCCCTTAATTCTTCTACAAATTAGAATTGTTTCATACATACTAACACACATTTTTCCTCTGCAACTTCTTTTCTTGTTGAGCGTCAACAGCCTCCTCCAGTGTAAGTTATTCATCTGCAACTTCTTTTCTTTCTTGTTTGTTGCCCTCATTTTTTTCCTCCGTGTTTGCATATTATTTGTTGTGCTAGATAAAACTTGGCTAGTAAAGTAGCAGTTGTATATGCTTCAAACATAGTTGTATGCATCTGTGGTATTTTGGTTAAGAGGCTAATATATGTTTACTCCGTCTATATAGTTTTCACACCATTTGATTTTTTTTCCGCTCTCTTAGTCCAATACTAAAAATAATAGTTGATATAATGCGTCTTCTTTATTATATTGTTGCATGAAGGAACCTATAAGCATTAGTTATGTTGTATAGACTATACAGTATATACATGCAGACATATATGTGGCCAATGGAGTCCATTGCCATTACACCCTCCCTGTACCAGTAAAAAGAATTTTTCCTTACCTTTGGTATACTTTTTCATTTTTTTGAGCTTTGAACAATATCCCTGTCATAATGCCTCAAATGTCCTACTGGCGACGTTAGTGGAATTTCCCATCAATTATATATTATATCCATGCGTGTAGAAATGTATAAGAAAACATGTGTGAGATCAATTTAATAACATGCACAAACACTAATTGAATTTCATATTATACCAAATTGAAACCCACACCTAGGTGAAAGGTTTTATTTTATTTGGTTATTTCTCATTTTTTTGAGGTCGAGTTTAGGCAAAATTCTTGATATGAGGTATCGTCTGTGTTATTTGGTCAGAATAAGATACTTATGCTTGTTAGTTGAGTATGATTATATTAACATATGTTGACTTTAGAGGCCACATGGTAGAATTTGTGTCTATAATATATGAATACCCACCTGTTCTGGTCAACACCTTATAAGTCTAGCAATATAGTCACATGTACTCCCTGTACTCCTTTGAGTATCCATGTTAATGCTGAATTCATTTTGTGGGTGTTTTTACCCGTTCTAAGTGTTCGCGGGAAAAATTGTTGCTTTCTTCATTAATGATTCCATTGTACACTCTTGTAATAGTCTATCGATTACAAAGATCCGGTCTTTTTATAAGATCCGGTTACAACGAAAATCAAATTGAAAAGAAATGAAAATTACAACTTTGTTTCCTTGTTTGTCGAACGAATCACGAGCTCCTGTTTTGCGGTCGCTCGCTTTGTGGGTTCTTTGCCTGCGCCGGGGTTGTTTGCCGTGGACCACCGCGCGATCTAGATCCGGTCGGATCTACGCAGTACAACGGGTATTATTTTACCAAGGAAATAATAGCCGGGGAGGATTGTTTCACCAAGGAAACAATCGTCCAAGTCTCGGGATCTAAGACCAAGCTTAGATCCGGAGTGTAGCAACGTAGATCTGAGATCCGGTCCTCTCGAACTCCAGCCTTATTTGGCGTTGATGATCGTCGAGCACCAGATCTGGATGTGCAAGTCCTCGAAGTCCCAAAGCTTGAATCTTGTTAAGTTCTGAGTCGCTTGCGTGCGATTAGTCAATCTCGTTGCCTCGTTGGTTTGTCGGTTTGTGCCGAGCTGAGCTAAGGGACCTATAAGCAATTTTATATGCCTACAGATACCCCCTCCAAAGTATTTCAGTCTCGTTCTTTTATAGAAGAGTCTGGAATACTTTGGATATGCTTGTCCCAACCTTCAGTCGGTGTAATGGGACCTTGGAATGACTTCCGTTCTTGATTCCTTTAATTCTCCAGGCTATCCGGTGCTTTGTCGAATGCTTGAGAGAGTTTCGGTGCTGCATTTATTGTCTGACCGTTGTCGGAATTTTGAACTTTGAAGTCGGTTCCTGATTTAGCTGACCATCGATTGTTGGCGTCGAGTCTTTATCTGCAACGCGTTGTCCGGCGTCGTATTGTTGAGTTATCCTTAAGAAAAACATTCTCCAGGAACTTCTCAAAAAATTAGGGAACAGTTTATACTCATATACCTTATTGGAGTATTTAAGAAGCAGTTTAACCTCATGCACTGTTGGAGGATTGAGGAGCAGTTTATACTCATATACTCTTCGGAGTGTTAGTTCTTTCATTGCAACGCATTGATAGGCGTTGACCTAGGGTCACGCGTTGTCCGGCGTTGACCTTAGGGTTTTGAACGTCGTACGTTGAATTTTTGCTCGCAACGCGTTGACTGGCGTTGACCTAGGGTTATGCGTTGACCGGCGTTGACCCTAGGGTTTCGAACGTCGTACGTTGAATTTTTGCTCGCAACGCGTTGACTGGCGTTGACCTAGGGTTACGCGTTGTCCGGCGTTGACCTTAGGGTTTCGAACGTCGTTGGATGCTCAAGTCACAAGACCAACTAATGGAGCTGATGCGTCAGTGACTTTCGTATTTATAGGATTTTTGGCAAACCCTCAGCCATTAACGGGTTTGATGAGCCTTTACCGACTACCGTTTGAGTCGGGCTAGCATGCGGATTGTTCAAGTCCGTTCCGCATGTGACGTTAAGCTAAAAGAGTTAACCCTTTTAGTGCTACGATATTGAATACGTAGACTTCGTCTTTCTCACGGGAATAGACTACCCGGCGACGCGTGTTAGGCGTTGACTTTAGGGTTTTTGGCTAACCCCCAGCCTTCAACGGGTTTGATTAGCCTTTACCGACTACCGTTTGAGTCGGGCTAGCATGCGGATTGTCTAAATCCGTTCCGCATGTAACGTTGTGCTAAGAGAGTGAATTCTCTGAGACTTTGTGCTATGATGTTGAATACATAGGCTTCGCCATTGTTACGGGAATAGGCTACCCGGCAACGTGTATTAGACGTTGACTTATCCCTACTTAGGCTTCGGGATAAAAATACCCCAGACTGGTATTCTGGTGTCTTTTTCAATCGGTAAAAGACTAAACCGGCGACGCGTGTTAGGCGTCGGCATATCCTTTCTTAGGATTCAGGATGAAATTCCCCATGCGTGTAAGGCATGGATTTTGGTGTTATTAATAACAACCTGCCACAATGTTGAATATGTGGACGGATGTTCTTTTCAACGGTTAAGAACTAACCGGCAGCGCGGGTTAGGCGCAGACTTATCCTTGCTTAGGTTTCAGGATAGAATACCCCAGAATCGAGCTCTGGTGTCTTTTTTCTACGGAACAAGACTAAACCGGCAACGCGTGTTAGGCGTTGACTTATCCCTACTTAGGATTCGGGATAAAATTCCCTGTACCTGTGAGGCACAGATTTTGGGATTTGAAAAAGGTGGTGTCTTCTCTTGGGGCAAAGACGAACCCGAAATGGGAGAGGAAGAATTTTATATTCTATCTCCCGACAATGAAGAAGAAGAATTTTATATTCTATCTTCAACTGGAAAGGAGACTCGAGGTGGGATCTCCACCCCCAGAATCCGGAAAGGTGAAACTGAGAGTGGGATCTCCACTCCGAGAATCGAAAAGATTCGGATAACCCTAACTGTCGGAAGGTTTGATTACCGAACTAAAGATGAATTTCTCTTTTATCGAGAGTGAATTATGGTTTTGACCCTAACTGTAGGAAGGTTTGGCCAAACAGGAGTTTGAGGTGACCCTAACTGTAGGAAGGTTTGATCACTCGATTTGAAAGTGGACCTCTCGTTCATTGGAGGAATCGAGAGGAGGTTTTGGTTGTGGTCCTAACTGTAGGAAGGTTTGACCAATTGGGAATTTTATGTCGAGACTCTAACAGAGAGGGTGTTGAGTGCACAGACACGGTGAGAATTTGAATGGGAGTTCTTATTCATTACATTGCTGTGGTTTTGGGAACTTCCCGTTACATAAATCGTCCACCCCCAGTTTCGTCTGCGGAACTGGTTCGGACATTATTATCAATTACCTAACCGGGTTATCCTGAAGAATATTAGCTTAATATTCTCCAGGAACTTCCCGTCAAAAGTGGGGAAACAGTTTAGACTCATATACCTATTGGAGTATCAGGGAGTAGTTTAACCTCTTATACCGGTCGGAGGATTGAGAAACAGTTTATACTCGTATACTCTTTGGAGTTTTGCCGTTCTTATTTGGCTTACCTTAGCGTTATGACGCCGGCTTCAACCAAGGTCTGAATGCTATTCTTGAGAGTAAAGCAATCCTTGGTGGGATGAACGACCCTCCTGTGGTATGCACAGTACTTTGGGTCCGTAGTGTTGTCAGCTTCCTCCTGATTTGTGATAGGTGGTAGCTTGATCTTGTTACCTTCAAGGAGGGATTCGAAGATGGCTGGAACGTCTTCGTCCTTGAAAGAGTACTCTTTTTGGAGTCTCGGACCCGAAGTCTTTTGCTGCCTTCGGGATTGCTGTTGTGACGCTTGATTAGCACCACCAGCAGCTGCAGGTGCCTTGCCCTTACCACGAGAGGCGAAGTTTGAGTCCAGCGGATTAACCGTCGGTCGGTTCCTTTCGGCCTTCTTCCTTCTAAGGAATCGCTCAGCCTGCTCCCCTCGAACCTTCAGATCCTTCCAAGTGTCAGACGGTGCTGTCCCCATTGCTTCCAATACGTCTAAGGACAGATTATAATGGCAGGTCTGGTGAATGAATTCCTCGGTGATCGGGTCCCGACAATTCATCGCTTTGTTCCGGAACCTCTTGACGAAGGTGTCGACTAACTCCCCGTCCTTCTGCTTCTCATCGAGCAATGATCCGATAGATATCTCGGTGTCGTCGTCGAAGAAGTTGGCCAGGAACTTGGTCTCCATGTCATCCCAGCTGTTTACGCTGCCTGGCTTGAGGCGGCGATACCAATCGAAGGCGGCTCCGCGAAGAGTGCCGACGAATGACCGCACCATCAGAGGCTCATTGCCGGAAATAATACCCAGGTGCGATTTGAAATAAATCAAATGCTGAGTGGGGGAACCCTTCCCATCAAACGGCGTAAAGTTAATCAGACTAAACTTCGCCGGATAGGGGATTGATTCCCATTCTCGTGGGTATGGACAAGGAATGCCCGTCTTCTTCACCTCTTGAGCGGAGATCAATGTGTTGATTTTGCTCTCGAGATCTTTGATCTTCAAGTCTTCACTTGTATCTTCGTTGGCATCCTCGTTACCACCCCCTGCATTGACGGGAGGGTTATTGGCATTGTGAGCTTCATCCCTATCTGCGTGCTCCTTTTCCTGAATAATCTGGTTACGGCGGTTCGATTCACTTTGCTGGTTCCTGAATGCATGGATTTGCTGCTCATGCATCTCTCTCATCTGCTGCATGGCCATCTCCATCTCGAATTTGAAACTTTCTTTCTGCTTAGCCAAAGCGTCTTCAAGCATCTTGGCCATTTCTTCCGCGCTTATCATAAATGACTCGCGGGGTTGTCCTTCGCTGGACACTGTATTGTCCGATGCGACAGCAGAGCAGGAATCCGATTCTTCATCTTCCGAAGGCAATCTTGTCCGAACCCTACCATAAGTTCCTCGTGCGATGGCTCCGGACTGCAGACGGGTTACACGCCGGGATGCTTCCAGAAACGACTTGAGATTAACCTGTGTCGATGTCTCTTTGCTGGTCATGTTGGCGGTGACCCTCGGAAATTCTCCGTCTTTAACCACCGTTCTTCTTTGCCGGAAACGCCTATACCTTGGTTTTGGCGTTTCGGTGCCGAGCCTTTCGAACACTGAAATTCTCTCGGGGACTACCTTGATGCAGTTGCATTGAGACAGTACTTCATAGGCAGTGAAGGCTTCCATTTTGCACCAAGATTTCACCTGAAAATTCAACCCAAGAACCAAATTCAAGTCGAGTTTTGAGAACAAGTGGCAATACTATATATCAGGATCCCATATAAACCTCATTAATCAATTTGTGTAGTACTGAGATGCTTTCTGTATTTAAGAATTAAAAAAATGCATATGGAACCCTATGTTCTCAACCAATCATTATTTTCTAGTAAACGCAAATCTGAATACTGTAACTGTTCTTCAAAAAATAATTTGGTGTCAACCTCAATATTATTGTTTATGAAATTATTTTACCAGTAGTTGCTCAACCAAAAGAAAAAAAAGGAAAAAAAGAAGAGGCATTATTATTAATTTACCAGTGCGGCCCTAACATGAGAAGAATGAAAAAGCCTTTGCAGACACAAAAGCTTTTCCCATACCTGCAGATGAGTTTCACAAAGAAAGGAGGATTAAAAATAGAGTTGATTTTGCATTTGGACCCACACAGTTCATGGAACTTGTGCTGAACCACAACGCACTCTTCATTGCAGAAAGAACGTTGTTCTTTCCTAATCCCCTATGAAAATTGAAAATGCATAAATAAATGAATAAGAAAGAAAAAAATATTCAACAATTAAGAACTAACCACATGTTAAAGTAGAAGGAATAACTTCCATTGTGGAAGAAAAAATTTTAAGAATAAAAACTCACGAAAGCGAATAAGCCATTCAATCTTCAATAACGTATCTATTCCTCCTTGCACCAAAAGCAATTCTCTGTACAAGAAAATGAGAAGATAATAGTTAACATAAGCTCAGCATATTCACTAAAGGGAAAAAAAACATATCAGTTTTGGATATTAACTGAAAAAATCTGGGAGTACGCCTTAAGGCCTGTTAAGAATTTTATGTAGGTTGGCTTCATGGACTGACTGCTAGGGACCGATCTGATAGAGGGAACAAGGTATTCTGCAACCTGTTGGTAGTAAAAACAACAACAGCAACAAATTTAGAGAAGCAACACCCTTTAGTTACAAATTGGGCTTGGATTGCTCATTGAGTCAATTGTATGCTGATCATAATCATACTTCCTTTAAATAGAAAATTTCAAATGAAAACCACAAAAGAGAAACATTAAAGAGCAAAATGCTCAGTTCCAATATTTTTCATTCCGTAAATTATGCTTTTGACATACATTTTTTTCTTCTACAAAATGGTTATACTTTGAAACAAACTCATTGGGTACCTAACTCAAATTGCAGTCCTTTCGTGTGAGGATTTGGACCATAACCAACTACATCAGAACACTAAACAGGCACATAAATCTGGAATCCTAGATACGAACACAAGTCTACAATCATAACACTTATTTTTCTCAAAAAAAAAAAAAAAAATCATAACACTTATCTTACCAGTCACCACTTATTATAGCAATTAACATGTCAGTGTTCGCGTGGAAAACTGTATCTTTCTTCATTAATGAGATAATTGTCATCTTGGATTACAAAGATCCGGTCTTTTATAGATCCGGTTACAACTAAATCAAAGAAAAAAAGTAAAAATTACAACTTTCCTCTTGTGAACAAATCGCGAGCTCCTGTTTTGCGGCCGCTCGCTTGTGTGGGTTCTTTGCCTGCGCCGGGGTTGTTTGCCGTGGACCACCGCGCGATCTAGATCCGGTCGGATCTACACGATTATACGGGTATTATTCCACGAAGGGAATAATAGCCGGGAGGGATTAGTCCACCAAGGGAATAATCGCTCAGATCTCGGGATCTAAGACCAAGCTTAGATCCGGAGTGTGATATCGTGTAGATCTCAGATCTGTTCTTTGTCTCCTCTCGAAATCCTGCCTTTTCTGATGCGGGTGCTCGCCGAGGATCAGATCTGTACGTGCAAGTCTTCAAGTCTTCAAGTCTTCAAAGCTCTGAGTTCACTCTTCTTCAGCAGGGCTTCGCCTCTCCAAAATTTCCAACCTCTGAAAATGAACATTGCCTGGCCTATTTATAGGCTTTCTGAACTGTGCCCGCGCACAGAGACATGTCGGCCACTGTCGGCCACCGTCGTAGGCCTATTTATAGGCTCTCAAGACTGTGCCCGCGCACAGAGAAATGTCAGCCACCCATAGGTGGCCGGCACTGTGCCGAGCCACCCATGGGTGGCTCGGCCTTGGCTGAGCCACCTATGGGTGGCTCGGCTTAAGCCGAGCCCCCTTAGGTGTGGGTTTTCCGAGTTTTTGAGTTGTGTCCGTTTTCCGGTTTTGTCCGTGATTCGGTTGATTGAGACTCTGATTGGTTGATCTGATTTGGCAGTAAGTCGGATTCCTGATTTGGCAGTAAATCCGCTTCTGAGTTTGAGTCCAAAACTGATCTTGATTCGATCGTGATTCGTCCGAGTCTGTTCTCGGTTGGATGACTCGTTGATTCCTTAACACTTGGCTTGATTCCGAACGCGTATGGATGCATTCCGTCGCTTCCGTGCGATTCGTCGATCTCGTCGCCTCGTTGGTTCGTCGGTTTGTGCCGAGCTATGCTAGGGGACCTATAAGCTATTTTATATGCCTACACTAAGTATCAACTTTGATGCCGAATTTTGTTTGTGAGCGTCAATTTCCATTTTAACTATCAACGTTAATGCCACATTTCGTTTGTTACGTTAATGTCCATATTGATCATCGATTTTAATGCTCATTCATCAATTGAAAGTGAATCTTAGTACATAGTAAACCAGTGTTGATTGCATTCTTTTATGCTCTATATCACAAGCATAAAGCATTTACAAGATAACCTATAACCAACTACAATTGCATTCAGGTTGTATATTGTTAAGACCCAAATCAATCCATGTTTCTTCAATCAAGTTCTACAACTCATAAATCATTTCACCCTCAAAATACTCAATGGACTTGACGATGACCTCCATGGCCTATTGCATGCCTCAGTAGTGAATTAAATTAATGACATTGGCTTATTATAATACATTTCATTATATTTTAGATATGGCGTTTGACATTTGTGAATTGTGAGAAGCTTTTGTTCTCTCCTATTTATGCTTGCTTATATTTTATATTCCATTGGTTTGTTCTATTGGAATTTTTGTTTTTTATTTGGATTTTTTTATCCTCTATTGATACAGGAGGAGGACATGCGTCTAGAGAATGTATACTACCCTGAGATGAAGGATGAATGTATACTACTCTGAGATGAAGGATGTCGGTTTCTTTGATTCTGATGGGGAATAATACTACTTTGTCTCTACTTCTCTTCACATCTGTAAATTTACCTTTCTCATGGCTTTCGTGAACTCTTTCATTGTATAAATCCTTGACGTGTAAAAATTAGTTATTGTCTATGTTAATAATTTATGTTACGCTCTAGTATTTTGGTGAATGTATTATTTGAATATATTTGTATTTGATATTGAAATATAATTAGATTGGGTTGAATATGAACATGATTTGGTGTTGGATATTATATAGCATGGAACGTAGATTCTATAAAAAAAACTATTGTAGCGGTACAACCTAGACGGATATCCGTCTAGGTTACTACTGTAGGAACAGTAGCATCCTAGACGAAAATCCATCTAGGTTGCCACCCTAGACGGAATTCCGTCTAGGCTGCCGTCTAGGTTGCCAGCCTAGATAGATTTTTTACTTCCGTCTAGGCTGATGTCCGTCTAGGTTGATCAACCTAGACGGAATTTCGTATAGCCTACCGCAACCTAGATGTACTTAGACTAAACGGAGCAAACTAGACGAAATATCGTCTAGGTGTACCAACCTAGACGGGAAATGGAGCAATCTAGACGGATATTTCCGTCTAGGTTGCTCGTTTTTCTACTAGTGCTTCTAGCTTTTAAAAAGAGATTTTGTTTAGTACAAAAAAATTCACAGTAAAAATTATCATTCCATTCACACTTATTCTCGCATACCAAATGAGACCCTAGCCATAGGATCACAAAGTTTCCACGTCACATTTAGAAAAAAAAAATAGCTCATAAATTATACTCCTTTAAAACTCATAGGACAGGGAAATAAAAACTGGAAAATTTCAGAAACTTAAAAAAGTCATGTTCAAACTTGAAAAAATCTAACCAGCCATCACGTTCCACTATTTTCAACTAACCCTCTTGTTTCTTTATCATGCCTGCGTTTGTTAGACTAATTTAAATTTAAAAAACATTTCTTTTTTTGCCTATCTTCTATGTTGAACATCGGTTGTCTACCACCCACTACTGTCATCAACCTCTCACTACAAATATCAACTCAAATGTCATCTCTGACCACACATCCTAACATCCAAGGCCCCATTAATCAAAACTCTCCAGCAATCCTAACCGTAACCTATAACCCCTTATCTCTCCTCTTCACATCTCTCTTCCTAGACCACTTTGTTTCATGATTATTTCATTAACTTCAACTCCTAGTTAGTGCTAGAAAATATATGTAGTTGGGTTTGGCTGTAAAAGCACAGGAAAGGGATGTCAAATGGGTGGTTTTGGTTGGGTCATAAATGGGTGGTCACATTTATGACCACTTGACCATTTATGATCCATTTAGCATTTGCTAAATGGTTCACTTCTCATCCACCCATTTACTAAATGGGTGGTTCATGTGTGACCCAATAACCCATTTAGTTATGATACTTGTATATATATATAAGTTTCAGGGATCTACTGGCAAACTTTCAGGGGGTTTTTTGCAAACTTGCAGGGGGCTTTCTGCAAAATTTTAGGGGGTTTTCTGCAAACTTTCAGGGATTTTTTTGCACTTTCAACCTGAATTGAGGCTTCAGAATGAGAGAATTGAGCAACAAAAAGATCAGGAAAAGTCTTTATAAAGCAAAGAACACATAGGTAGCATATAAAGCAAACCTAGTAGATAAGCTGTCAACATAACTTAATTGAGTACAATCCATAATTGGTCCCTCATACAACATTTAAGTTTCATAAAAGAGGCAAGATGCATAATGAGGAATATGATCAAACAAAAGACTGTTAGACCCTAGAGGGGGGGGGGTGATTAGGGTCTTATGCTAATCTAATCCGATTTTATGCCAATTAAAATTAATTAACAAGTTATCCTAGCAAGTATGAACTACAACAAGATTTATGAGCTAGGATAAGCAATATGAACAATAAGATATATCCTATATGATAAAGATATATGCAATAATATATAAACTAACACAAGGGTGATATAATCAAACTACAAATGTGATAGCGCAAAATAAACAAGAGTAATAGGCAAAAGCGATATAAGATAAATGCATAAGCAAATGCACCAATGACAAACTCAAACACACTCAAATGATTACGGAGTTCGGACCTTCCGTCCTACGTCTCCGCTCCCCACTCCCGGGGAGAAATCCACTATCACAACCGGGTTTTCTACGCTTACCCGAACAACGTTTACACCTCACACTCGGTTTTCTAGCTAACCGAAAATTTTACAATCACCACTCTTGCAATCCTACTCTACACCCTCTCAAGTGTTGAACTAGACGTGTCTCCCTCAAGTGCTCGGTTACAACCTCTTCCTAGGTTCGTCAACCGACGCCACTCCTCTTGGGACGATCCCTGACTCTCGCCACTCACTTCTCTCGGTGTACAAGTGTATTACAAAGTGATCTCACAATAAGGCTCAATACAATAAATGTTTGTTCTCTACTATGGATGAGAACACAATGAAAGCTCACACTCAATGTTACAACTCTCACCAACCCAAATATACTATATATGAAAATACAATAAGCTCAAGTGGGTGTGTGTAACAATGAGATATAAATCAAAATTAAACTCAATATAATTCTAGCTTAATAGAAATGATAATCAACAAATAATTATAAATAAAAGCTAGAGTTGAGTTTAGGAAAACTTCTCTAGATAACAAGAGAGAGAGATGGATTGGATGCCCAAAATACAATTGATAATCTCCTCAAGTTCTTGTAAAACTTTCTTTATAAACCAAACCCTTAAACAAACTTAAAACAATCTTAAACTCTTTTAAAACTCTTTAAAACATTCTCTTGGGTTATATTGAGAACTGAGATCAATGGGGTATTTATAGCCTCCAAAGACCTCATCCAAAAACCCCAAACAAAAGACCAAAAAATCCCCAAACATCTATTGTAGAAAATAGCCGTTGGAGTCTGAAAAGACAGTACGGTGGCCGACCACGGTTGTCGACCGCGAGCAACAAAGAAACGTAAAAAGGCTCTGGACAACAAGCGGTCGACTCGACCGCGAAAGTCTCTGGACTACGTACGGTCGACCGCTACGGTCGATCGCGAGCCATAAAAACATATAATGAGTTTCTGAACTCATAGCGGTCGACCGTGGCGGTCGACCGCAAACTGACACTAAGAACAGGTTGTGTAAAACTGTTTTGCTGACTTTAAAACCCTGTTTAATAATATCAAATAAATTTTAAAAAATGTAAAACTTTGGGGAATGATTGTAGACATGATAATAAACATGCTACAATAACTGGTTTCTAAAAAAGATTTTCCAAATAAAAAATATCATCATTTTACAAAATAGTCCAAAACATGAAACTGATAACATATGAATTTTGACATTTTGGCTAAACCATGTTTTGAGACAATACAAAATGATTTTGTAGACTTAATAGAAGATGTAAAGTATTGTTAAGAAGTCTATAAACAATGAATATAGTATTTTATCAAAATACACATATAATGCACTAAAACATGATTTCATTGAACTAAATAAAATTAATATTGATGAAATCATATATATGCATATAAGTATGAAACAAAAATATGTTTTCTAATTATATTAAATTGTTTCATATTAAAACTTGAAAACTATCAAACCAAAACATATATGTATATATATAACTATATATATACAAAACCAAAACGTGTATGTGTGTATATGATTGAGCTTAAAGTACTAACACACATAATATAATAACCTAAACTAAATTACCCAAGCTTGATCTTGATCTTCAATAAGCTTGACTTGGTACACTTGCGGAAGAAGCTTGAACTTGAATTTTTAATTTTGAATTGTGTAAGCTTCAACCACTATATCCGCCAACCTCCATTGGATATGATCGTTATGACGCAATTCCATCCAACCTTTAACTCATTGTTTGCCTAGAATAAATACAAAAACACAAATACTAGATAAACAACATTAGAAGTAAATTGTTTGTTAAACATCATCAAAACAAGAAGGCCAACAAAGACCAGTTCACAAACATAAAAGCTAAACAGTGGTGAGAATCGTCGTCGTTAAGGACTTTCCAAGCTACAGCCTGCTCGTAGGATACGGGGCGCCCCATGCTAGATACACATATAGGAGCACAGGAAGAACTTGGTTGAGTAGAGATTGCACTCTCTCCTCCACCTGGCTGTGCAGCAAATTAATCTCTTTGATAACCATAGACTCTGCTGCCTTGCAAGCTTTTTCATCAATTCTGGGCTGATAGAAAATAGGAATTCGACACTAGTTTTACTTTTTTGTCAAAGACAATCTACAAAAGCTATTATATGAAGTTAATCTATGAAATACTGCATCTTACATTTTTTGTAGATAATTGCAGCGACCTACACTTGCTGGCTCATGCGGATACAGGAGTATTCAAGATGAAATGAGACTACAATGGCACAAGCAAATAGATGGAATAGCATGCTAAAGGACGATGCCAAACAAACCACTGCTGACATGCTTATTTGCGAAACTAATTAAATAAACCAGCAGTGCAGTTCTCCAAAAGAAATAAAGAAATACTAAGTGGAATTGTGGAACCAATATGCTACAAATAGCTTTAACAGTTCGTGAAATATTTACTCGTAAACCATCCTTCATTCTGCAATTTCTATCACAAACCACGACCCCAATTAGCAAAAGTGTAAGAGATAGAAAAGCTAATTATACGTCTATGGAATGTATATCAAACCAAAACTAAATAAGAAATAAATCCCACTAAAATAATCGTTCTAGAGGACTGCAATACCAGATCAGTTAAGTAAAATCATGAAATGTGTTTGTTGAACAGGAATACAGGAAGAACGTGACAGAGTGAGCACAACTGCACATGTTGTCAGTCAAGATCATATCTACAGAGCATCAGAATCGACACTGTTATTTAGTAATACCTCAAAGAAAATACACATCTAGATTTCACCTTCAGATTCAAAATTTTGAATATCACTAAAATCATGCACCAACAAATGTCCTTCTTCGATGGAAACCTTAATTAAATTTCCAGCCTATATGATTGAAGCTTAATTTGCAGTAAAAGACAATTTAATTTCCTTACAAAACAATATCTTAGTTGCTAGTATATGAGAGACCTGTCCTCCTAAGAAAATTTATCTTATAAAATGTAGTGAAAATTCAAACTTTTCAAATTAAACCAAAATTTCAGCAAAATTAATCAATCCAATATGATCTCAAGACTAAAACATACTACAAAGCTCCTCAATTTATAACATTAATGCCAATAAGAATAAAAGACTCAACAAAATCCCAAAATTGAAAGGAGACAGGATTAAAAAAACCCCAAAATTGAAAGAAGGCAAGATCAAGAAACCCTACAAAGAATGTACCTCAAAATCCAGTGATTAGTTCGATTGAAGATTTGAATGTTGAAATTGCTCGATCAAAGGCCTAAATTTGAATAGGAGAGTCGCTCAAACAAGACTCAAACCCTAATCGTTGCCTCCACAAGTTGAAGATTCAATTCTCCTATTGATCGAGAGGAACTAGGGCTCGATCGGAGAAAGATGAGGTGAAATCGAGCGCTTGAGAGGAGAGAGAGGCGCTAGGGCTCGAGCGTTTGATGGTTTGAGAAAGGGGAGAAAGGAGAACGAGGGTGTGGGAGCAGATCAGATTGGGTTGGGTTATGGGTGGGTTCGGTTATCAACTGTTTACGCTGGAGGGAAGCAATACCCACCCATTTAGGACCCGCTTTGTTAAGTGGTTGGGTATAGTTGGACTATTTTGTGGGTGGGTATGGGTAGATTATTGGGTTTGGGTCTAGATTGTCACCCCTAACTAGAATAGAATGGTGAATATAAATAAGAGTTGAGGTCGAGCTTAAGCTTTTGAATTAATTTGGTTTCTAATCTTTATTTAAGACCATTCTACTATAAAAGACTCTAGTAGTAGTGGTTCACACCATTGCTAATAGGCCTATTAGCCATGGTTACTTACATTTGGTTCGGTGATAAAAATCTGCAATTACCTTTGGTCTGAGGAGGAGGAAATCAAACATTTATTCTTTTCTTGTTTTTTTTTCTCTTTTTTTTTCTTTTTTCTTTTTCTCTTTTTTTTTCTTTTTTTCTTATTTTTCTTCTTTTTTTTTCTTTTTTTTTAACAACTGAACAAGAAACTCTCAAATGAGAGAAGAATAAATTCTTTTTATTATTCTGAAATAAACAAAATAAACAATGTAGAATGAAATATTCAACATGAAGAGTTCATGTTCTACATTGAATCCTACCTTATTGCTGAAAATTCTCCCACGGATTTTAAACAATTTCAACATGATATACTCAACAATGTACTGAAATTCTAAGCATTCCGGGGTGTTCAATGATTTTTGCAACAAGGTAAGGTAGGTCTTATAGGTGTCATGCATTTTGCATTTCTTAATGAACTTAGACTCTTGTACTGTGAAGTTTTGTTTTCTAACAACCAATTCTTCTGTGAAGTTCTGAAAATTTGGTTGTTGATTATTCTCCAAGAATCTAAGTTCATCAAGAAAGAGTTCTTCAAAATTTAATTCAAAGCAGCAAATGTTTAACACAGTTTTATTATTCTCAAGGACCTGATCTGCTTCTTCTAAAAACTCTAACTCTTCATCAAAAATTTCCTCAAAACTCAAATCACACTCTTCTTCTTCTTCTTCTTCTGATCTTTCCTGAATGTAGTTTATTTCTAGAGGCTGATTATTTGGTTGGTCCCCTGGATTAAAAATGTTGAGATCAGCAGTCAAATTCCCAAAGGACAGCTTCATTTGACCAGTTCTACAGTTGATGAGAGCATTAGAAGTGGCTAAGAACGGTCGTCCTAAGATGACAGGTGTCTGTCCTTTGGGATTGGAAACAGGCTGTGTTTCCAAGACTACAAAATCTACTGGAAAAATAAAATCTCCAACCTTAATCAGAACATCCTCTAACTCACCCATAGGGACCTTGACAGATCTATCAGCCAACTGTAAGGTGCATTTGGTTGGGTTCAGTACACCTAGACCCAATTGCTGATAGACTGAATATGGAAGCAAATTGACACTGGCCCCTAAGTCTAAAAGCGCCTTATCAATGTGAGTATTACCAATGATACATGAAATGATGGGGGAACCTGGATCTTTACGTTTCAAAGGTATGGGATTTGACAGCATTTCACTGATATTGGCGGCTAAAAAGACTTTCTTTGGAACATTTATTCTCCTCTTCTTAGTGCACAATTCTTTTAAAAATTTAGCATAAGATGGAATTTGTTCAATTACATCTAAGAGAGGAATGTTGACCTTAACCTGCTTGAATGTCTCTAGGATTTTCTCCTCCTGAGGAGAGTGTTTCCTAGACCTGAGTCTATCTGGAAAGGGAGCAACCGGTCTAAATCTATCAAAAGCAGGCTCAGGTTCGGGTTCAGGTTCTTGGTCATCTGAGGGGAGTGATTGTTGAATAGATTCATCAGAAGGAGAAGGAGAAGGAATTTGTACAGGATCAAGAGTTTGACTTGGCGGAGTTCTCACTTGATTATCGACCTGTCTACCTGACCGAAGTGAATGGATTGCATTCACTTGAGCTTCATAGGATGAACTGCATCCTGTGTTATTAGGGTTGACCACGGGTTGACTCGGAAATTTTCCTTTCTCTCTTTCACTCACGGCACTAGCTAGTTGACCAAGTTGGGATTCTAATCTAGCTATAGCTTGAGTGTTGGAGTTGAGCATTTGTCCGGTTGATTGCATGAAGGAATTCAACGTGCTAGATGTTTGAGTCAACATATTCGTGGTTTGAGTAGAGGCCTTAATTATGGTTTCTAAACCCCTTTCCAAGACATTGAGACGTTTATCCTGATCTGGATTGTGAGGAGTCTGAATTACAGCTTGATGAAGAGGAGACTGATTTTGATACGGCAGATTGGGTTGTTGAAATTGTGAATGAGAATTGAATGGAACTGTGTTTCCCCTAGGAAAATGTTGGGTCGAAGCGGGAGTGAAATTTTGAGTTCCGGGAGAATTTCCTAGATTCCATGCAAAGTTGGGATGATTTCTCCAACCTGGATTGTAGGTTGGAGAAAATGGATCATTTCTAGGGTGCTGGAATGCAGCGTTCATCTGTTCTAATGAATGATTGTTTCCTAAGAGAGGGCATTCCTCTGAAACGTGGGTAGGAGACTGACAATTATGACATCCTGGGAAAGAAACATGATTGAGTTGAGCTGGAGCTCGTTCCTTAATTTCTAAGGCTTCTAACCTCCGCAGAATTGTCGCCATCTTCGCTTCAGAAGCAATGTTTGACTCCAAGGAAAGACCACTAGACTTAGAATGGGGAACTGATGAAACCCTGTCATCGCACTGTTCCCATTGCATTGTTTTTTCAGAAAGACTCTCCAAAAACTCCCAAGCTTCATCAGCATTTTTCCTCATAAAATCCCCGTGGCACATTGATTCTAAGGAAGTTTTTGCAGAATAATCTAATCCCTCATAAATTATTTGGCACAATCGCCATTTCTCTAAACCGTGATGAGGACATTGGATGAGAAGATCTTTAAATCGGTCAAAATACTTCCAAAAAGGTTCTCCCGGGATAATTTTAAAGTTTTGAATGCTGTTCCTAAGCTTTACCGTTTTATGAATAGGAAAAAATTTCTTAAGAAAAACGGTGACAAATTCATCCCAAGTTGAGATGGAATTTGTTGGTAAGCTGTACAGCCATTTTTTAGCTTTATCCTTAAGAGCAAATGGAATAAATCTAAGCTTAACCGCATCTTCATTTAATTCTCTCATTTTAATCATAATACACACTTCCTCAAATTCCGAAATAAAAATATATGCGTCTTCTGTTTCATTACCAAGGAATTTGGGAAGCATGTTTATGTATTGCGGTCTAAGCTCAAAACTTATTCCATTTGTTTCGGGGAGCCTAATGCATGAGGGGATTGCATTCCTAATGGGATAGCACATATCATGAAGAACGGGTGGATTAGGATGCTCCATTTCTATGATTGGTTCAAAGCGAATTAATCGATGTGTATTATCCCTAATCCACTGTTGCATACACCAAAATATTTCTTTTTATTATTTTTTTTATTTTTTATTTTTTTTCAAAAAAAGAAAGAAAATTAGTTTTTTTTTAGAAGATAAAGAAAAAGAAAAATCCTAACTGAAACAAATCAAAACAATCACTTTTCAATCAACTCTAATTCTAGGGTTTAGCCTAACTCAACTAGACCAGCTCCTAACCAAAAACTCCTACAGTGAAAAGATCAAAGTTTTACCCAGGTAGTTAGCCAGGTAAGGATAGTACTAGAGGGTGATCAAAGATCAATTAAGTACCTCTTTCCTTGCGGAGCGCTTTACGCAACCCCTAAACCTTGCCTTAGACACCAACTAATCTGAGAAAACTTAAACCGGTTCACTTAAGGATTTCTTGTTCCTTATTGAGCTCGAATCCTTAGGGGCCAACGTCTAATGAGTTTTATTAGGCTTGGGTGGTGTAGTGAGGAATTAGTGATTTTTGGGCTAAGGAAAGGGTGATGAAATCCCTCACCTTATCTTGATTATGGGGTTTTGCCCTTAAAAATATTTTTAAGTGTGTGTCAAATCAAGATGCTCAAATCACTTGGTGAATTCCTACACTATATGAAATGCAACCCTATGAATTAAAAGCAACTAAAAAGGATGGAAAAGAAAAATCTTTTTTTTTAATTAGGGTTAACAATCAAACAAATGAGAAGGGGGGATTTGTTTGAATTTATTATCTTGTTAGTAAATGTCAAAGTGGAGGATGAATTTTATTATGGTCAACAAAAAATAAAATCTCTTCTTCTTTTTTAAGTCCTAATTGTCTCTAATTGTGAAGAAGTAGCTAAAGGGTGGAATTAAAAACTAGAAAGAGGACTTACCTGAAAGCAAATCTTCAAATCCTAGCTCTCCAATCCGCGATCTTCAAGCTCCAAGCGTTTCCTTCACAAAAAACACACAAGTTAAAGAACCAAAATAATTAAAACCTACTTAAGCACCTTCCCCGGCAACGGCGCCAAAAACTTGATGCGGCATAAACATGTACCAAAAAGGTTGCAAGTGCACAACCGTGTCAAGTTATAGTATTTAAGATATCGATCCCACGAGGAAGGTGTTTTGTAGGAGAAAATATAAAATCGGTTCTTATGTTGTGTGCGTGACAAGTAGGAGTGATAAGTGAATGTGATTGTGGAGAGATAGAGAGAGTGGAAGTGATAGTGTGTAAATCGGCACGAGATATAAGTGAGAGTGGATGTGACAAAGAATGAATATGATCAATAAGGCAAGAAGGAAAAGGAAAATAAAAATCAAGAATAAAGAAAATAAAATTCAAGAATAAAAGAAAATGCAAGAAATTAAAGATGGTGGATTCAATTATAGATATGGGTAATCTACAATTGAACCCACTTCTTAGAAAAGGGTGATTCCCTAGAGGGTTCTAGCCTAAAGGCGAATCAAACAAAATAAAAATAAACAAAAAGAAAAACTAAACCCAAGAGGGTTCTAGCCTCAAGGTGAATAGTATAAGAAATTAAAATCTAACTACAAAATAAATTGCAAAATCTAAACTACAAAATAAAATTGCAAGAATTAAATGCAAGAAATTAAATCTATTCTATAAGCATGAAATAAATCTAAGGCAAGAGGGTTCTAGCCTCTTGGCTATTTAACAAGAAAATAAAATCTAAACTACAAGCATAGAAATAAATCTACACTAATAAGCAATAAAAAGGAAATAAAAGAGAAAAAGGAAAGAAAATGCAAACCTCTAAATAATTCTTCATCTCCATCTTCATCATCCAACAAAGAGAAGAAATATTTAAAGTGGTGAAAAAATTATTATTATTAATTGCAACTAAAGTTACAATTTTGGAAGGCCTTCTCAATTAAGAGTAGCCCTCCTCTCATCGATGCAGGCATCGATGCTGGTATCGATGCAGGCATCGATGCCCACATCGATGCCGACATCGATACTCATTATTTTCAAATTCTGATTTCACGGATAGCTTCATCTCGTCGAGATAGGCGATTTTCATATATTATATGTTAAATTCCGCCTTCCGGATTAGGAGATATCGTCGTTTCTTTGCAGCCAACCATTTTGAATATGATTTCTTTTCATATTGGATTTTTGATTTTCTCCGGCTTCTACAGGCGACTCGGCTTGATTCTGGACTTTTGGATAATTTGGAAATTGATTTTCCAATGGGCTTCTTTGATTCATTTCTTCATTTAATCGATGGGTTTTTGTTGAGAGATGAGAGTTTGAGATTTATTCTTCATTAACCTGTAATTAAAAGATAAAAACAATTATTAGTGATATATTTATTCATATAAATTAGATAATGAGGGTATAAAATTGTAATAAAATATGATTATCACCAGTTCTATAATTAATCAGAGCATTAGAAGTTGTAAAGGATGGCCTTCCGAGAATGACAGGTATTCGACCTTTAGGATTGGAAACAAACTGCATTTTCAAGGGCATAAAACCAATAGGAAAAATAAACTCCCCAACCTTAATTAGAACATCCTCAATCTCTCCATTGGATATTTTTACAAATTTATCAGTTTACTGAACAGTACATGTGGTAGGTTTTAAGTCAACTACCACTAGATATTGATAGACTAAATAGGAAAGAAGATTCACACAAGCTCTAAAGTCTAGAAGAGCCTCATCAATGAAGGTTGTTCTTATAACACATGAGATGGTTGGACAATAAGGATCATTATCTTTCAAAGGCATGACCTTCGAGAGCATGTCATTGATATTGGCAGCTAGAAAGGCTTTCTTGAAAACATTAGTACTTCTTTTCTTAGTACACAAATATTTCAAAAACTTTGCATATGATGGATTTATTAGATAGTATCTAAGAGAGAATTGTTAACATTGATCTGCTTAAAAATTTCTGGGACTTTTTTCTACATACAGAGAGTTTTTTCTTGGCCTAAGATATTTGGAAAGGGATCAACGGGCTTAAGCCTATTAAGATTGAGCTCAGATTTAAATTCAGTTTCTCATTCATTGGAAAGGGTGATTGTTGAACAAAGTTATCAAAAGGAGAGAGAGTTTGTTTCGATTCTAGCTTTTTGAGTAGGAAAGCAAAAGGATGAGGTTTCGATCTGGAGGTATCCTAACTTGATTATCGACTTGTTTCTCTTACCGAAGTTTGAGGATTTCATTCACTTGATCTAGATAGGTTGGATTCTATTTAGGGTTTTTAGGGTTTGCACTAGGTTGACTTGAAAATTTTCCTTCTATTTTTCACTCATGATACTATCTAGTTGACCAAGTTGGGTTTCTAACCTAGCTATGGCTTGAGTGTTGGAATTGAGCATTTGGCTAGTTGTCTGCATGAATGAATTCAAAGTATTGCATGACTGAGTTGACATGTTTTGGACTATATAGAAGCTTTGATCATGACCTCTAAACCCTTTTCTAAGATACTGAATTGAAACGTTTCTCGTGATCAAAACTCAAAGAAATAGGATTTACTGCTTGATGATAAGGAAGCTAGTTTGGATAAGGCAAATTAGATTGCTAAATATTATTCGGTATGTTGAACAAAATTGTTTTTCCTCTAGGCAATTCTTAGGTTAAAGTGGGAGTGATATTTTGGTTTTTGAGAATTTTTTTCTAAGTCCATATAAAAATTTGGATGATTTTTTCAACCTAGATTATAAGTTGGACAAAACAAATCATTTTTAGGACACTGAAATGCAATGTTCCTCTCCTCTAGTGGTTGATTGTTTCCTAAGAGAAGAC
This sequence comes from Asparagus officinalis, assembly GCF_001876935.1. Lineage (NCBI taxonomy): Eukaryota > Viridiplantae > Streptophyta > Magnoliopsida > Asparagales > Asparagaceae > Asparagus > Asparagus officinalis. Next base: position 70,456,041 of record NC_033795.1, on the reverse strand, counting down.
ATTTCTCGAAAATATGGGCGGGGAAAAAATAGTAATGACATTATTGATTTGAGTTGTACCTTGTTCTATAGTTCTACGCAGGATTGTAGCCATCTTTGCTTTAGAGGCTATGTTGGACTCTAAGATAAGATGACTAGATTTGGTTAGGAAAACTAATAAAAACTCTTTCATCACAGTGTTCCCACTGTATGGTATTATTAGTCAAACTCTCTAAAACTTTCTAAGCTTCATCATTTTTCTTTATGAAATCCTCTTAACACATTGATTCTAAGGAAGTCTTTGAAAAATAATCCAAATCCTTTATAGATGATTTTTTTACGATTGGTACTTTTTTAGACCATGGTGAGGATGTTTAATAAGAAGATCCTTAAACCAATGATTGATTTAAGTTTGTTTGGTCAGTTAGTTAAGTAAGGATAGTGCTAGAGCTAGGCCAAGGACTAATTAGGTGTCTCTTTCTTTTCGGAGTGCTTTATGTAACCCCTAAACCTTGTCTTAGACATCAATAGATTTAAGAAAACTTAAATCGGTTTCCTTAAGGATTTCTTATTCCTATTAGGCTTCGTTTGGATACCATAGTGTTTTCCTTGTTGTGTTTTCGTAAAAAAACACCATGGTGTTGTGTTTTCTCTTAAAATGTTTTCAAAACACCATGTTAAGTATTTTTAATCAACACTAGATTGACCCATTATAACATTAGTATTAAACATATTATTAATATATTATATATTAATTATAATAAAATATATTATAAATAAAATATTATAATATTTAGTTTACATTATTATAGTATTATAAGTATTAAATGTAATGTAATATAATATTATATAATATATTATAATATTATATTGTACTTTAATGAGTTATATTATATTATAATTATTACATATTATTTTCAAATAATTATATATTAATTATTTTGGTATATCAATTTGTTATTGTTATATATTATATATAATATATTATAGTTTTTAATATGTTAGAGTTTATTAATAGTACTTTAATAATATATTAGTATTTATGATATAAATAAATATTATTATATTATGAATATATTATTTTTACATTAACATTTATTAACAATAAATTATTTTATTATTAAAAAATATTTTACTTTATAATAAATTATATTATTTATTACATAATATATTAATATTTTATATATTATATTACATTTACTATACAATATGTTATTATATTATTATTATTATTATATTGTTATGTTATTATTAAATATGTTACTCTTATATAATATTTTATAATTATTAATTTATTATAATTTATTTATTAAAAATTTAATAATATTATAGTGATTATACTATTGTATAATATATTATTATATCATTATTATATTATTATTTATTATCAATAACTTTTTATTGTATTTATTAGTTTATTTATTTATTTATATTTTACTATTATTTATTTATTATATAATACTTTATTAACATATTCAATATTGGTATTTAATATGTTATTATATTATTATATAAGATATTTTATTTATTATATTTTTATATATTTAATAAATATTACTAATATATTAAATTAACTATAGTATAGTATAGTATAGTATAGTATAATATAATAAGTATGTTGATAATAACTCTATATTAATTATATTTAATATATTATATTAATACGTTCTCAAACTCAAAACCACAACACCAAACTTAAAACACCTAAAATGTGTTTTAAAATAAGTGTTGTGTTTTTTGTTTGATGATGGTTTAGCTCAAAAAACATCATGGTTTCCAAACACATGGTATTTTGTTTTTGGCAAAAACACCATGGAAACAAGTAAAACACCATGGTATTCAAACGGAGCCTTAATGAGCTCAAGTCCTTAGAGACTAGCGTCTAATGAGTTTTAGAAGGCTTGGATTTTTGTAGTAAGGAATTAATGGTTTATAGGCTAAGAAAAAAATGATGAAATCCCTCAGCTTCTCTTGATTAGGAGGTTTTTGACCTTAAGACTCTATTTGGAAATGTTGATTGGTCTTGATTTGAAATTCAAGGTGGCCCAAATCCAAATCTCCAGTTTGGGTTTTTTTTGAAAGTGGTATCCATGTATTTTATATAGATGATTCTAAAGCCCAAAACTAAAGATTTCAAATCATAGCCTAACCCCTAGTGTTTGTCAAATCCCTAATCTCGATTGCTCCTTTTCTCTCTCAGTTCGTCTCTGCTCTCCCTTAGAGTCGGGATCATTGCAAGTATCTCTCTCCCTCTCTTCCCCCTTTATGTTGCTGCATGCCCTAACCCTAATCGCTCCCTCATCTCTTTCTCTCTCCTCACATTGCTTCATGCCCTAACCCTAACCTCTCTCTCTCTCTCTCTCTCTCTCTCTCTCTCTTTCTCTCTCTCTCTCTCTCTCTCTCCCCCCTCCCCTCTCTCTCTCTCTCTCTCTCTCTCTCTCTCTCTTTCTCTCTCTCTCTCTCTCTCTCTCAAATCATAGCCTAACCACTAAATGATTGGTTTGGGCTCTCTTTGCATCCGTTCACTTATTTGTGCAGACCCCACCAAATTACGAGCAGAAAGGATATGAAAATGTTTTGGGTTTAAATTCGGAGTTAAAGCCGATACGCAATAGCTTAATCATTTCGGTTAAAATTAGTTTCTAACATCTATTTAAGACACATTAACTCTTAATTAAGCCCGATTACTCCTCAACAATTGTTGTAGTATCAGAACCAAAGGTTGTAGTCTAAGGAAAAGTGAAGTCTAAAGATTTCGGGAGGTCGACTAGAGTAAAGTTTGGATTGGAACATGTGACCAATTTATGGATTCATATGTGATTAAAAATTCAATATTTGAAAAGATATAAAAGAGTAATAGGTTTAAGATATAGATTAGGGCTAATGCCTTTTAGTCGGACCCAGTTACTCCCCAAGAATATTGAGCGAGTCCAACAAAGTAATTACATGTCATCATCTTATTCTATGTATGTTTATATGTAGATAATACAAAAATATCTATTGACTTATGTGTTGAGGATAAGACAAACATCAAATCTATCCCTTAAGTTGGCGATATATAAACAAGATGATAATCATATTTTATTACAATTTTATACCCTCATTACCTATTTTATATGAATAAATATACCACTAATAATTGTTTTTATCTTTTAATTGCAGGTTAATGAAGAATAAATCTCAAACTCTCATCTTTCAACAAAAATCCCTTGATTTAATGAAGAAATGAAACCCATGAAGCCAAATGAATTCTTTCAAATATTTAATTTAAAAATAAATCAAAGCCCAGTGGAAAATCAAGAGAAAATACCAAAGCCCAAAAGTCCAAGCCAAAGCCCAAGATCCAAGCCCAAAAGCCAAATACAAGAGGATCTGTGGACAGCAACAGAAGAGAGGCAGGCATCGATGCCTGCATCGATGGGGGCATCGATGCTTGCATCGATGCCAATATCGATGCCAGCATCGATACCCCTATCGATGCTGGTATCGATACACTGGGCAGTTAGTTACGAATCTAAGGGTAGAGAGTGAGGGGTTAGAGGTGTGAAAATTTTGTAAACTCCTTTTGGAGAGGAGGGCTACTCTTAATTGAGAAGGCCTTTTTTTCTTTTGTTTTCTTTTTAAAAAATATATACTTTGTGACCATTTAATAATAATAATTTTTTCTTCACTTTAAATTTGTCTTTTCTCTTGTTTGTTGAATGATGAGGAAGGAGATAAAGACCAATTTTGAAGGTTTGCATTTCTTTTTTTTCCTCTTTTATTTCTTTATTGTAATTTCTTTATTATTGCTTATTAGTTAGATTTACATTCATGCTTGTAGTGTAGATTTATTTTCTTGTCTTTTTTATTTCTTTTTGTACTTTAATTTGTAGAGTAGATTTTTTATCTTGCATTTAATTTCTGCAATTTATTTTGTGGTTTAGATTTTTATTCTTTGTAGTTAGATTTATTTCTTGTTCATAGTTTAGATTTTTCTTTTCTTTTTATTTTTGTAATTAGTTCTTTTTCTTCTTGTTTTTATTTCTTGAGATGTGAAATTAATTCTTGTAGGAATCTTAGAATTACAGAAAACTAGTTTAATTTTCTTTATATTATATGAATTATTCTCTTTCACATAAAATGTTCATGTTTAGGATAATCAACTAGAGAGCTAATCGGTAGAAGAAGAATTTGATAATCTATACTTATCTTAAATGGTTTGATAGGTTATGCTTATGAATTCTAGTATTATTATCTTCTTGTTGTTCTTATCATGAATAGTAATTTTAACTTAGATGATAATTTGATAGGTTATACTTTTCTTAAATGGTTTGATAGTCTATGCTTAATAAATCTAAGTTGAATTATGATAAAAAGAGAATAGTTTGTATTTTGTAATTAAATTTAGTTAGTGGATTATATTCTAGATTTCTTACCTCTTTTGAATCCTCCATCTTGACTTTCTTAAACTTTCTTTTCATTCTTGGTTTTATTTCTTGATTTTATTCATTCTTCTTTCTTGCCTTGTGATTTCATTTATTCTTTGATTATTATTTCTTTTCTCTAAAATTTAATTTATTGTTACTTGCACATAAATCAAAACAACCACTTATCATATCTCCCACCACAATCACACTTATTCTTTAATCCTATTTTGTCACGCACAAAACATAAGAACCAATTCTAATAATCTCTTAAAACCACTTTCCTCGTGGGATTGATAACTTTTTATACTATAACTTGATCAATTGTGCACTTGCAGTTTTGGTACATAATTATGCCGCATCAAGTTTTTGGCGCCGTTGTCGGGGATGGTGCTAAAATAGGATTTTATTATTTTGGTTCTTTAACTTGTGTGTTTTCTTGTGAAGGAACCGTTTTGAGCTTGAAAATCTTGGATTGAAGATCAAGAACTTGGAGAATTGCTTTCGGGTAAGTCCTCTTTCTAGTTTTCAATTCCACCCTCTTTAGCTAGCTTCACAATTAGAGACAATTAGGATTTTAAAAAAAAATTATTTTTGTTGACCATAATAAAATCCATGACCATAATAAAATTCATCTTTCACTTGGACATTAACTAACAAGATAATAAATTCAAACATGAGTCATCTTTGATTGTTGTTGACCATAATTAAAAAATATACAGATTTTCTTTTTATCATCCTTTTTAGTCGCTTTTAATTTCTAGGGTTGCATTTCATATAGTGTAGGAATTCACCAAAGTGATTGTAGCACTTGATTTGGCACACACTTAAAACATTCTTAAGGGCAAAACCATAATCAAGATAAGGTAAGGGATTTCATCACCCTTTCCTTAGCCCACAAATCACTAATTCCTCACTTCACAAACCTAAGCCTTCTAAAACTCATTAGACGCTGGCCCCTAAGGATTCGAGCTCAATAAGGAACAAGAAATCCTTAAGTGAACCGGTTTAAGTTTTCTCAGATTAGTTGGTGTCTAAGGCAAGGTTTAGGGGTTGCGTAAATTGCTCCACAAGGAAAGAGGTACTTAATTGATCTTTGATCATCCTCTAGTACTATCCTTACCTGGTTAACTACCTGGGTAAAACTTTAATCTTTTCACTATAGAAGTTTTTGGTTAGGAGCTGGTCTAGTGAGTTAGGCTAAACCCTAGAATTAGAGTTGATTGAAAAGTGATTGCTTTGATTTGTTTTAGTTAGGATTTTTTCTTTTTTCTTTATCTTTTCATATAAAAAAACTAATTTTCTTTCTTTCCTTAAAAAAGAAAAAAAAATTGTTTTGGTGCATGCAAACTTGGGTTCGGGATAATTCTCATCGTTTAATCCGTGTTGAACCAATTCAATAAATGGCAAATCAACCAGTTCTTTAGGATATGTGTTACCCCACCAGAAATGCAATTCCATCTTGCATAAGGCTCCCCGAAGCAAATGGAGCAAATTTCGAGCTTAGACCGCATTACATGAACATGCTTCCCAAATTCCTAGGTAATGAAACAGAAGATGCATATATTTTTATCTCGGAATTTGAGGAAGTGTGTATTATGATTAAAATGAGAGAATTAACCGAAGATGCAATTAAGTTCAGATTTATTCTATTTGCTTTTAAGGACAAAGCTAAAAAATGGCTGTACAGCTTACTGATAAATTCTATCTCAACTTGTTAGGAATTTGTCACCGTTTTTCTCAAGAAATTTTTCCTATTCATAAAACGGTAAAGCTTAGGAACAGTATTCAAAACTTCAAAATTATCCCGGGAGAGCCATTCTGGAAATATTTTGACCGATTTAAAGATCTTTTAATCCAATGTCCTCATCATGGTCTAGAAAAATGGCGATTGTGTCAAGTCATATATGAAGGATTGGACTATTCTTCAAAAACATCTTTAGAATCGATGTGTCAGGAAGATTTTATGAGGAAAAACATTGATGAAGCTTGGGAATTTCTAGAGAGTTTATCCGAGAAAATAATGCAGTGGGAAAACTGTGATGACAGGGTTTCATCTGTTCCCCAATCTAAGTCTAGTGGTCTTTCTCTGGAGTCAAACATTGCGTCTGAAGCGAAGATGGTGACGATTCTGCGGAGGTTAGAAGCCTTAGAAGTTAAGGAACGAGCTCCAGCTCAAATTAATCATGTTTCTGCCCCGGGATGTCATAACTGTCAGTCTTCTACCCATGTTTCAGAGGAATGACCTCTCTTAGGAAACAACCATGTTTTAGAACAGATGAACGTTGTATTCCAGCGTCCTAGAAATGATCTATTTTCTCCAACCTACAATCCAGGTTGGAGAAATCATCCCAACTTTGCTTGGAACCAAGGAAATTCTCATGGAAACCAAAACTTCATTCCCGGGTCGAACCAACAATTCCCTAGGGGTAACATTGTCCCGTTCAACTCACCAAACAATTTCCAACAAGCTAACCTAGTTTTTCCAAACCAACATTCTCATCCTTGTCAGCTTACAAATCCTTCAAATTCTGATCATGACAAACGTTTGAGTGTCTTAGAAAAGGGCTTAGAAGCTATGATCAAAGCTTCTACACAAACGACCAACATGTTAACCCAGTCATCCACCACTCTAAATTCCTTCATGCAAATAACCGGCCAAGTGCTCAACTCGAACACTCAAGCCATAGTTCGGATAGAAACCCAACTTGGGCAACTAGCCACTGCCGTGAGTGAGAGAGAGAAAGGAAAATTCCCAAGTCAACCTGTTGTAAACCCTAAAGACAATGGATCCAGTTCATCCCATCTAGCTTATGGGAATGCAGTTCACACACTGCGATCAGGGAAACAAATAGACAATCAAGTTAGAATGCCACCGGATCAAACCCCTTCTCCCATCCAACACACTCCTTCCGATGAAGCAATTCCTTCCGATGACCAAAACGCTGAACTTGAGATTGAGCCTGATCTAGATAGGTATAGGCCCGTTGCCCCCTTTCCAGATAGACTCAAACCTAGGAAAAACTCCCCGCAGGTTGAGAAAATCCTAGAAACATTCAAACAGGTCAAGATCAACATCCCTCTCCTAGATGCAATCGAACAAATTCCCTGAACAAATTCCTTCTTATGCAAAGTTCTTGAAGGACTTATGCACTAAGAAAAGAACCACCAATGTCCCCAAGAAAGTCTTCTTAGCTGCCAACCTCAGTGAAATCTTTTCGAAACCAATGCCGTTAAAATATAAGGACCCTGGTTGTCCCACAATTTCAGGCGTCATAGGTAACACTCACATTGATAAGACACTTCTAGACTTGGGAGCCAGCGTCAACCTCCTTCCTTATTCAGTCTATCAATAGCTAGGTGTAGGAGAACTTAAACCAATAAGATGCACTCTACAGTTAGCTGATAGATCTCTAAAAATTCCCAAAGGAGAGGTAGAGGATGTTCTGATCAAAGTTGGAGAGTTCATTTTCCCTGTTGATTTTATTATCTTGGAAATGCAGCCCGTTTCCAATCTCAAAAGTCAAATCCTCATCATTCTAGGAAGACCGTTCTTAGCCACCTCAAATGCTTTGATAAATTGTAGAACCGGTCAGATAAAACTATCTTTTGGGAATATGACTGTTGACCTCAATATTTTCAACTTAGGAAGACAGCCTAGTGATCCATCTGATGAACCCATGGAAGTGAATTTCATTTAAGGAATATCCAGTGAACAACAAGAAGGAGAGTGTGAGTCTGATACAAATGCATCTGATTTAATGATTGAAGAACTTTCCGATGACGAACTAGAGATAGAATCGCTGGACAATCATATTTTTGCTATTGGCTGGCAACGAGAACCTTTAGAGATAGACCCCGAGACCAGCTTCGCCCATCTGTGGAGGAACACCCTAAGTTAGAGCTCAAACCTCTACCTGAAAATCTAGAGTATGCCTACTTAGGGGAGAACGAGTCTTTACCAGTTATCATTTCTTCTGATTTGACTACCGATCAAAAGGAAGCTCTCTTAGATGTTTTAAGAGAAAATAAGGAAGCCATTGGATGGACCATGGCTGATATCAAAGGGATTAGTCCAACCATTGTTCAACACCGAATCCATTTGATAGATGATGCCAAACCTACTAGAGATGCTCAACGTAGGTTAAACCCAGTGATGAAAAAAGCCGTTAGGAAAGATATTCTGAAATGTCTCGATCATGGGATCATTTATCCCATTTCTGATAGTTCATGGGTGAGTCCAGTCCAAGTTGTTCCAAAGAAATCTGGGATCACCGTGATCCAAAATGAGGCTAATGAGCTGATTCCCACTCGAATCCAAACTGGATGGCGAGTTTGTATTGACTATAGAAAACTCAACTTAGCCACTCGGAAAGATCACTTCCCTCTTCCTTTCATTGACCAAATGTTAGAGCGTTTAGCAGGACACTGTAGGCATATAAAATTGCTTATAGGTCTCTTAGCTCAGCTCGGCACGAACCGACAAACCAACGAGGCGACGAGATCGACGAATCGCACGCAAGCAACGGAATACATCCATTCGCATGCGGGATCAAGCCAAGTGTTCGAAGAGTCAACGAGTCATCCAACCGAGAACGGACTCGAACGAATCACGATCGAATCAAGATCAGTTTCGGACTCAGAAGTGGATTTACTGCCTAATCATAATCGGGATCCGGATTTACTGCCAAATCAGGTCAACGAATCAAGTCTG
>NC_033795.1:70436338-70440902 GCF_001876935.1 Asparagus officinalis | reverse complement strand
CCACCAATAGGTGGCTCGGTGGCCGCCGAGCCACCTGTGGCCGGCCACACTGTGCCCAAGGCACAGTGAGGGTAGCCTATAAATAGGCCACCCCCTTGTTCATTTGAGAAGGTTGGAAATTTTGGAGAGAGGCGAAGCCCTGCTGGATTGGAGACTCGGAACTTAAAAAAGATTGAAACTTTGGGACTTCGGGGACTCACTCCTTCAGATCTGGTGCTCGGCGATCATCAACGTCAAATAAGGCAGGTGTTCGAGAGGATCAGATCTCAGATCTACGCGTACGAACTCCGGATCTAGGCTTGGTCTTAGATCCCGAGACTTGGACGATTGTTTCCTTGGTGAAACAATCCTCCCCGGCTATTATTTCCTTGGTGAAATAATACCCGTCGTACTGCGTAGATCCGACCGGATCTAGATCTCGCGGTGGTCCACGGCAAACAACCCCGGCGCAGGCAAAGAACCCACCAAGCGAGCGACCGCAAAACAGGAGCTCGCGATTCGTTCGACACAAAAGGAGAAAAGTTGTAATCTTTGTTTATTGTTATTTGATTTTCGTTGTAACCGGATCTTATAAAAAGACCGGATCTTTTGTAACTCAAAAAGTTGTAACTCAAGATGACAATGGAATTAATAACAAACTGATTCCTACGGTCCTCTCGGGATGTCAATGCTGCTCATATGCGGTCCAACTGTTGGTGTTCGACCAATTTACGAACGTTGCTTTGCCCAACCAACGACGACGTTCTCACAGGAAGAAGTCTCCAAAGACCGAATATCTTAGGGTCACTATCAATGTGATCGGCAAAGGAAAAGCCTCAGGTCCTAGTTCTGATGCCTCTGAGACAAGTCGTTCACCGACCGTCAGACAAATCGCTAACGAGTTTGAAGGAATCTATCAACGCACTCGGACGCAAACAGGAGCCATTTCCCCTGTCAACTATCGGAGGGTAGCCACAGGAACTAATTCCGATGATGAACACTCAGCCATTGCGGAGTCTCAATCATCAAGCTCTTTCATTGGGCATGAGAACTTCACCCACATGGCAGAACATTCTGAAGATCTTTCAAAGAGGGTTGCTGAGATCTCAGCAAGAGGCCATCAATGAACTCATGGCCCTGTTGACTCAAATTGTCACAGACAAGGCCAAATCTCAGAAGACAGATTCGCCACCTAGGCAAGAATCCTCCCGGAGAGGAAAAACGTCTTCATCCCAACCTCACACAAGTAAAGGGAAGGAAAAAGTGGTTGATGACACGGCTTCTGACCAAGAAGCCCACAACCTAGAATCTTCTTCTAATGAAGGAAGAGAGACGGAGAACGAACAGAATCTCCAGTCTGCCAAAATGGAAGAATTGGAAGCCCGCCTCAATGTCATTGCCAACAGAAGCGAGCTCCAAGACGAGGGAGTTGTCAGACCCTATCCTGCCGAATGGGATGCAGCCCCTTATCCTCCAAAATTTGAGGTCCCGACGCTATAAACTTTTGACGGCACAAGATCACCGAACCAACATATCTATCATTTCAAGTCACAGATTGGGAATGTGATATCAAACGACGCCATACTGGCGCGATTATTCATTGGCACCCTCAGGGGAGTTGCCTTTGAATGATTTAGAAAATTACCTGCCGGATGTATCCAAAAGTGGACGGATCTAGAGAGACTTTTCCTATCAAGATTCTTTGAAGATGATACAGAAGTCTTCATTCATACCCTTCTCGTCACTAAGCAGAAGAAGAGGGAGTCTGTCAAAGCCTTCGTCAAAAGGTTTCGAAACATGGCTCTGCGATGTCCGACAGGTATGACACAGTCTACCCTAGTGGAGACCTGTAGACACAATTTGCAAACCGACCTCCTAGCCCGAATAGGGGTTGCAGAATGTCGTTCCTGGAGACAACTAATCTCTCAAGGCGAACAGGCTCAAAAGATTATTGCCAGGATCAAAGCTGAAGAACAAAGTAGGCAGGATCAACCTGAGCAATCGGACCAAGCCCAATCTTCTCAGTCAGAAGAGGAAGATACCACGACTATTGAAGCTAATCCTCTTCAGTAGGATGGCAGGTCCAACAACTATCACGTTAACAATCATCTCTGATAGTCAACCTCATTAGATAGTGGCCCACTAGGCGATGCGCCCTGTCTACTCCTTTCCCCCCTGCACTTGTTCAAGAGTGGGGGTTGGTTTATTTGTAGTTCATTCGATTATGAGCAATAAATTTTCTGAGTTATCATGTTCAATAGAACACCTCCGTCAACCACAAAATCCACCAAAACTATCACGTTAACCGTCACCTCTGATAGTCCTTTTCCTTCAAATTCTCCCACCAATCCTCTTCAAGTAGGATGGCGGGTCTACAAAAAACTATCACGTTAATGATTACCTCTGATAGTCTATTCCTTCCAAATCCCCCCACCAATCCTCTTCAAGTAGGATGGCGGGTCCACCAAAACTATCACGTTAACCATCACCTCTGATAGTCCTTTTCCTCCAAATTCCCCCACCAATCCTCTTCAAGTATGATGGTGTTCGCGGGGAAAATCATGTCTTTCTTTGTTATTGATTCCATTGCCATCTTAAATAACAACTTTTTGGGTTACAAAGATCCGGTCTTTTTATAAGATCCGGTTACAATGAAAATCAAAGAAAAATAAACAAAGATTATAACTTTCTCCTTTTGTGTCGAACAAATCACGAGCTCCTGTTTTGCGGTCGCCCGCTTGTGTGGGTTCTTTGCCTGCGGATCCGGAGTATGCCTGCGTAGATCTGAGATCTGATCCTCTCGAACACCTGCCTTATTTGACGTTGATGATCGCGGAGCACCAGATCTGGATGAGCAAGTCCTCGAAGTCCCAAAGTTGAGATCTTTTTTAGATCTGAGTCTCCAATCCAGCAGGGCTTCGTCTCCCTCCAAATTTTTCAACCTTTTAAAATGAACAACCCCCTCTCCTATTTATAGCCAAGCGTCACTGTGCCCGTGTGCACGTGTGGCCAACACATGGATGGCCGGCCACCTCAAGGTGGCTCGGCCGGCCACCTTGGTGGCTCGGCCACCGAGCCACCTCTTGGTGGCTCGGTGGTGGCCGAGCCACCTTGGTGGCCGCCGAGCCACCAAGGAGGTGGCTCGGCCTCCGAGCCACCATTTGGTGGCTCGGAGGTGGCCGAGCCACCCCAAGGTGGCTCGGCCACCGAGCCACCTAGGTGGCTCGGCCGAGCCACCACTTGGTGGCTCGGCCACCGAGCCACCTTGGTGGCTCGGTGAGCCGCCTCGGTGACTTGGTTTCCGAGCCCCTCCGGGTGTTTGGTTTTCTGCTGTTTTCCACCTTTGGGTTCTGTCCGTGATTCGGTTGATCCAGACTCTGATTCGTTGATCTGATTTGGCAGTAAATCGATTCCTGATTTGGCAGTAAGTCGGATTCCTGATTTGGTAGTAAATCCACTTCTGAGTTCGAGTCCGAAACCGATCTTGATTTGGTCGTTATTCATCCGAGTCCGCTCTTGGTTGGATGACTCGTTGATTCTTCAACCCGTTAGCTTGATTCCGTACGCGAATGGATGCATTCCGTTGCTTGCGTGCGATTCGTTGACCTCGTCGCCTCGTCACTCGATGGTTTCGGTGTTGTGGACTAACAATCGTGTCTGCATACGTCGCCCGATGGTCGGTTCGTCGAATTGGCGTTGTCGAGCTGTGTTAAGGGACCTATAGGCAGTTTTATACGCCTACAGATACCCCCTCTAAAGTATTTCAGCCTCGTTCTTTTGTAGAAGAGTCTGGAATACTTTGGATATGATTGTCCCATTCTTCGATTGGTTAAGACGGAATATTTGGAGTGGCTTCCGTTCTCGATTCCTTCAGTCCCCCAGGCTGTTCGGTGCTTTGTCGAATGTCTGTAAGGATTCCGGTGCTGCATTTATTGTCTGACCGTTGTCGAAATTTTGAACTTGAAGTCGATTCTTGATTTAGCTCATGCTTGTTGGTTCAACATAGAACTGACCATCGATTGTTGAGTCCATATATGCGGCGCGTTGTCCGGCGTGGTGTTGTTGAGTTATCCTTAAGAATATTTAGAAAAATATTCTCCAGGAACTTCTCAGCCAAAAATAGGAAATAGTTTATACTCATATTCCTTATTGGAGTATTAAGAAGCAGTTTATACTCGTATACTTTTCAGAGTATTGATTCTTTCGTTGCAACGCATTGATCAGCGTTGACCTAAGGTTACGCGTTGACCAGCGTTGACCCTAGGGTTTCGAATGTCGTACGTTGACTGTTTGGTCGCAACGCGGTTGACCAGCGTTGACCCTAGGGTTTCGAATGTCGTACGTTGACTGTTTGGTCGCAACGCGTTGACTGGTGTTGACCTAGGGTTACGCGTTGTCCGGTGTTGACCCTAGGGTTTCGAATATCGTTGGATGCTCAAGTCACGAGACCAACTAATGAAGCTGATGCGTCAGTGACTCTCGTTTTTATAGGATTTTTGGCAAACCCTCAACCATTAACGGGTTTGATGAGCCTTTACCGACCACCGTTTGAGTCGGGCTAGCATGCGGATTGTTCAAGTCCGTT
>NC_033795.1:70425820-70435338 GCF_001876935.1 Asparagus officinalis | reverse complement strand
CGATACGGTTGTTCAGAGGATTCTTGAATTTGGGGAGATCCACGCTGAGGTGGGGCTTTACCGAAGGTTCGGGACCTGAAATTGACGAAGGTTGGAGAGCAATATTACCTGCTTTTACCTTAGGCGTTGATTTGGCCTTCGGCATCCAAACTCGTTCGGATCTCGGCGATCTCTTAACGGCCTCTCCCTTTAGCATTTCTCGTGCTTTTTGGACCAGGGCTCGGGCATGCGCACGCAAGGCGCGGCGCTTCTGGATTCGCTCCTCGAGAGTAGAACGGGTTCTTTTGACATGAACCCATTTGTTTGTTTCTGCTTCGGAGGAGGGGCTGGTTGTTTGCCGTGGTTGCTCCTGGCGTTGCCTGGATTTTAGATCCACGTTATAGCGGATCCCATCCATTGGCTCCAAAGCCTCGGCAAGTTGTCGAGCAAGACGTTGACGTTGTCTTTGTCGTGCTCTCTTTGATAATGCCGGAGCGTCTTCAGAAGTCATCTCCTCGGCGGAAGAGGAATCCGGATCTGCGATCTCGACCAGGTTGGACGACGTGGGGACGTCGCGTGGTGCAAGTGCAGAGGCGGCAACGGGGTCTTGGATTTTTGAACCGAAGGACCTGCAATCATTTATGAAAGAGGTTACCTTTCTGTACCCGTTTGGAGAGGCGGATCTGGAGGAGGAGGAAGAGAGGCCTTCTTTGAACTGTTGTTGATCGAGCTCGTGTTCTTCATTCACCCCGATCTTGAGTGCTGGTTGCGTCACGACGGCGTCGGTTGCGATGCCGTTGGCTCCCACTGTGGTCGCCAGCTTGTTTGCGGAAAAAGTCGCTGTATTCATTGCTGCATTCATTACAACTTTGATCGTTACAATGAAATAAAAAGATAGTCTTTTTATAAGACCGATACACAATGAAAACAAAATAAATGCAACTCCTTTCAAACAAACGCAAGAGCTGTTTGTCATCTCTTGCTTGCGTGGGTCTTTGGCCTGTGACGGGGATGTTGATATCCGTGGACCACCGGGGCAATCAGATCTGTTCCGAGAAAATCGGGCAGAGCTTCGTCTATCCGCGGAGGGATATAGAAGCAGAACTTCGTCGATCCGCGTGGGATCTTAGAAGCTATAAGCGTATACCTCGGCTAAAGCGAGGTTATTAGCTCTTCTTAGTATTAACGCTAAGGCTAATACTAAGGCTCGGACGGGTGATGAAGGCTCTGATCAAGACCTCTCCTCCTCTTGTTGAAGCACACGGGCACTCTTTACTGCAGCAGGGCTTCGCCAAGCTCTCGCGTATACCTCGGCTAAAGCGAGGTATTAGCTCTTCTTAGTATTAACGCTAAGGCTAATACTAAGGCTCCGACGGGTGATGAAGGCTCTGATCAAGGCCTCTCCTCCTCTTGGTGAAGCACACGGAAAAGTGAGGACACCCCTTGGGGTGTCTCGGAAATTCCGAGACACCCCTGGGGTGTCTCGGAATTTCTGAGACACCCCTGGGGGTGTTTCGGAACTCCGAGACGTCCGTTGGTGTATTTGATCGTTTCACCCGTAGATTCTTCGTACGAACTCGGATTTGAGTGATTCCGGGTGCGTTGGATGCGTGACGAAGAGTTCGATCCGCTCTGATGGTTGGATTGTCTTTAGAGTGGTCGAGGCACGGAGGGCATTGTCCTTTTCGTGAGCAGTGCCGGGCTTCCGATTGGCACGGGTCTTCGTTGTTCCGAAATCCTATCCGCTCACGTGGCTCGTCGATTCACTTCAATCGTTCGTCGACGTCGATTAGGCTCATGTGGATTGGATGGTGACGTTCATCGTTGATCGTTAACACTGAACCGGTTGTGGAGAACTATAGGCAATTTTCGATGCCTCGTCGATTCACTTCAATCGTTCGTCGACGTCGATTAGGCTCATGTGGATTGGATGGTGACGTTCATCGTTGATCGTTAACACTGAACCGGTTGTGGAGAACTATAGGCAATTTTCGATGCCTACAATTCGCATCCCTAGAATCTGCTTCGCTGTACCCAGATCCTTCATTGCAAATTATTTTGCTAGCTGCTTCTTCAAACTGTTTATCTCCTCCAAACACGGTCCTGCTACCAACATGTCATCAACATATAATAACAAAATAATAAAGCTGGACTCGAACCTTTTGAAATAACAGTAATGATCTGAATTGCATCTTCTGTAGCCATTATTCTGCATGAAGTTATCAAACTTCTTATACCACTGTCTCGGAGCCTTCAAACCATATAAGCTCTTCTTGAATTTGCACACCATCTCTTTCTTTCCTTCTTCAATAAAACCAACAGGCTGCTTCATGTAGATTTCTTCATCCAAGTCACCATGAAGAAAGACAGTCTTCACATCTAACTGCTCAAGAAAGAGGTCTTCTGTAGCCACCAAACTCAACACCACTCTGATGGTTGTGAGTTTCACAACAGGGAAAAATATCTCCGTATAGTCCACTCCTTCCCGAACCCCTTTAATACTAATCTGGCCTTGAATCTCTTGCTTCCATCACTCGCTTGTTTGACCCGGTAGACCCATTTGTTATGTAAGGTCTTCTTCTGTGCAGGTAGCTGTGCTAACTCCCATGTCTCATTAGTCAGAAGAGAATCCATCTCCTCCTGCATCGCGTGCTCCCACTACTGAGATTCACTCACTTGCATTGCCTCTTCATAGCTTTCCGGCGCACCGCTATCTCTCAATAATAAGTAGTCAAGAGATGAAAGATATTTGAGATTTGGTTTGGGTACCTAGATGACCTCCTAAGCTCCAGGCCCTGGGTAGTTTCTTCTGCACTGGGAGCCTCCTCAGTTGTGGTTAGAACAAACATCATCTCCCATATCTGGAAGTTCCTCTATATCCATGTACTCAAATCCATCTGTATCTGAAATACTGCTCCCACTACTTTGGCTATCCTTGGCATCTTCTTTGTTCTTGTACATCACATCCTCATTGAATATCACGTCTCTGCTTCTGATGATCTTCCTGTTCTTCTCATCCCAAAGACGATACCCGAACTCATCAATGTCGTATCCAATAAATGTGTACTTCTGTGACTTAGCTTCTAGCTTGTCTCTGACATGGTCACTGATATGAACATAAGCCACACAACCAAATACCCGCAAGTGTGAGAGATTTATCTTCTTTTTACTCCAAACCTCCTCTAGAATCCCAAAATCCAATGGAACTGATGGCCTGTGATTAATAAGGTAAGCTGCTGTATGCACCACATCCGCCCAAAATATCTTAGGCAGACCTCCATGTAATCGTATGCTCCCGGCACGCTTTGTGAAGGTCCTGTTCATCCTCTCCGCAATGTCGTTCTGCTACGGTATCCCTGGAGTAGTCCTCTCTAAGCGAATGCCATTCGTAGCACAGAACCTCTTGAACTCCTCCAGCTCGTATTCTCCACCATTGTCTGATCTCAGACATTTCACCTTCAGATCTGTCTCATTCTCCACCATGGCCTTCCACTTCTTGAAGATTCCAAACACCTTTGACTTGTGCTTCATGAAGTAGATCCATACCTTTCTCGAGTGATCGTTGATGAAGGTGATATAATATCTCGAACCGCCAAAAGAAGACACACTGGCTGGACCCCATACATCTGTATGAATCAACTCTAGCTTCTGAGCCTTAGGTGGCCTTCCACCCTTCAGAAAACTAACCCTCTTCTGCTTCCCAAAGATGCAGTCTTCACAAACCCCGACTTCCACTGTATCGATCCCGGTTAGCTTTTCTTGTGAAAGTAAAATCTTCATCCCCTTTTCGCTCATGTGCCCTAGCCTATTGTGATACAGATCTGTACTCTCTTTGTCACCTGCAATTGTGAGCGTGTTACTCGTATGTAAGGTGAGATAGAGAGTTCATAGTTTGTTGTCTCGAGCAACTATCATCGTACCGTTGGAGATTCTCCACGAATCCACTGTGAATGTCGAAACATAGCCTTTTGCTCCAAGCTGTCCCACCGAAACAAGATTCCTCTTTAGCTTCGGTACATGTCTCACATTCTTCAAGGTCCACTTAGAGCCCTTCATCTGAATCTGCACTTCACCCTTTCCAACAATATTACAGGGCTCGTTATTCCCCAAATATACTTTTCCAAAGTTCCCTGCTACATAATTCTGAAATAGCTTCCTGTTAGCAGTGGCGTGAAAAGAAGCTCCTTAATCGATAACCCAAGAATCCGAGTCGCAATCCATATCAAGGATCAAGACATCCTGCACGATATGAGCCTCCTGCTCACCCGTATCCTTCTTTGGACTTTTGCAGACTGAAGACATATGACCCTCCTGGCCACAGTTCCAATACTTCCCTTTGATAGGCCTAACCTTTGAGTTCGACCTCTTCTTCACTGATTTCGACTGATTCTTGTTCTGGTTTTCTTTCTTCTGGCTTCTACCTCTTTGCTCGAGGTATAGAGCTGAACCTGAACCTTTCGATTCGGACGATTTCCTTCTAACCTCCTCGGATAGAATCATGCTAACAACCTCACTCAGCTTTAACTTCTCCTTTCCCGTCGAATTGCTGATTGTCGTCACACAACCTGCCCAACTATCCGGCAACTGCGATAGAATCAATAGGGCTTGCACTTCGTCATCAAACGTGATATCCACAGAGATAAGTTGATCCACAATCGTGTTGAACTCGCTGAGATACATCGTGAACGACCGTCCTTCTGCCATCTTAAGGTTAAAAAGAGTTTTGACTAGATGCACCTTGTTTGCTGCCGACGGTTGCTTGTACACATTCACGAGCGCTTCCATAAGCCCCACCGTCATCTTCTCCTTCAGAATATTGTGGGCTACTGATTTGGCGAGCGACAACCGGATTTGCCCTAGAGCCTTCCTATCCAGTATCTCCCAATCACCATCTAACTCCTCCTTTTTTTTTCCTTTTCCTTATCTATCAACGGACGATACAAGTCCTTCTGGTACAGATAGTCCTTCATATGCGACTTCCAGTAGGCGAAGTCTGAACCGTCAAACTTCTCGATCTTTGATTTGTTTTCCTCTGCTATGGCCTTCACACAAATTGCTGAACGAAGCTCTGATACTAGTTGTTGGGGATTCGAAACAATCAATCGAACCCTTGCCCTTCCGGACCTTGTGTTGAAATTATGAAAGTAGGAATAATATCACAAATAAAGATCTAACCTTGCAAAAATAGTAAAGGAGACGAACACACAGATTTAACGAGGTTCGGCAACGTGCCTACGTCCTCGGGAGCTACACCACACAATCTCTTTATTAATTGAAGAAGAATTGCAAGCTCTCAAACTAGAGTTTAATCTCTCTAAGATTCTCTATCTTCTTGCAGTCAAAAAGCTCTTTTTTTTCGTGTTGTTACAACCCTAAAAACGTTTAAGGTATATATAGAGTCCTGCGGAAAACAAAATCCCAAATAGTTTAGGAAACTATTTGACTGCGTCGCGGTCGACCGCAGCGGTCGACCGTGCCAAACGACAGAAGCTCCCAGATTTCCAAAAAGTTGAGCGGTCGACCGAACCAAAAACCCGAGACTAAAAATCCTACAGGGTTGGCGCGGTCGACCGCCGCGATCGACCGCCTTCAGCTTCAGCTCCTCCCAACTCTTGTGCACGTTCGCGATCGACCGCCGCGGTAGACCGTGGATCTGTCTGCAGGTTTTTCTCGTCGTTTTGATTCCAGCTCTTGTCTCGACTTTGAGTCTACACCTTAGACTAACATCCCAGTCATAGTTCTATTCTGAAAGTAGGAAGGCTCATTGATGGTTACCTTGCAGAAATTGCAGCCGATCCTTGTCTGAATCTGCAAAGGTTCATGGCCATCATTGAGCTGTTGCCAGATTATGCTCGAGTAATTGAGGATGGTCTCTACCGAGCTATTGATATATATTTGAAGGTAATATCTACTACGTTAGGTTTCTAATGCGCATGTGCAGAAAATTTTCAATTTAAAAATAATTATCCAGTTTTTCTTTTGTTAGTATATCAGCTTCATCATGCTGTTATTTTCCTAACGTTTTCTGGAATTATAACAAAAATCTTCCAAATTCTGCTGCGTTTAGGCCCATCAAGCTAGAAAGTAATCCAATTCTATCGACAGGCTCAACGAATCTTCTCTTTGGCAAATAAATATAGTACTTTTGATTATTTGATCTATCATACTGTTATTAACTGTCAAAGGTGTGCTGCGTTAGGATGGTGGTACATGTTAGAACAATGATTTTAAAATGAAAGCTATTTGTTTCTATTGTTTCTATATGTGTATTACGGGTTTCTTTTAGGGATTTTTTAGATATCACTCACTTCAATCTTTCATCTTTTAAAATTTGTCCCTTAAATCATTGAAATTGCGATTAGGCCCCTTAATTCTCCAATTAAATTAGTCCCTCATATCTTTGAAATTGCTATAAGGTCCTCAGATCTTAATTTACTATGAAATTAGTGTCTCCAATCAAGAGGGGAAGTAGATATTAGATCAATTAATTTGGAACTTCTAAGACTTTGCGACCTAATAGCAATTTCAATGGTAGGAACTAATTTTCCTGTGATTTCTACGTCCACTATGGATTGGAGGAAGCAATTTTAAAATAACTTAAGAACTGTGACACCTGTTAGCAATTTCAATGATTTGCTGGACTAATTTCAAAATATGGAAGATGTAAGGGACTAATATTGAACTACCTTTCTTTTCGAGTGAAAAGACCTAGCTTAATTTATTGAAATGAAGGAATTGGAAATTTTCACTACTAAATAATGAGGCATCCTAGACGGAAAATTCCGTCTAGGATACCTTGAATTCCGTCTAGAATGCGTATTCTAGACGGAATTCCGTCTAGAATACGCGTCTAGTATGTTTCCGTCTAGGATGCAGTATTCTAGACGGAAATTCCGTCTAGAATACATTCTAGACGGATTATTCTAGACGGAATTCAAAACCGTCTAGAATACATCCTAGACGGATTATTCTAGACGGAATTTCCGTCTAGAATACTACATCCTAGATGGAAAAAATTTCCGTCTACGATGAGTATCCTAGACGGAAATTTCCGTCTAGGATAGTCATCCTAGACGGAATTTCCGTCTAGGATGTTTTAAATTTTTTTTTAATTTTTTTTCAAAAAAACAAATATCCTAGACGGAATTTGAGCATCCTAGACGAAATTTCCGTCTAGGATGCTATGCTACAGTAGGTTTTTTTTTTTTTTTTTTGCAAAATCTACTTTGAGTGCATGTACACTTTTTTTTTTTTTTTTTTGCAAAATCTACTTTGAGTGCATGTACACAATATTGAACAAAAAAAAATTATATTCATATCAAACACAATCTAATTATATTCCAATATCAAATCCAATTATATTCAAATAATACATTTACCAAAATACTAGAGAGATACATAAATTGTTTACAAACTTTTACATAAATTGTTTACAATCTTTTACATAAATTATTTACAAGGGATGTCAGTGCATCGGCAAACAAGTCTACCAGAAGCATGCCACCCGTTGAAACCGCAGTCCAATACCATAATCTTGTTGATCCCTGCATCATCTTTCATTTCTGATAGGTAATTTGCAAACATCTGTGCACAAGTTGGACCCCTTACCTGGAGAAGAACAGGAGATTCATCAGCCAAAGAACTAAGTATCTGTCATGATTATTTTTAACCACGGAAGGATTATTGATTAGTTTAAAAAAAGGAATTCCGAAAGAGGAATTAAAAAGTAAACTTTTTTCTTGCTATATTCAGAAGAACAATAACAATAATTAGATCAAACGAGGTGAATTTTAGCTTATCTTCTTTTGCAGGGGAGAACCAAACGCAGTCATCCAATTCATGTCAAGTACCTACATTAGACATCTTCAACAGAAAAAAACACTAATAAAGAAAGAACTGCAAACCCCTCAATATCAGCTTGTCAGCGTTAACAAAATCTCGTTCACCCATGTTCACCTGAAGGGAAATTATCAGTTTCTTCAACCAAGCATATAAAATACAAGAATAAAGTACCATAGTTAATGAACTATGTAACAAGACAACAAGGAATCATTATTGAGATATGAGTTCTCCATTGATCAGCTAGAAAGTGGTCAAATGACAATTCTTAGTTGATTTGTAAAGACATCTGTTTAGAGAAACAACTGGAGGTATGCCGCGAATAGAGTAGGAGAACAGAATCTCAAAGAGCCAGAATGTGAGTTCTACCATTTTCAGTTACTGAGACTTAATAAACACAATAGAATAGTTCTTCTAGATGATTAATCTATGAACTCTAAAGTAATAAAATTAGCGAGGTTTCACAAGAAAAGTTACAGTTCAATTTTGAGTTAAACCTTTTGTGTTGCATCATTTGACAAAGTTTCAAGATAGTTGTCAACTTGACATCAGCTTTCTCTTAATTGAACAAAATTCCTTGTCAAGGACATATGCGAACTTCCTTGTCAAGGACATATGAGCAAGGAAGCGCCTTGCCAGAAATCATAGATGACTTGGTGTCATTCAATCTGGGAAAAATTTCTAGAAAAAATGAAAAGATGTCTGTGGGGGACTGTTAGACTTAGAAATACACCAAAAAGACTAGAACCAAGGAAGTTGTTAAAGGGATAACTATCTGTAGAGTATCCTTGAAAATGAAAATGAACACATTAACCATGCATAAACATTATCATAGACCATTTATACATAAACTATTCAAATCAAGAACTCAAAGATGTACTTGAAATCAATAGAAGAACTAATGTGTTAAGCCAATGTTGCTCGATTTGTGCTAGCTCGTCAGATAGCAATTTGTAATTTTTTAAGTAGATTTCGACTAATACCATCACATTCCACATTATAGCCCCACACTTGAATATTTGGGTTTTGCTTCTCTCAGAAAAAAATAACTTTCTTTGGGTATGATTTACGAACATCAGTTTGTTATTCAAAAGTAAGACAAAATGTTGATGCTGCCCCAAAAATTTCACTTCCCATGATGCAATTACAACCAAAAGTTCAAAAGTAAGACAAAGGGTTGAAGGAAAAAAGAAACATAAATAGCTTGTATACGATGACTTGAGGAAATTATGTGCATACGATGACTCATTCCACTCTACGGACACACATAGCTATCCACAGACACTCGCCAATTATCACTTATTGCAAAATTTCACCAATATTTCATAACGCATCGCCAAATTTCTACAGTTCTCCGAAAGATGTCCTTATATATTCACAATGTAGCTTCTTAAACCAAACCATAAATGCACGAAATCTAACATTTAGGGGAAATCAACGCCATAAACCCTAAGAGAACCGAAATACAAAATTTCCCAACAATTAATACAAAATAAACATCTAGATCACCCAAATTGGCATTAAAACATGCAGCCAATCTAACTAGTTCAACAATAGACTAAAAATGAAAGCATACATCGCAAATTGGGGCCAGAGTACAAAATTACCTTGCTGATGACGCGATAGGAGATGTAGGCTTGAACTCCATTCCCTAACTTCACCGGGTCGGTGACCGTAACCGATAGAAACGGCTGCGACGA
>NC_033795.1:70421007-70424849 GCF_001876935.1 Asparagus officinalis | reverse complement strand
AGGAGGCGAGAGGAGGCGAGAGGTGGTGGAGGCGGTGGAGGGAGAGGGAGTAGAGGGGGAGGGAGGGGTCGGGGGTGAGGTTGAGGAGGGAGAGGGAGAGGGAGAGAAGGGGGAGGCGGTGGAGGGAGGAGTAGGTTCTTGGAGTTGAAGATTTGGGGGGATGAGGCGGGGTGTTCCTGAAAATTTTGATTTTAGGGATGAAAATTCCGATTTTGGCGGGGAAAGTAGGGCGGCTGGGGTTTTGACGGTAATTTTTAAATGGTCACTTATTCTAGACGGAAATTTCCGTCTAGAATGTATTCTAGACGGAAATTTCCGTCTAGAATATCTGGTTATTTTTTAAAAAAAATAAAAAATAAAAAAACCGTCTAGGATACTATTATAGACGGAATTTTCCGTCTAGAATATTTTATTCTAGACGGAATATTCTAGACGGAAAATTTCCGTCTAGTTTAATACATTCTAGACGGAAATAATTCCGTCTAGAATATTCCGTCTAGAATAGGTGATTTTCTACTAGTGTTTGCACTAATAGCTAAGTTTTGAAACACCATGATTTATGTCTTCCATATTCTAAAAAAAATTCTTTTATATTTTTTGAATAACAACGTCTTTGTTACCATTTTTATATCCATGGATTTTGAAATCTGTTTCTATTTCAGATTCCTGTTGTTTTGAAACAAAAACAAAAAAATTAAGAAACAAAATTTTATACTACAAAGATTCTAGATTCAGCATTTGTAAAACTCTGAATGTTTTGTTCTAATTACACATACACTACTGTAATATTTTCCTTGCTCCCTTGTTTGAGAAATGTCAGCGAATTATATACAATTTTCTGTTGAACAAACCATTGCCATCTTATTTTACAGAACTTTTGCATAAAAACATGGATAAAATTTTGATATTTGCTTGAAGTTTGATCTTATCATTGATTATAAATAACATTATACATCTCTTATGTTTTCAAATTCCATCAATGAACCTTGCAAATTTTGTCTAGTTTTTCTTGCATTACTTACAGGCTCATACTTACTGACTGAATATATATGCTCAATTCTACTCAATTTTCTTTTAACTTAATGAATATGATCTAGGTTAATCATTTTCCTTACCGTTGTACTTTTGTTTGAAAGAATTTGTGCATAGAAACGAGGCTCAACTTAAGATATGCTCTTCATCAGATATAAAGAACATTATACATCTTATTAATCTCTCGTGCACTTGCAATCTGCTATCCAACTCTAGTTTTCAAAAATTCCATCAACCCAAAGCTTGCATTGTTTTTTGTGGTAATTATTTTTGGAATATTTACAGGCTCATCCTTCACTGACCGAGTCAGAATGCAAGAGGCTCTGCAATCTCATTGACTGCCAGAAGCTCTCACAAAAAGCTTCAAACCACGCAGCACAGAATGACGGTCTCCCTGTCCAGATGGTGGTCCGTGTCCTCTACTTTGAGCAGCTCCGCTTCAAGTCGACCTTCTCCATCTCATCTGCAGATGGCAGCTAGCTCCTTCTCTCATTGTATGATCAGTGGAAGCGCAGCTCCAAGCTCCACTGTCTCTCCCAGAGACAACTATGCCTCATTGAGAAGGGAGAACCGGGAAAACTCAAGCTCGAGATATCAAGAATGAGAGTGAGGCTAAGCGAGCTGGAGATGGAGCAGTCTTTTATGAAAAGAGGGATGAGGGAGGGGAGATCAGGAAAACACGGGAAAGCTTTCTTCTCTTCCATTTCTCAGATATTTGGCCCTGCAGCTGGAAAACAGCATAAGTCGGCTAGGAAGTCCATGGGGGTTGAAGGGAAGAGTCATTGACGGACGCAGAGGTCATCCATGCTCTAAACAGAGTTGGTATAAGCTTAACATTTTGACAGAATTACACAAGTAGAAAGCTTACGGAGACGGTAACTATATTTCGTTGGTGCTTGTATGCAGAGTAACACAGATGGAAGTTTTTGGGAATTCTGAAAGGCTTCAGTTTTTTATTATAAATCATATATAGAGAGATTATTTATTTGCATTTGGTATTTTATGTGATATATGTTGTGCGCAGCGGAAATTTCGGCAGAGTTTCTGGTGCACAATAAGAGAGAAAGATCGCTATAAGAATTTCCGTCTCACCAAGGAGACAAGAATCTGAAGCGGATATCCCAACCAAGTGAGATATCGGCTCTTCCTCTCATCAGTTCTAGGACTGACCTGTCGAGGGATCCTAAAACTATTACAATGGCCACAAACTCAAACAACCAATTTTTACGTGGTTCGGCAAACTGCCTACGTCCACGGGGCAAGGAGGGGGGATCTACTATTATAGAGAAAAAGAATACAATGGGTTTACAACTCTCACAATCTAAACCCTCAAATAGGCTCCTTGCTTTTCTTCACAAGAAAAGGTCAGCCTCTAAATACTTTTTCTCTCTTCACAAAACCCTAGACAGCCACCTCTCTCTCTCTTTCTTTGCTGCGTTTTCTCCAAGAAACAAAGCCACCGAAAGAATAAGCCTTGCTGCCGAAATTTCACCAAGCCCTCTGCTCCAAGCCCTTAACCCTAGGAAAACATCAGGCTATTTATAGCCTCAATCGCCTCAATCACCTAAGAAACCGCTGGACCTTTTGTAGGCATATAAAGTTGCTTATAGGTCCCCTAGCATAGCTCGGCACAAACCGACGAACCAACGAGGCGACGAGATCGACGAATCGCACGGAAGCGACGGAATGCATCCATACGCGTTCGGAATCAAGCCAAGTGTTAAGGAATCAACGAGTCATCCAACCGAGAACAGACTCGGACGAATCACGATCGAATCAAGATCAGTTTCGGACTCGAACTCAGAAGCGGATTTACTGCCAAATCAGGAATCCGACTTATTGCCAAATCAGATCAACCAATCAGAGTCTCAATCAACCGAATCACGGACAAAACCGGAAAACGGACACAACTCAAAAACTCGGAAAACCCACACCTAAGGGGGCTCGGCTTAAGCCGAGCCACCCATAGGTGGCTCGGCCAAAGCCGAGCCACCCATGGGTGGCTCGGCCAAAACCGAGCCACCCATGGGTGGCTCGGCCCGAGGTGGCCGACAGTGGCCCGAGGTGGCCGACAGTGGCCAGAGGGGGCCGACAATTCTCTTTTTGCAGCCACTGTCCTGAGAGCCTATAAATAGGCCTAGAGATGTTCATTTTCGGAGGTCGAACTTTCAAGAGCCGAAACTCTGCCGGATTGAAGAGCAAACTCAGAGTTTTGAAGACTTGAAGACTTGGACGTACAGATCTGATCCTCGGCGACCATCCACGTCAGAAAAGGCAGGATCTCGAGAGGAAGAAAGAACAGATCTGAGATCTACACGAGGTCATACTCCAGATCTAAGCTTGGTCTTAGATCTCGAGATCTGAGCGATTATTCCCTTGGTGGATTAATCCCTCCCGGCTATTATTCCCTTCGTGGAATAATACCCGCATAATCGTGTAGATCCGACCGGATCTAGATCGCGCGGTGGTCCACGGATTAACCCCGGCGCAGGCAAAGAACCCACCAAAGCGAGCGACCGCAAAACAGGAGCTCGTGATTTGTTCACAGAAGGAAAGTTGTAATTTTTTCTTTATTTATTTTCTTTGATTTAGTTGTAACCGGATCTATAAAAGACCGGATCTTTGTAATCCAAGATGACAATCATATCAATGAAAAAGAAAACAGTTTTCCACGCGAACATTGATTCGTGGAATATGACCACTGATGTGATTGTTCTCATACCCTAAATGGACCGTTGTCAAACGTGCTGGCGAGGTTAGACTCTTGCTGGAGAGTCAACTTCTGACGGGTCAGATCTATGCAGGCGGGT
>NC_033795.1:70417513-70420007 GCF_001876935.1 Asparagus officinalis | reverse complement strand
TAATACCCGTCGTACTGCGTAGATCCGACCGGATCTAGATCGCGCGGTGGTCCATGGATAAACCCCGGCATAGGCAAAGAACCCACACAAGCGAGCGACCGCAAAACAGGAGCTCGCGATTCGTTCGACACAAAAGGAGAAAGTTGTAATCTTTGTTTATTTTCTTTGATTTTCATTGTAACCGGATCTTATAAAAAGACCGGATCTTTGTAACTCAAAAAAAACTGTTATTCAAGATGACAATGGAATCAATTACAAAGAAAGCAACGATTTTTCCCGCGAACATCTAGAACACTTGCTTTTTCACCAAAGTTCTTGGAATTGTGTTTGGGTGGTCAACTGCATATTTTGATATAGTTAGTTCAACAGTTCTGCATATCTTCAGGAATGCTTATGTTAATGTTTTGTTCTCTTACATGTCATGCTTCAGTATTTTCTCTTTCTTTCCTTGGAACACAAAAAAAAAAAAAAGTTCATGATTATGATTCATTTATTTACCGTTTCCTACAGTTTTTTATTTGCTTAAAGATAATGATGTTGGTCATATTAGATGTTTCATGTACTACATTGTTTCCCTCATCCATTGCACACATTGTTTCGTTAAAGAAAACCTGACACTCAACATTGCTACTGTATCCTGTACTCGGTTCTCTACACCCAAACTCTCATATCATCTCAAATAACTTATTATCATGTATATCAATGACCTCAAGCTATTTATCATAAAAGAATTATTTATTTATTAATAATTCACATATATTCATATAAAAATTACGGGGTTCTACAGTTAGACTGGTTGATTGTTTCTCATTTGTATAGTTTAATTTGTGATCAAAGTGTTTGTGTTTGGATTGGACACTTTGATGTTAGTTTAACAGTGAAACAAGTTGAATCTCTTCGTATGCCTGTTCTTGACTCCTGAGAGTTTTTGTGTCAGGTTATACAGATGAGATTTTAGTTAGATAAATGCACAAGTACTACGTGTATGAGAAAATTCCACTTACTTTCATGACCATTTCATTACAAGTTCAATGTCCTTCACACACATTTTGTAAGTTTGTAGCATTTTCCAACGGTGCATCAACCATTCTGCTTCATTCAGAAGCACATTACTGTTTTCTTTTTCCTTGTTTTTAAAGTCCCTTCAGGTTCACGTACCGCTAAAACTTTTGTAATGTGCAGGTCCTCGCTATTTCATTGAGGTATTATTCTGGTCATTCATCTCTAATTTGAGGTATGTAATCAATAGTTTACCTTTTTGGTAGCATATTCTAGGAATACTGAAATTACACCAAGTTCTGATATTCTCAGCATTCAATTTTACTTTCTTGTGCTGTTTCCCTCTTTATCAAATTATTTTCGAATAATTTGCAGTTCTTATTCATGAAGTATCTCGTCTATGAAAAGTCAAAGCGTGATGAAGAAAGAATTAAACACGTCAAGAAGAAAGCAATAGAATATGCAGAGAGCTTGAAATGAACCTGTTTGTGAAATTGGATTTGTTGCAGAGAGCTTGAAATGAATCTGTTTGTGAACCTGTATAACATTCTAATGGGAGTAATCTTGCTCCAATTTTTTTTTGATGCTTATGTATGTAGAATGACATTGTAGCCATTCAATATTTTGAAAGAATTTCACTTAAAAGAGTACAATATCTATGCCTTGTTTTGTTTCTATTTCATTTTTTGATGATGGTTTGTTTATTATTTTGTTTATCTCCAAATGTGCATAGGTCAGAAATTTGCAGTGAACCTTTATAAACATATCAGAAATAGTAACCTGGTTTCTGTGTGCATAAGTCACTTAAAAGAGTACAATAGAATATGCAAGTTTCTATTACAACCACACTACATGTTTAGTATTCTCTACCATTTGGGTTATATGGATCGGGTCGGGTAACCCGTTTAATAAACGGGTTAGATCGCATTGACCCATTTATTAAACGGGTCGGGTCGGGTCACATTTATACGGGTCGGGTCAAATTTTATATGGGTCGGGTCGGGTCGGGTCGACCAATTTGCCACCCCTATATTTAGGAATGTGATTAGGCTGCTAATCAAAAAAACAGGTCGGTTTTGATAAATAAAAAAAACAAGGTCGATTTTGAAAAATAAAAATTTAAAAGGAGTTGTTTTGAAAAATTGTTCTAATTTAAAAACAAAGCCTTCTACTTCCTACCGAACCCCCTCCCATGCCTGTTACTGCTTTTTTCTTTTTCAAATTTGCAGATTAAAAAAGGAGTAAAATTTTACCTATTAATTGGTTTATTTAAACTACAGTTAATATGGATGACAAATTTGAAACTTTACTAGGATTTAAGAGGAAAAGTAACACACAGGATAATTTCGTAGTATAAATACAAATGATTTGAATGGTATAAATGAAAAAGAACTGAAGAAAAGGTAAAAGATCCATGCCCATGATAAAATTATAGAAATACTATTAGGTAGAGTACGTAGCGTAGTCTCGTTTTTTTTTTTTTTTTTTTTTTTAA
>NC_033795.1:70405924-70417503 GCF_001876935.1 Asparagus officinalis | reverse complement strand
TTTTAACATGGACCGTGAACTCAGAAGCCCAGAAGTTACCTGACAAATACCGGAGGGCACCACTGAATGTACTTTAATTGAGTGAGCTTTAATATTAAATATTGGAAAGACCCCCTTAACTTTGGACGATTACCAGAAAACACCCTTAACTTTCAAAATATCAAAAAAAAACCCTAAGTATAGGAAGAATTATCACAAAAACCCCTTCCACTTCAAGCTTTTATATCTGAAAGTTAAAGCGTGGTCTCCTCATAAACCCTAAAGTTAAGGGTCGTTTCTTGATATTTTAAAAGTTAAGGGGAGTTTTCTGCTAATCATCCAAAGTTGAGGGGATTTTTATGACATTTAGCCGAGCTTTGATACTTTCTGAACTTCAAATGCAATGGACTTGCCCATCAATGAAGATCATTCTCATGAATAAACAGTACAACACTCAGAACAGATTCCACTATCAGCACAGTAGCATCGGAATACAGCATTTCAGACAGCAGCCAAATTAGAATTCTTCAAATTACAAAAAATCTCCAAGGCTTTTTTTTCCTTATTTCTCAGGTTACATAAACTTCCATGTAGAAAATCCTATATGCCTCCTAATATCCAAACTGAGTGTAATTATTGAATGGAGAAAACAGAAGAAAAGCAACAAACAAAGGAAAAACTACGCACAAGATTCAGGAGACAAACCTGCAATAATGTTGCGACTTTGTATATGAATAAAAATGAAGACAGAATAAACAGTAAATTAGAAAGGAGTCGTATTAATCGAGCTGAGCAATAACAGCATCGACCACCTCTTGGGTGGTACTTGTACCGCCCAAGTCCTTGGTCCTGTATTTACCGTCAGCAATCACATGCTTAACTGCAGATTCTAATCGATCGGCAAAAGATGGGAACTGGAGATGTCTGAGCATCATGGCAGATGAGAGAAGCAGGGCAACAGGGTTTGCTTTCTTCTTAGGGAGGGGACTGTATGAACAGTGCAACCCCCATGGGAGATAGTCTTTAGATGAGTTGGCTACAACTGAAGCTTTAGTCTCCTCGTAAACTTTGTGGATCTTGCGCATAGCCTTGGGGCTAAGGGATCCGGAGGAGAGGGTCTCCTCGTACTTGGCTTGATCAAACTCGATAATCAGAGTTTCAACGGTCGTTCCAGTGAGATGAACGTCGGATTGCACCACCACTTCCTCGTCAGAGAAGCTAGTCCCCAGCAGAGTCGCCATCTTTTGTTTGTGGAAAATTTGATGCAAAAAGACAATGAAAGAAAAATTAACTTGTATTTCTCTCAAACTCAATTACAATTTGGATTCCGATTACAAAAGAGAGAAGAATGAATTTGATTCTCCCCTTTGTTTAATTCTGGGTTCTTCACGGTGGCGATGAGATGCCTCCCTCGAATGCTCGCGTCGAGTTTGCTTCTCGTTGACGATCCGAACGTCTTGATTCACTGGAACGATGTCTTCTCCTCACGATTTGACGCTGTGGAGAACTTGCGTAGCAAGTTTGAAAATAACTCTTAACGAGTTGATAACTCTGAACGAGTTTTAGAAGAACTCGTAGAGTAAGTTTTGAACTCTGATCGAGTTGATAACTCTGAACGAGTTTGAACTCTTGAAAAAGAGTTGATTTGAACCGAAAGTTCGGTTAATAAGCCAAGGAAGAAGCTCCTGTTGCTGGTCTCCAAAACTCCTTGTTGCTGCAGAACGCGGCAAGATGCTCGATCAAGGATCCCCAAAAAGTCAGCTCCAAAAAGGAGAGCCCGAACTCAGTTGAGTTTCCCACTATTTATAGGGGATTTAGGGGTGGTAACTGCCCCCTTAATTAGCTCCTCAATGGGCTGAGTGGGGTGTAACTGCCCCCCTCTTAAACAGCTCCCCAAATCGTGGGGAAAACGGTTTGGAAACCGTTCTGTTAGTGCTTTGAACAAGTCAAAACGCTGAAAACAGCGTTCTGGGCTCGAACTGTGCGTTTCTGGACCTGAAACGCACAGTTGAGGCTGAAAACGCACAGCTGGGGCCGAAAACGCACAGTTAAGGCTGAAAACGCACAGCTGGAGCTGAAAACGCACAGCTGGGCCTGTAAACGCACAGTTAAGGCTGAAAACGCACAGCTGGAGCTGAAAACGCACAGCTTGAGCTGAAAACGCACAGCTGGGCCTGTAAACGCACAGTTGAGCCGAAAACGCACAGTTGGCCTGTTTCAGGCTAAAAACGCACAGTTGAGCCCATAAACGCACAGTTGGCCTGAAAACGCACAGTTGACCTGTAAACACACAGTTGACCTGTTTAAAGGCTGAAAACGCACAGTTTGTGCTGTTTTAGAGATGAACTCTGCGTTTTAGGCTGAAAACGCAGAGTTGTGCCTGTTTAAAGGCTGAAAACGCACAGTTGTGCTATTTTAGAGATTAACTCTGCGTTTTGATGTTGAAAACGCAGAGTTAAGCCTGGGCACGGCTGAAAACGCACAGTTGTGCTATTTTAGAGATTAGGGCTTGGCGGGCTTCAGGCTAAGTCCAATGTTCTGACGAAGTCCAGTCTTGCAGACGGACTTCAGAACACAACTTGCTACGAAGAACAGGTCATAACTTTCAAACCGTACGTCGGAATTGAACGAATTACATATGAAAATTGGCTATCTCGACGAGACGGGGCCATCCGAATTGAGCCGAAGGCTTCGGTTTGCTTCCTCCGTTTGGCCAAATTCCTTACGGTTTGAAAGATATCTGCATTCTAATATGAAGAGACCGTCAATTTGTAGTCTCTTTTGCTAGAGCTTTGCACAGATCGTCAGATTCCTCTTGTAATCTTTGTCTTGGCTCCTTGAAAATATGAGAGTCGTCAGATTGTAACTCCCGATGTTGATTGTGAAGGCTGTTGAATTGGGGCTTTCATCAGTTGTCGTGAAGGTCGTCAGATTGTAGCCTTCTACGTGAAAGTCCTCAAATTGTAGCCTTCTGGAAGTCGTCAGATTGTAACTTCCATCATCGGTGTTTGATGGGGGATCAACTATCTATTGTGATTTTTAGACAGCCTACAGAACCCCCTCCAAAGTTTTCGAAAGTTCGCGGTTGACTGGGACGAATTTTCGGAATACTTTGGATCTCAACTCTGATCTTGGAGCTGTTGATTCCTTGTCACAAAGGAGTTGTTCTCTGCACTCGCTTCGAAGGTAGCTTGGTTGAAGGGATTTTCCATGCATGACTTGTGTGAAGGTATGCGCCATAATCCTGCTTCTGGAATGTGGGGGTGGACCCTGCATTTTGAACTTGAGATGCGGGTTTCACCGTTGCATGTTGAATTTGGAACACAGGTGTGACCTCGGCGTTTGGTTTTTTGCATCGCGGGTCAACATTTTGACTTAAGACATGGAAGTGGCTTCCGTGCATTTTTGACTAAGTCTTTGAGACTTGTCTTTGGCGCATCTGTTTTAAGTCTCGACTCACATCTATTAAGCCGATGGGCCTGCAAATGTGCGTAGGATTTTTGGCAAACCCTCAGCCATCAACGGATTTGATAAGCCTTTACCGACTACCGTTTGAGTCGGGCTAGCATGTGAATTATCTAGGTCCGTTCCACATGTAACGTTGTGCTAAGAGAATGAACTCTCTTAGTCTTGATGCTATGATTTTGAATACATAGCCTTTGTCATTTTGACGGGAAAAGACTAACCGGCAACGCGTGTTAGGCGTAGACTTATCTCTATTTAGGGATCAAGATAAAGTGGATGTTGGATGTTGGATTCGGGAGCCACATATCATATATACCTAAGGAGGAACTGGTTCTTCAGCTTTGGGGAGCTGGAAAGAGGGGATGTTGTGCTTATGTGTAATAACCATGTTTGCCCTATTGGTGGTATTGGTTTAGTCCGGATTAGGATGCATGATGGTGTGGCGTGGGAGTTGAAAGAAGTGAGGTTCGTGCCGCAGTTGACGAAGAACATCATTTCTCTTGGTACTTTAGAAGCAGCTGGTTATCGGGTGATCTTAGAGAATGCTATCGTGAAGGTCATGAAGAGTTCTATGGTGGTGATGCGAGGAGTCAGGGAAAACTTCCTATACAACTTGTAGGGCAAGACAGTTATAGGGGGTCTGACAACTTTTATCACTACAGAGGAGGATACTATAACTTTATGACATATAAGATTAGGACACACAAGTGATAAATCTCTACAGAAATAGGGGCTATTGAAAGGTGCTAAGACCTACAAGATGGAGTTGTGTGAGTATTGTGTATTTGGGAAGAAGACTAGAGTGAAGTTCGGCACCGCTATTCACAACATCCAAGGTATATTGGATTACGTTCACACATATGTTTGAGGCCCTTCCAAGAACACATCACTTGGTGGGGCCAACTATTTTGTCACTTTCATTGATGACTATTCCAGGAGGAATTAGGTATACCATATGAAGCATAAATATGAGGTCCTGGATATTTTTGTGGAGTGGAAGAAGAACATGGAGCTGCAGACAGGTAGAAAAGTGAAGACTCTGCGTTCAGATAACGGTGGAGAGTATAAAGTGATCCGTTTTTATAGTTTTGCCGGGATCACGACATTAGGCGAAACTTCACAGTTCGAGAGACACCGCAACAGAACGGAGTGGCTGAGAGATTAAATCGTATCTTGCTAGAGAAAATGTGATGTATGATGACGTAGAGTGGATTGCCTAGATCCTTTTAGGCAAATGCGTTGGTTTATGTGAGCCATCTCATTAATATGTTATCGTGCACTACGATACAGTGGAAGACTCCTTTGGAGCGTTGGTCTGGTTCGGTAGCTAGTGACTATGAGTCGCTTCGGATATTTGGGTATCCTGCTTATTATCATTTTAGTGATGATAAATTGAATCCAAGGGCGAGGAATACAGTCTTTGTGGGATTTAGAGATGGATTTAAAGGCTTCAAGTTATGGGATCTACAGGACAAGAAGATAGTTATTAGCAGGGATGTCATATTTGATGAGGCGTATATGATGAGGCCTCAAGTTCCTCGGCAGGTGGAGGAAGACCAGATTCAAGAGATATCGCAGCAAGTAGAGGATGATGTGACTCCACCCACTCCAGATAGCATTGTATCCATTGAGGCTCCTACAGAGGTGACACTAGGAGGAGATGGGATGACAGCCGGGCAGATAGAGGATACAGTGGATTGTGAGACTCAGGAGCATGGTCATGTTCAGGAGTCTATAGCAGCAAATAGACCTAGAAGGGTGATTCATCGGTTAACTAGGTATAATGATGTCATAGTCTCATATGTATTATCAGTGAAGGTCGTTGATGATATGGTTCCATCCACATTCGGAGAGGCAGAGTCTAGCCCCGATTCGATCAGGTGGAGGAAAGCTATGAAAGAAGAGATGCGATCTCTTTAGAAAAACGATACTTGGGAACTTACAAAGCTACCTAAGGGTAAGAAAGCTATTGGTTGCAAATGGGTATATACGAAGAAGGAGGGATCTTCTATTGGGATATTAGGTACAAAGCCAGATTGGTTGCCAAGGGATATGAACAGCTCGAGGGCGTTGATTACAATGAGATATTTTCATTCGTTGTGAAGCATTCATCGATTCGGATTTTATTAGCATTGATGGTACAGCTGGATTTGGATTTGGTCCAGATGAATGTGAAGACAGCTTTTCTACACGGAGATTTAGATGTGGAGATCTACATGATACAACCATTAGGATTCAAAGCTGTAGGAAAGGAAGAATTCGTTTGCAAGCCGAAGAAATCTCTTTATGGTTTGAAGCAATCGTCGCGACAGTGGTACAAGAGATTCGACAGTTTTATGATTGGCCATAGGTACACGAGGACCCCATATGACCCATGTGTTTACATGCATAAGCTACAGGATAGTGAGCATATATATTTGCTTTTATATGTTGACGATATGCTTATTGCTTTCGGAAATTCTTCGACTATTCGAAAGTTGAAAGAGGAGCTATTATCCGAGTTCGAGATGAAGGATCTTGGAGAAGCAAAGAAGATATTAGATATGGAGATCGAGAGAGACATGGTGAAGGGGAGATTGAAGCTTACACAGAGGAGTTACTTGTGAAAGATGTTGAAGAAATTCAGCTTTGATGGCAATACAAAAGCAGTTAGCACTCCATTAGCTCCCCACTTTAAGCTTTCAATTAATATGTCACATGTTTCTATTGAGGATAGAGATCACATGTCGAAGGTTCCATATGGCAGTGCAGTGGGTAGCTTGATGTGACGATGGTGTGTACGAGGCGTGATTTATCACGGGCCGTGAGCATGGTATCGAGGTACATGCACGACCCCGGGAAGGGTCATTAAGAAGTCGTGAAGTGGATTCTATGGTATGTTAAAGGCACCATGGATGTTGGATTGATTTTCCAGAAGAGTGGAAAGAATGAGCAGGATTGTATTAGTTACATGGATTCAGACTATGCGGGGGATCTTGACAAGCACCGGTCTACGTCAGGATATGTGTTTACATTGGCAGGAGCACCGGTATGTTGGAGATGTACACTTTAGTCTACAATGACTCTCTACTATAGAGGCGGAGCATATGACAGTGACTGAAGCTGTTAAGGAGGCTTTGTGATTGCGTGGACTGTTGGAGGACTTGGAGATTGCACAGGAGACCCTTCGGGTATATTATGATAGCATGTCGGCTATCTATTTGTTAAAAAACCAGGTTTATCATGTACGCACGAAGCACATTGATGTTAGATTCCATTTTGATCGTGACATATTAGATGATGGAGACGTCATATTGTAGAAGATCCACACGAAGGACAACCCTGTGGATATGTTGACCAAAGTTGTTTCATGTGTGAAATTTGGTTATTGTTTGAAGCTATTGAATATTTTTTAGTGTAGAGAGCCTTTGGAGAACATTTGGATGAACTACTTTCAGCTTGATTCCTTGGGCAAGAGGATACGTAGACAGTCTTGGTTGATGCAGCCGGTTTGGATTTGTTGATTTCGATGGGGGGAGAGTGTTTGAGCTCTCGTTTAGGTTCCCGACTTGTTGTGTATTGAGTCCGTTGAAATGAGTTGTTTTCACTTCATCCTGGACGCAATAAGTGGGACATTTGGATGATTTGGTGTCGGCTCAGTTTTGGAAGAAAGTTCAACGAAGTGGAGATTTGAAGGATTGGCGAACATGGCGAAGAACAGCTCAGGAAACAGACAGGAAAACTACCAGGGAGTTGGTCGGTCGACCGCGAGTCCGCTGCGGTCGACCGGAAACGTGCACGAGGTTCAGGAGGATTTCTGGATGTGAGGCGGTCGACCGCCGCGGTCGACCGCACAGACCATGTAATGGATTTTGGTCTCGGGATGAGATTCGGTCGACCGTTGTGGTCGATTGTGAGGACCTTGTATGCGTTTTTGCTTTCTACCGTGAGGGTGCGGTCGACCGTCGCGGTCGACCGCTTAGCGGTTCTAAATTGGGTTACAGGTTTTGACCCGGTTCGTTTTTGAGTTGATATATAACCCTAATCTTAATTAATTAGGGTTAAACAAGGATGTTGTGAGCAGTATTTGAGAGGGGATTGTTGCATCCAATTGTGGGAGAGTTGTAAGAGATCTAGAGGCTTTGTTTTAGGGTTTATTTGATGATATTTGTAGTCCTATTTATATTCTCTTGATTTCTAATAGAAAGAACCCCCTCCTTGCCCCGTGGACGTAGACAACTTGCCGAACCACGTAAAATTTGTTTGTCTTGATGTGATATTGTGTTTGGCCTATTGGTTGCGATTTATCTCCTTCTTGTTCGTATGGTTTCGAGCTTCCGCCGCGCACAACATGTTACATTTGTGGGTATGGGAGGTTTGATTTGCTTTGACACCCTGTTCTTCTTGCTGATGATTATGAAAATATAGGAACTCCCACTTGACGTGCACGAGACGCGGAAAAGTAAGTTCCTTTGAGCTGACATACTTTGCAATCCCAAACTACCACAAATGATACAAATCCTCTATGTTTTTTTTTTATTGCAGGCCATATTTACCAATAACATATCCTCGTCTTAATTATGAGCTACATCATGTTATAAAGAAGATTACCACCGCAGAAGATACTAAATACTTTGGCCCTCCGCAGTACAAACGACCTATTGTTTTGTCTTTAACAACACGCCATAAATGCACTGCGAGTTCTCCATATCCTTTGTCGTAGATGGATTCAACACATGCATTTCCCATGTGGACCAGGCAATAACATATCTTTGTTCTACAGACTCCTGCAGTATAGTTGTTCGCATGTATTATATATAATGGAAAATTATTTTCCAAATTGACACATACTCAAGGGCAGTCTTAATTAAAGGGGAAGTCCACTTAAACATGCAATCCACCAATTCCACACCCACCTCCAATATTCATCACAAGCAGGTACCTACTAGTTACATATTCTATCCGATGGTAGGCCGCAAAATTAATACATGCGCACACGCTTCTATCACCTGAACGTGCCTCCTCGTAACAAACGTGCATGCATGTTATATTACAACCCTAACACTTACATATTAACAAGATCAAACATTAATTCATGGCTACTTCACCACCAAGAAGAAGAACAACAACAAACAATGGCTCCTTCTTCTTTTCCTCGGAGGCGGACCTCGGACCCCCTGCACCAAGCCATTAGAGACCAAATCTCCACAAGTTCAACAAAAACGAAGTCCTCAACCCTCTCAATCTCCCCAACCTTCATCCTCCTCCTCTTCCTAACAATTTGGTGCACCTCCACCCTCCTCTCCTCCTCCTTCCACATCTGCATCTCCTCCCCCAAGCTCGATCTCTACTGCATCTCCGGCGGCCTCAGCCACCCTCCCCTCCCTCCCAACACCTCAAATCCCATCACGCTCAACCATATAGACGACAACATCTCCAAATTTATCGTCATGAATAACTCGACAGAGGAGACTGAGAGAGGCAACGCGTACAAAATCGTTCGTGAACGACTTAACATAATCCGATCCTGGGCCTCTGATGGGCCCACCGCAGGAAAATCGTGCGATGGGAGGCGAATCTTTGTCTATGACCTCCCTCCCAAATTCAACCGCGACCTCCTATCCCAGTGCAACAATCTCCTCCCTTGGACAAATTTATGCAACTACTTTGTCAACGAGGGTAAAGGCGAGCGCATATCCAACCTAGGCCCGAGCTTTTACCGAACACATCAATACTCCCTCGAGCTCATATTCCACTCTAGAATCCTAAAGCATCCTTGTCGCGTTTTGGAGCCTAACAACGCAAAATTGTTCTATGTACCATTTTATGGTGGACTTGATATTTTGAGATGGCATTTCAGTAATGTTTCGGTTGAAACAAAGGACATGTTGGGGCTTGAGCTTGTACAGTGGCTTGAGGCACAAAATTCGTGGACGAAGAATGGAGGAAGAGATCATATGTTTGTTTTGGGCAAGATTTCGTGGGATTTTCGAAGGAGGGAGGGTGATTCTTGGGGGAGCAACTTCTTGATGATGGATGAGATGAAAGCGCCGTATAAGTTCTTGATTGAACGGCAGCCTTGGGAAGTGAGGGATGTTGGGATTCCTCATCCGACGCATTTTCATCCGAAGGGGGATTCTGATGTTGTTGAGTGGCAGAATAAGATCGGGTGGTCAGGGAGGAAGAATCTTGTGACTTTTGCAGGGGCGGCGAGGCCTGAGCAGGTGGAGAGTATTAGGTCTCTGTTAATTGAGAATTGTGTTGCCAATAGTGATGATTGCAGGTAAGAAATTTTGAACTTCTCGTGGAAAGTACTCCCACAATATATATATTCTTCAGATTCCATAGCAAAATGCTGATATCTTCAGAGGTTTTAAAATAGAGCTAAACTAACTAATTAACGATGTCTGTCTGCTACATTATCTAACTAATAACAGTGACTAGTCAGGTCATGCACAATAAGTAAAAGGTGAATTAAAAAGCATTAGTTATAGGGAATTAGAGATATAGTCAGATAGTAGTTAGATATTTGCAGTTCAATCAGGCACTTTGCACTGAAACTCCTGTTAAATAAACCGGCAGAAATTAAACCCTCACCTTTTCTTTTATTCTTCATTTTTTTGTTATTAAAATTTTTCGGGTTTAACTTCATGTTCCTACTAAAATGAAATTTATGCATACATATGAGTAGCATCTACTAATGACTTCGTAGATAAATTAAAACAGCAAGGATCACCACGAAGTACAAACACAGGGACAAAAATATTTTGCACCAAAAAAAAAAAAATAGAAAAACTGTTCAATGAAAGTCGTAATTCGAATCCTAAGGGCGAGAAACAATTTTCCTTAAAATGGAAAAAATCTGTCAAAGACCTTAATCATATTCATCCGTATCCATCAACAGGTTCCTTAACTGTAGCTCTGGTGCCTGCTCAACCCCAGACAAACTAATCATGTCATTCACAGACTCCGAGTTCTGCCTCCAACCTCCAGGAGACAGCCCCACAAGAAAATCAGTATTCGATAGCCTAATCTCCGGCTGCATCCCCGTCCTCTTCGATCCGTTCACTGCTTACTATCAGTATCCGTGGCATTTGCCTGAGGATCACAGGAAATATTCAGTATTTATCGATAAAGAAGAGGTGAGACACGGGAAAGTTGATGTGGTTGAGAGGTTGAAGAGTGTTGGCTATGAGGAGAGGAAGGAGATGAGGAGGTTTATAGTGTATGAGCTCATGCCTGGTTTGGTGTATGGGGATTCGAGCTCCGAGTTTGTGAGGTTTAGGGATGCTTTTGGGGTTGTTATGGATAATATGATGGATTTAGTTACAAAGGGAGTGAGATAGTAGAGGATTGTGAGAAGGGTTGGTTTTGTTTTGCATTTTGAAAGAGAGGGGAGAGGGAAAGCGGATATTAATTATTGAACATACAATATATATATATATTTATATATATATATATATATATATATATATATATTTTCTCCCTTCAAATGTGTAAATTTGTGTTTTGATAGGGAAATAAGGAAATTTGATTCTTTTTTCCTTCTGAATTTAGTTTATTTTTGTATGTACGTTTATTTTTTTACAGACCAAAATTTGCTTTTTTTCTTGTGCTTGCACATATTAAATGGTATGGACGATAAGTTAGAGAAATCATAATTGTTCATTTATTTAATATCATTATGATACATTTCAAATACGACTACCATCTACCCATGATATATTACATTCATTTAAATTTTTGTCTAGATATATTGAAATCATTCACAATCAAAATTCTACCTCCAACTATTCAGAAGCAGTCAAACAAGTAAATCAATATTCAGGGATCTATTCTCTGGTTGCATCGCTTTTCTTCAACATATGAGCCCAGAGTCGCGAAGTTTTGGGGATGCGTATGTATGAGATTGTTATGGATAATATTGTGGATTCGGCTATAAAAGTGAGAGAAATAGATTATGACTTGGAAAAGGTCTATGAATAGGATAGGAGATGAGAATACGCTAATCTACTTGGACGCGATTGGTTCCAAAGGATGAAGAGAAAATTGCCTCCACCCCTGGGCTGTAAGAAAACAAGTTCCTCCTCTCAAGGAACTTTTGTCATACTTCCACTCGGTAAACATGAAAATCCACATTAATTAATATGAAAAGT
>NC_033795.1:70370924-70400924 GCF_001876935.1 Asparagus officinalis | reverse complement strand
GACAAGTTCTTAAGGTCTGAATGGAAGGAAATATGTGTATCTATGGTGTTCAAACATTGAACCACTTGGTTCTCAAAGTTTGTGATGAGGTTGAATGTTTTGCTACTACTGTAGGAACCTAAAATCCTGAATTATATGATTCATCTTAATCATGCATGTAAAAGCTGTTAAAAAGCTGACTTAACAGGATGCTGAAACTTGTTAGACTTTGAAGCTGAAAGTTGCATGGAAAATGTTTAGTTCCGATAAATAGATATAACTTAGATAGAAAATAACTATAAGAAAAAGTAAGTGATCATTGGATTGTTTCCATATACGACAAATTATAACATTTCATGCGCTTGATTCTTATAAATTCGAATTTGACCTTGTCTGGGCTATGGTCAAGATTAATAATGTCATCAAAAGTGCTGTACATGCTTAAAACCTTCCCAGTATAAATTTATTGTATGTGGCTGCTTAAGGTGCTTTGGGTCTCACGCCAAGCATGAGAAATCCTTATAAGTTGTGCCGGATGTGATCTGAACATGTCTTCCTCATGTTCTCCTTTGCTGGATGTGATCTGGACATGTCTTCTTCATGTTCTCCCGTAAAACATGAGATTTTTGGTGTCTCCCAATGGAGTGTATTTTGTAACTGCCATCATAGTTAGATATTAAGTTAAATATATAGTAGGATCTTTCTTAGATACAATTACTTTAATTGTTCGCCATTGTTTTATCAAGCAAAGTTGGTATCTGCAAATGCTATTTCCCAAACAAGTCATTAACATAGACAGTATTTTGTGTTGTACACCGAAATGGATACAGCAAATTTAGAGGTGATCCTTCTGTACATAATTATCTATTTTTGATGAAGTATTTTTTTTTTACATTTCACACTCTGCGAACTGAGAACTGATGCCTTTGTCTGTTAAACACTTAGTTCCGGCATTTTGAACTGGCAGATCTTATAGAACAGAGGTGATTGTAATTCAAAGAAATTTAGTCCTAGGACATATGTAGGTTTTATTTAACAAACAAATATTGATAGAACAGATGTTTGTTCTTGCATTTTTCTGATATTCTGGAATACTTCTAATTGGCTGTGGATTTATCTTACTGTAATACAAATTGATGTTGTATTCCTGACCTTTCTCACGTTGCAGGAAAGAGTACAACAGCGGCAATGCTTTCATACGTCTTGAGTGCTATGGGGGACAATCTTATTGCTGTAGTAGGAGCAAATGTGCCACAGGTATTCTTTTGCCTGTAATAAGTCGTAATGAGTGATTAAGGCATCACTATTTGGTCTTCATCTTTCTCTTTCAATGGTGGTGAACTTGCATTAAGCAAGCACACAATGTGAAGCTAAATATTGTAGCTTTATAATTACAGTAGACAGTCACAGCTAACATGGGTCCTGCTCAATTGTGGAATACTGTATTCAAGGAGGTTATGCTCACACAGAATTTTGCACTGATTAGTCCATGACCTCTGACTAGGAGGGTGAACAAAGTTGGTATGGAGCATGCTATTGCTCCATGATGTCCAAATTTGAATTTGAAATAAAATCCATATTGTATAAAAATCTAAAATAACAGGAATAATTTATTAATTAAAATGTACTTGTGTCTTAATTATGTATTGGAGATGTAAATGGATATTCAAAAAAATTCGGATCTACTTTAGATTTATGTCCTTTGAAGCAAATTTCGGATAGTAGGTCCTAATCAATATTGTTTAATTTCAGCTCTGTTTGCTATCTGTTATAAGTATATGCAGATATGACAGTGCTACATATAAGGATGTTCATACACAAGGTTTTAAATATCGGATGTCGGGTTCATGTCGGACGGCTGAAATCCATGTCGGATAGCGAAAATCGGGGATATATCGGGGGATATGGACTAAATATCGGATTGTCATATCAGGTGATGCACATATGTATAGTATCATGTCCTAAATGTAATCTAAGCATTTCTAAATTCAATATAAGCATACTTTATAAATTTTATAGACTAGACATATAAAAAGTAAAAGTCAACAATTCCTTTTACTTAGCAGATATCGACTCAACAATAGCACAAATTGAAAGTCTGGAAAAAAATGCAAACAGAAAATGGGTCATGAGAGAGAGAGAGGCCAGTGAGGCTTAAGTGAAAAAATGTAAACAGAAAAAGTCATTACCGAGAGAGGGAGAGGGGGAGGAGGGGGGGGGGGGGGGAAGCCGAGGACCACGAAAGCAAAACGACGAAGATCGCGAGCCCTAGGGTTTTTCTTTTCTTTCTTATGATCG
The DNA here is from genome assembly GCF_001876935.1 of Asparagus officinalis. Classification (NCBI taxonomy): domain Eukaryota; kingdom Viridiplantae; phylum Streptophyta; class Magnoliopsida; order Asparagales; family Asparagaceae; genus Asparagus; species Asparagus officinalis. Next base: position 70,398,647 of record NC_033795.1, on the reverse strand, counting down.
GGGTGGTGTCTATCGGGTTCGAAAAGAACCTCCTATATCCGATAAAAGGGTCAAATGAGTTTCGAACCCAAACCAAACCCAAACCAAACCAAACCCACACATTTGAACCGATAAATGGGCTTATTGGCCGATTTTTAAAACATGAAAAATCGGCCGACATGGCCAATATTTCGCCGATATATCCGATATCTCCCTGAAAAATGACATGCGACTTAAAATCTCCTGATTCGTGTCGCTCGATCTCTCAATGCGATATATCGGCCGACATGTCCGACATTTCAGCCGATATTTAAAACACTGTTCATACATATGTAAGAACTATAATATAGTTAATATATACCTCTTCTTAATTTATAAGTTTAGTAATTTTAATATTTGAAATTAATATTATAAGTATCAACTATTAATTTTGATTAGTTTATATAATTTCTTGTATTGTTAAGAGAAGTCTAATGAATTCACACTTCACTCTACTAAATATCTGATCATCATCACCACCAGTTTAAACTGCAACCTTTTTCTGCTGAGGAAATTGGGATAACCTCCGGGTTAGAACTCGACTTTAAGAAAGCTCCATAAAGTGACCTAATTTACAATTGTCTGCTGAGTTACGTCAACTCACCGAGTTGGTACCGTCCTAAGCTATTTTAGATGATGTATGGGTTACTTGTTAAATGTCAAATATTTTCACTTACCTTGAATGGTATGAACAAAGTAAGCTACGGAAGGAACAACTAATCTTATATCACTTATCCACTTTCAGAAGGTGTGTTATCCATCATGCATGGAAATAATAAGCATGGCATGGCATAGTTTGTATAAGACCTCGGATATTCTGGGAAATTCTCTACCGGTTGTTTAGTTTTGATGTATGAGCAGCTATAATTTAGCTCCTATTGCTGCAGCTGAAGCAGCATATTTTGAAGTAGCTGTATGTGTAAATACAGGATCCACACTTCTTTCTTTTCTTGTACCTGATGTGTAGCAAATTGCCTTATAGTTCAGATCCTATCCTGCAGTTGCAGCACATTTGTGTGATCCCAAAAGCTCTCTCTTTTGGTGTGGCACCACCTTTTTCTTATTGTTTTCTTCATCGTCATCAAGAAAAAAGCTGTAACTTGTTTCAAGAGTTTTTTCACCCCAGTACCTGATATAGTTCATATTCAATCCTGCAATGGCAGCACATTTGTCGAATAAATTCCAGGATTACCAGGAGTTGCAGAAGCTCCATAAACTCAAATACAAGCCCCACTCAAATGTGATAAGAATCACATATACTTATATAGTTCAGCATATTATTGACTGCACTTCCTCATAATTGTATATTCTCATTTTTAATATATGGTAAAAAGTCGTAGCCTCATAGGTAGTCATATTTTATGTAAATGGCTACATTTCAGCATATTCATCTAAGTCCAGAATTAAAATAATAGTCCCCTACAAATTTTTTTTGTGGACCCACCTATTTTGAGTACTGTGGTGATTAACCATCTAATGCAGTAAATAATTCTGTTAATGCTGAACTCCTACACTTTTACCATCAGAACAGGTAGAACACCATTCCCATTTTTAAGCTTTCGCAGCCCTTATTTCTTCTTTCCATTTCCTTGGGCCTCGCATCCTTCTGTCTAGAACCTTTCTTTATCTCCAATGGTTGATATTTTTCCCTTTTCACTATTCCTTTTTCGTTTTAAGCTCTAGCATACTCTTTTCCACCCTTATCAATATTTCTTCCATCAGTATGCCATCACTTTTTGTGCATGAGTTTTATAGCACAAGGGCAAAGAGGAAGTGCTGGTTTACTTTAGCGAGATGGAAGAGACATGTTGGTCAACAGATATTTTAGTCATCTCAGGTCCATGGTTCGCCTTAACTGTCGTTCCATTAAAGCTTTGGAGAGAATGATCGTAAGGTCTAACATGACTGAGTTCCTATATATATTTTAGGAAACATACAAATCCAAATTTTCTTTGAGAACCTAAGATGAACTTAAGATATACATGAGTTACATATCCAAATAAGCCTTTTCCTTTTCACATTTCCGTCTTCTACCATTTAGATAAATGTGTAGTTTGTTAACTTCTTAGTTCTTACTAGCTATATGTTATCTTGATTAGTTGGAGTTATTTTTCCTCTTGTTTTCTTTCTACTTTTTAGTGTTCAATTTCTTTCAGTATGAGAGTAGAATTACAATTTTTACATTATATCTATAGGATATGTATCTGTAGTTTTGTATCCTTTGGATCATGTAAGACCTGCCTCTACCTCCTGTCATGTCCTTAATTGAACTTCCTTTGTGTTTTCAAGGTTCCTTGTACCTTAATTTAGAATGAAAACATGAGGCTTATTGAGGGTAACTCTTTTATAAGAAAGAGTATTTGTTTGTTGCAGTTATGTAGTTTGAATTATTATTCTCCTTTATGAGATTTCTACCTTTATGGAATCTAATATAAAATCATAACTTGAGACTGTTGATGGTAATACATGTTCGTTTGTTTGTTGACATTCTAACAAAAGTGCACATCTCACATTTGTCTCATTGGATGAACAAGTCAGTGTGAATTTATTTTAATGTTACTACTACTACTACTACTATTTGATTTGACTTAATTCTAACTGTAATTTACCTTTTTTAGTTTAAAGAAGGGAATATAATTCCTGGTAGCGGGCCAAACTTTGTCTTGGAGGTATGTTTCCATTACTTTTGTGGGACAAAAAGTCTTTTCATTGTAATCCTTTAGGTGTTATCTTCGTCTGTACACACTTCATAACCCCTGGGTAATTTGTTTTCCTACACCACCCTAGACAGAAAAAGGTGATCTGCCATCTGCAAATTCTACTTTGTTAATATGGGTAACATCTCTGTTGTTTGACGTGTACTTCCATGAAAGTTTACTTAAACCTCACATTCCTCAACTTGAGAGTTAAAATGAGAAACCTTTTATTTTCATTGATGTTACTTTTTTAATTTCTTAATTATTTATTGTCTTCTTTCATGTTCTTTAGTTCTACTGTACTAAAAAGCACCGTTTTGTGATGCCCAAGTGTTCCAACTAGTTGACCAGTGCTATAATATCTAGATGATCTTCTTTCTGAAAACCAGTGGACACATACTTTTGCTATTTCTTTGCTATGCAGGCAGATGAATATGATTGTTGCTTTCTTGGATTGTCTCCTTCCGTAGCTGTGGTTACTAGTGTGGAGTGGGATCATGTTGACATCTTTCACGACGAGGTTTTTTCTGGACTCTTTTAATTATCACGGATGCGACCCTCATGACTGGTTCTGATTTTGGTCTTGACTTTGTGCATTTAATTTCCATTCCTCCTAGGGCTAGAATAGGGATGACAAGAAGCCTTCAAAAATCTTCTCTCTCCACTCTATCTATTGTGTGCCTGGTTTCAACAATACTAATCGCCTCTGCTTAGTTGAAGCCTCACTTCTTATTGCTCATGTCTAAATCTGTCTTCCATCAGGGTGTGACGACTTTCCAAGTGTTACAAAATGTATCTTCGTGTATATTTTCGCATTCTCTTTCAACATTATTTAAAGCTTGCATATACATTTATCTCTACTTTTTTGTGTGTTTTTCATAAACCATCTTTGTTTCTTAAGTTATTAGGTGATAAATGTAACATGGTTTTAGTGCTGTTATAAAGATTCATTTTTGGTTATTAGGGGTTTTCAAAGTACTTCACTCACCTTTCCTCATGTTAACCAGCCTACTTTCTTTTTCCTCTGGTTTAGATTGAACACATCATGGCAACATCTGTCATCAATTTGTTTAAGCTCTGGTATGTTGTGGCTTTCTTTATACTCTAGTTTAGATCGAAAACGTCATTGCAACATCTGTCATCAATTTGTTTATGCTTTGCTATATCGTTTTACTTGCAAATTTTTGGAGCAAATGGTACTACATAAACTTAGGACACTTTCACTATGTTCGGGAGTTTACTAGGGGAAGGGAAGTGGAAGATAAAATAGGGAAATGATAGATATAGGAAAGGAGGAAACTTGTAATATGTTGTTTGAGAGTTTAGTAAGGGGGACAAATGTGTGCTTAATTCTACTTGTTTGGGAGTTTAAATAAAGAAAAGGCAAGGGAAGGGAAGAGAATATATAAATTTACATAAATAAACTTACATGTTGTTAAAACCTTTTTTTCAAGTAATAAATCAGAAAATAGGGTAAAAATACCATACTTAGAAATTAGTTGTCCATTATAATAATAATAATAATAACTATTATTATTATTAACATATTACATCATTCCTTATATACAAAGCTTATAATAGCTTACTTTTCAAAACAAAATAACATCCATAGACTTCATAGGAAATAATTTAGCACATAATATCAACTAGCTTATTAAAATAATTTAACATAAATATATCAACATAATATAACATGAGCTTATCAAAATAACACACAATCTTATCAACACAATACACACAATATAAAATTAATGAAAAGTCGCAATATAAAAGTCATTACATTTCCAATATATAAAGCCTATCAAAACATGAAACACTTCAATGCAATAACCACATGCTCTTAACAAAATTCAACCACCAATTTCCAGCCAAGTTTTGCCATAAGCATCCAAAAATTAGCAAAGCCAAGTTTGCAATTGCCATCCATAATAAAAAAGTGGGAAAGACAAGCTCACACTTTACTATTGCTACCATGTACCCAAAATGCATCTTCCAAAAGCTAAGACAACTTAGAAAACAAGAAATATAAACCATAATGCTAAAATGTGTAGGTAGCAAGCTAATAAGGAGTCAGGGGTGGCATAGATGCCCTGTTCATCCTCATGGAGGCACTTGCACTTTTCCATTGAACATCCAAGTAAACCCCTTAGATTATCTGGACAATTAATTAGGAATACGTGTACATCGTTAATTTGTTCATTCTCGACCCAAAACCTCAACCAAAAGATTCTAAAGATCATCCTCAGCTACTTTTTGTATACTATTGTAACTCTTTTCAGCACCAACATCCTCCTTCGATTTCTTGCTCTTCTTCTGTGAATTTCCTGACCAGGTCTCCCTGTCGCCACATGACCATCTTCTTTGTCAATTGGTTGTTCATTATTAAAAATCTCCAAGAAAATTTTATCTCTAGCAACATTTCATTGATGTCATCAGTTTTAACAATCAACCTCATTAGTTACACTAAAAGCCCTCCTTTCAAATGAAATATTATACTATTATCACAAAGGAAAAACAAGATCATTCATGCAACAAAAATAAAGGATTAAATGGACATTAGTCTTACAATCATCAAGTATAATACAGATAGAGAATATTAGTCTTACAGTCATCAAGTACAACACAAGTAGAAAACATTAGTCTAACAATTATCAAGTACAACACAAATAGAGATTACATAACATTCAATATAGGAACAAAAATGGATAAGTGCAAAGAAGGAAAAAAAAGGAATGTTTCCATTAAATAAACATGGTACGATGTTAAATGATCGATGTGCCAAAACAATATACATATGTTTATAACATTATCCTTTATCCAAATTCACTTGTGGAACTTATTGTCGACTTCTTAACCTAAATTGCAAGATTGAAGGTAGAAGGATTTAATGGCGTTTAAATAAGGATTATGTAGTAAAGTTGATGGAATATGGTATGCCGGCGAATATGGAGGGACTAATGATTTGTACTCGGGATGAGTACACTTGTGATGGAGTATATTCCGGTGGAGAGGGAGGGTAGTTTTTGGCATTGGGGTAAGGCTCCGATGGTTATGGAGGAGGATTAAGGAATTATGGTCTCCAAGTAAACATTTTTCTCTATCTAGAGAGCAGTGGTATGAAGGACCCATTATCCTCGTCTTGGATATCTCATGGTTTATCTCCTCTTTCAGCATATTGCCAAATTGAGAGATTACAACATGAACACATATTATGAAATGAGGGTGCCTCTTTCTTGGTCCTGAGCCTACACCTCACGCCTTTCCTATTGCCATAGCTCCCTCTCCTACACACTGTTGTTCATCTCATCACTGGAGAAAACATGTCCCTTCCTCACTGAGATGTTGCTTTCATCTATTCCATCCCTTCGGACCAAATAGAGAAAACAAAATCCAAGGCAACAAAGAGCTACGCTGCAAACTGAAATTTGCGCCACATTTTCCCCAGAATATCCTCATTGTCAAACCACACTGTAACTTAGAAACTGTGAAGGTAGAATGGAAATTAAATACCAACCCTTTTTGGCATTGAATTCTAGTGAATTTTTAAGTCTCTTCATTAGACTAGATCACTACCAATTGCTGTCAACAAAAGATCAATATTTCTATAAACCTCCCAAACTTCTCACCGCCATCAGCCAAAGTTTCCTTCTCTAATTGATCCCAAGGAGTTTCTAAGATAGTCAGAGTATTAGCAGGAAAATCATTTTATATTAAAATTTAGGCTACCTCTCTGTTGTTTCATTTTTTAGTGGATGAGGGTACAACTAACAAGTTTCTTAACTTTTATTTGTTATTTTGTCTTAGCAATATCATGGTTCCTTTTCAATCTTTTTATTTATTTTGCAATTCCTAAATGTTTTTGCTAGCAGCATTCTTTTGTCATTGCGTATTAATACAAATTTTCAAATTTATCAGGAAGCTGTCCTGGATACCTTTAGGAAGTTTTTACAGAAAGTCAAGATTGGCGGTCATCTCATAATATGTGGAGATAGGTTGGTGATTTACTATCTTTATCATATGGCTCTTCTGTGCTTGTGTGTGTTTCAAGATGATTCAGTTAAAAAGTGATATTAAAAATTTGTAGGACTGAAATGAGCAAGAACAAGTTAAATACTAGCCATAGGTTAAGTACTATTTACATATTGTTATGTCCAATAACCAAGGACGACTTTATTACTTGCTATGGCTGTTACGCCAACTAACTTGAAGCTATCAATTAACGATGTTGTGTTCAGTGGTAATCATGTGTCTGCTCAGGTGCTAAATCAATATAATAACTAGTGATCCGCAACTAGAATCACTTAATAAGTTTGTTAAGCGCTGTTTACTATTGTTTACTCCAGTGCTAATCAAGTACAACTTTATGATCTGCTATGCATGCTAGGCCAACTAACTTTAAGCAGTCAATTAACAATGCTTTGTCTTTTGCTGATCATGTGGCTGGTACAAACCAATATAGTAAAACTAAAATCACTTAATAAGTTTTGTTGGAATAATTAGGTACTAACTACGTCATGTTAGATCATGAAACGTTACCAATGTGACTAATTAAGTAATGATTCAAGTGTTAATGTCAATTTGAGGCAGTGTGTTTTGCCCTCACATAAAATATTTTGAAAGAGTTGTTTATTCCTTATTGTTTAATCCCACATTGGTTAGGGACAAACTCCTTTGTTTCTTAAAATACTATTAATAACATCGAAGAGAGTGCTAATGATCTTTGTAGGATTTCACATTAACATGGCATCGGAGCCACCCTTTCTCTCATTTCTCCCATTTTCTAAACCCTAGCCGCCACCTTCTCAAACCCTAGCCATCACCTTGTACCCATTTCAAATCCTAGCCGTCAAGGTTATTGATAGCGGATAGCATCACGTAGCGAATAGCATCACGTAGCGGTGATTCATCGCTAAGGCTATTTAGGGTTATTGCGGAAAAATAGAGATAAAAGGCGTAGAGTCAAATAGTGGTCTAATTTAAATATATATACATATTTCAAAAAAATAAGAAAATTTAAAGAAAAATCTAGAAAATCTAAAAGTACATATTTGATGATTTAAAAAGATCCTAAACATGAAATAGACATTTAACCTTCACATAATACCGAAGATGACTGAAGGAGGAGTCAAAGAGTCGTCCTCTTCGAAAAGATGAGTTGAGCAATGAGAGTACTGTAGTAGGAGGAGCTCACTGCGAGAAAAGGTGAGAGGAAGTGCTGAGGGAAAATGTCGAAAATCATGGGAGGCTGTGAGATGTAGTGGTTGCAGGTTGGATATAATTTAAAATATAAACCTCAAACCGCTTTTAAATAATGGTCAAAAAGCAAAATTTGCTCACAATTGCCCGTTATTCACTGCTATGACGCACTATTGTTCGCATTTTCCGAATATTTTGATAGCTCTTTCACAAATTATTTGGAAGAAAATAAAATTTTAAATATGTTGTCTTGTACTTACACACCCAACAAAATGGGGGTGACTGAGCACAAAAACAAAGACTTGCTAAAAATTGTTAGGACATTGTTATTCCATCGTCAAGTCCCAAAATATTTTTTGGAGATACTTTTTTGAGAACCTGCTATCTAATCAATAGATTACCCTCATTTGTCTTACAGAACAAAACTTTAATCTTCTTTTTATATCCAGCTGAAGATGCTTTCCATTACCTATTAAGATATCTTGGTCCTTATGCTTTATTCACACTCATGTCCTCAATGGATTAAATTAGATTTGAAATATCTTTAGGGTATTTTTCTTGAATATTCTAAGATTTAAAAAGGGTACAAATGTTATTGTCCCTCCTTGAATCGGTATATTGTTATAGCCGATGTCACATTCTTTGAGAACAAACGAGGACATGTTGTCTTTGATAACTCCTTAGACCCTCTCGATGATTATGACTACCTTATTATTCGGGAAACCACTATCAGTGTTTCTTTGAAGACTGCTGTACAAACTGATCTACCATCCAAGTATGTGAAATCAGTTTAGGTTTATATAAGACGTACTGCTTTGCAACCTGAGCCATCGTCTAAATCCACCAAAGAGCCTAATATACTAGCAAGGCAAAATGTGACCATACAGCCAAATGCTCAGCCTATTGATGATCTTCCCATTCCCCTCCGAAAGGATAAGAGATATTGTTCTTGATATCCTCTTACATAGTATGTCTCTTACTCTTCGTTATCTCCATTATATTATTCTTTCATATCTTCTTTGGATTCTCACCCGGTTCCCAATAATTTGTTAGAATCTCTATCGAACTCAGGTTGGACATCAACAATGCAAGGAGAGATGACAGCCTTAGAGTGAAATGAGACTTGAGATCTTGTTTTGCTACTAGTAGGGAAGAAAGTGGTTGGCTGCAAATGAGTTTATACCGTCAAAGTAAAGCAAGATGGCTCTCTAGCTCGCCTCAAAGCTCGACTAGTTGCGAAAGGGTATTCCTAGATCTATGGCCTTGATTATATCAATATCTTCTCTCCTGTACTTAAGATGACAACTATCCGCATTCTTATTTCGTTTGCCGCTTGCTATCACAAGCCACTACATCAGTTGGACGTTAAGAATGCCTTCCTTAATGTCATTCCTGATGAGGAGGTTTATATGGAGCAACCATCAGTTTTGTTGCGCACAGGGAGTGTGGCAAGATTTGCAGGTTGAAAAAAATTCATCTATGGCTTGAAGCAACTCCGAGGGCTTGGTTCAGAAGTTTTGCAGCAGTTGTCCAGACCTGTGGTCTTTGTTGAGCTTAGAAAGATCACTCGGTTTTCTGGATGATATGTTTGATTCAGCCATAAAATTGCTACTTAATTGCATCTCTTGCATTATCTAGTAATTTTCATTCCTTAAAGAACCACTTCACCGAAACATTACTTTTTTGTGGTATAGCCTAATGGTTACAGAAGGAAGAAGAAGTGTAAACAAAATGTTAAACTGTTGAAGTATCTTTACACCCCAAAATTTTATGTATATAATTGAGACTGCATCACATCATCATTTATGACAACACTGCCATCAACATAGAATACCAAAATAACCCCCTTATGAAGAGAAATCTCAAAAATAAAAATTAATCTGACTGATAGTACTTTAATCCAACCTTGTCTACCAATGACTAAAGGGACATACACAGGCTGAGAGGGTACCCGAGTTTATCAATAGTTTTGCAGAAGGTACCCTAGTTTATCAATAGCTTTGCAGAAGGTACCCGAGTTTATCAATAGCTTTGCAGAACCTGCATACTTTTTCACATTTTCATTGAGAAACAAATCTGGAGGTTGCTCCATATACACCTCTTCTTTCAAGTTACTTGAAGAAATGCCTTCTTCAGAATGCACAAAAACTCTGAAAAGGAACAAGCTTTGAGAACCTCAACAGATCCTATGTTTACATTTTCTGATACAGAGAAGGAAGAAGAGATGGAAGATATCATCGCAAATCCTGTATTTATCTTGCTTTCGTACCTTGTAAATTCTTGAGTTTGATATGGAGGATAGCAGAGAAAACTGTCGAATTTCATAAGGATTTTTCTGAGTTGCTGCCATTGAATAACCAAATTAAGTTTTGCAGACCCTAAACACAAACCAAAAAAACCAATTCTTGAACAAGATGTGTTTCGTTAGATGATAGTGTGATTAAAGCATGAAAAGTAGTTTTCATTTGCAAGGGCTGCTGCTTATCCTAGTTAGCAGAAAAAAATGCAACTACTTGTTTGTTTTTCTTAATAGAAGATAGGTAAATGAAAGGAGAGAGAATATATGCCATTAATATTGTAATATATCTATGATAACATCTATTATTTCTCCCCCTATTTACATTTACTATTTCAGATATTTTAGCCTGACTTTCAACTTCCATCCAGACTTATGACTTTCTTGAAGAGGGAGCCATCTATTACTTCTCACTTCAACTTGGCAAATGCCACTCTCTTACTTTCGAGGATCAGTTTACTCAAAGTAACCATCTTAAGTGACTGTCGGCTTACACACTTTCATTCTCACGCGTATCCAACCAAACCAACACTCCCTAACTTGTGTTGTGGTAATGTTACATTAGTGCTATAATATGCTACAACTGCTATAAATGCCACTCTCTTACTTTCGAGGATCAGTTTACTCAAAGTAACCATCTTAAGTGACTGTCGGCTTACACACTTTCATTCTCACGCGTATCCAACCAAACCAACACTCCCTAACTTGTGTTGTGGTAATGTTACATTAGTGCTATAATATGCTACAACAACTGCACCTCTAACACGAATTAAACCTTTGTTTTTATCTAATATTATTAATTATTGTTTACTTGAAAATGAGAATCATGGTGTCCAGGCAACAATGAGCTAACTGCTTAGTCTGTTGGTGGTCGACCAGTCTGTATTTATTTTAGTAAGAGGCCCTTTGCCCGTGAGATTATAATCGGTCCATTACTCTCCTCATCATTTCATCTTTTTAATAACATCTGGAAAAATGGTAGAAGCCGATGAGATTCAACATTGAATTAATGCATAATGATCGTTATATATAAGGTAAATCATTATTTGAAATTCACTTTAGATGCAGTTAGGTATAATCATTTAATGAACTTCATTAGAAGGTGGGGTCCAGTGCAGGTGCATATTCTTTGGTGAGCAAATCCATTAAGGAGCGTGTGTCAGACTGCGAGATGGTGCTCACATCACTTGCATCGAAACCTGGCTACAGTATAACAACATACGGAATTTCTAGTAAAAACGATTGGCATGCATCATCAGTTACACCCAATTCACATGGGGGTCAAGATTATGTATTGGTGAGTCTTACACTTTCTGAAATTAGGATCACAATGTTAAAAAAAAGCAATGTTTATGCTGATGTTTAGTCATTCTTATAGTTTTACATTAATTTTTAATAGTAGTTCACTCAATCTAGATGAGTCGTTCAAGTTTGATAAAGCAATTTTGTTTGAGTAGCTTTATTTACTGTAGCATTTACATTAAGCTTCATGAGGTTCAGTTGGTGAGTTGCTTGATAGAGAGCTATGGGCGAATATTCATCTTTAAGACACTATGGATGTTGATTCCCGTCTAGCTCCTACAACGAAAGCTACAATCAAATAGCTTTCGGGTCGATGATCGAAACATACAGTCGAATAGTTGCTTGGTAGAGAGCTATGGGCGAATATTTATCTTTAAGACACTATGGATGTTGATTCCCGTCTAGCTCCTACAACGAAAGCTACAATCAAATAGTTTTCGGGTCGGTGAACGAAAGTTGCGAATGGAGGGCTTTTCACATAGATCGAGAAGAGTTACAATTCAACGACACTTCTGACGATTGATGAAAACTCTATGCAGCAGTCTTCACAATCTACAGTGAAAGTTACAATCTGACGGCTTTCACACCCCACAACAGCTAAAGCTAGGATTATTGAACAACGGTCCTTGCAACGCTCTACAGAAGAAGTTACAAGTCAAATGGCTCCTTCTGAAACGCGGATGTCATCCCCGCGTCACCAAGTTGGAAATGAAGGCGACCCTCGCGTCGTCAATGCACAAGCCAAACGTGAGCGACCCTCGCGTTCAATGGTGTTCAACCAACAGCGACCCTCGCGTCGACAATGCACAAGCCAAACGTGAGCGACCCTCGCGTTCAATGGTGTTCAACCAACGGCGACCCTCGCGTTCGACAATGCACAAGCCAAACGCGAGCGACCCTCGCGTTCAATGGTGTTCAGCTAACACCCAACTTCGCGTCTCAATTCAAAGAACACGAAGTTGAGGTTCTGAACGCCAGATTGGGCGTTTGACTCACTCAAACATGAGTCGAACGGTTCCAAAACCGTTTATCCCACGTTCTGAGGGGATTTTCACCCACGTAGGAGCGGATATAGGGGTCAGTTACAACCCCTTATCCCCCTATAAAATATCAACAAACTGGACAGAGTGAGAGGATCGGATTTTTGATAATCAGATCAGAGGTTGGATTCTTTATCATCAAAATCACTCTGGTTTGGAGATTCGGCAACGACAGCAACGAAATCCTCGGAGATAGGATTTTTGAATCAACCTCAGAAGATCAAATCTGAGAGGATTCTTCGACAACAGAAAAAACAGCTTGATCTTTAACCGAATTTTCGGTTCCAACAACTCTATTCACAGAGTTCAAACTCGTTCAGAGTTCTTAAACTCATTCAGAGTTATTCATAAAACTTTCCACGAAAGTTCATCGTTTCCACGAGATAAAGACGGTCGGATCGTCAACGGAGAGCAAGTTCGACGCAATCAATCGAAGGAAGCACTCCATCGCTGCCAAGAAGAACCCAGTTTTAAACAAAGGGGAAAACCAAATTCGTTTTCCTCTCTTTTGTAATCAAATTGTAATCCAACATATGATATAATCTAAACATTCAAAATCATAATTTGTTTGACAATAAGAAAATCACTCTTTGGAACATGAACTTCAACTAAAAGCAAGAAAACATACTACTAAACTAAATGGAGATTAGTCTTGACTCTTGAGACTTGAACATAAAGCATCAATTCGGATGAAAGTTTTGTTTCTCCTTAAGTAAGCTGACAAATGACCCCATTTCCTGCATGGTGCTCTCATGAGCTTGTGACATTCGTGATTGACCCTGAGAAGTTTGAGAAAACCCTTGCCAGCTCGGTTAATTAAAAGACTCATTTTGGAACTGGTGCATTTGAGATGGCTGATGTTGGAAATTGTAAATAGGCGATGGATAACTGGTCATTGCATTTTGTAAATCCATTTGCTTCCTGAGCCATGATAATAGCATTTGACCATTAAGCATATTAACGACATGCCTATTCTCCTTCTTTTTAATAGCTTCTGCTCCTGCCACACATAGATCACTAGTTACACCTGGTAAATTCATTATCTTATCCATTCTTTCATTTCAGTGGGCACTCCTTTCTTGGAATCTACTAGCTCTTTTGTAATTTCAATTCGCTGCTTTTGTAGCTCAATCATCTTTGACAAATTATTTTCAACTTCAATACCTGATGATCGATGACGAGAAATATTTTTAAACTTACGCTTTAAACCTGATGGTTGGGCTTGATGCTTTCTGCTTGGAGTAGAAGTAGGTGTTGGTTGTGATAGTAGTTGTGTACCATTAAAAGGAACTTGTGTCTCTTCCACTACTTGTACCTCCTCTGATTCACTCAAGTCTCTCGTTACTGTGTGGCCCCTCAATATCATCTAATTCATTATCTGAACTAGTGCTTCCTTCACGCTCATTGAAGTCATCGGTAGTCCCAAACCACCAGCGTCCCTTAGATGTGTTACCTCCACATAGAAAATCCATATCATCAAACTGAGGAAAAGGTTTGTTCTTAATTCTTAAATACTCATCATTCTCCTGCGGTAGAAAATTCATAATAAATATATCATAGTTTTAATTATATAATATTCAAATGCTTTACTGGTAGAAATTTAAATAATACCTTTATCAGTGCCTCCCAATCTTTTGCGGTAGGTGCAATCACCATATTTTTACCTTCATCCCAACCCCAACCTAATTTATTTCGAAGTTTGAAATTAAGGGAATATTGTTTTTTCAAAATTTTATAACGGTTTTGCATTTGTAGTTTGCCTCTGTCCTTTTGTCCAGTCCTAACTTTATACTCATCGGTTACATTTTGCCATTGCTCGGTAGTGAAATGACCTCCATTGTTCTTTCCTTTAAGGACCATTTCCTTTAATATTCCCATCAAACAATTATCTTCCTCTATAGTCCAGTTCCTAGCACGAGGTCTTGACTGCCCACCTTCGGGTTGAGATTGTGATATGAAGTTCTTCTTAGCCATTCTACATCATAATGAGAATTTTAAAAGAAATTAATCAATTGAACAATGCTATGTAAACTATTGTGTTGGAAATACAAAGACATATCAAAAGTAAGTATTAAAAGATCATATCAAACTTTGAAAACTATGATGTCTTTCTTACAATTGTGTCAGTTTTGTACATTAGGATGTCAGACATCATATGTGTATAGTTTTGTACATTAGGATGTCAGACATCATATGTGTATGTGTTACTGGGTCTTAAAACAATAAATCATATCAAATGATCATATCAAATGTAAGCATAAAAGGGTCTTAAAACAATAAATCATATCAAATGATCATATCAAATGTAAGCATAAAAGTAATTAGAATTTGTACCCACATGTAAAGTAACACATACACATATCATATCAAATGTACGAGGTCTTGCTTACATTTGTGTCAGTTTTGTACATTATATGTGTATGTGTTACTGGGTATGTATTACTGGGTATGTGTACAATCTAACAATAAACCAGACATCATGTGTATGTGTTAATGGGTCTTAAAACAACAAATCATAAAAGATCATATCAAATGTAAGCATAAAAGTAATTAGAATTTGTGTCAGTTTAAAGCAACACATACACATATCATATCAAATGTACTAGGTCTTGCTTACATTTGTGTTAGTTTTGTACATTATTTGTGTATGTGTTACTGGGTATGTGTTACTGGGTATGTGCACAATCTAACAATAAACCAGAACTCATATGTGTATGTGTTACTGGGTCTTAAAACAACAAATCATAAAAGATCATATCAAATGTAAACATGAAAATAACTTATGATGTCTGACACAAAACTGAGAATGTGTACCTGGAATCATTTTTTGTTTTTTGCACCAAAAAATTGAAATTGTAGCAAGCATAAACAAGAATGTTTAGTTTTGATTATAAACTATTCACATTTCTTAGAGTTTACAGTTAATGAAACTGACATGTAAGACACATATGGCACATATTCAACAAATTCAATTGAGTAGAATGTTACATATTTAGACCCATTCCCAGATGCAAAAAACAAAACTGAGAGAAAAAGCAACACATACACATATCATATCAAATGTACTAGGTCTTGCTTACATTTGTGTCAGTTTTGTACATTATTTGTGTATGTGTTACTGGGTATGTGTACAATCTAACAATAAACCAGAACTCATATGTGTATGTGTTACTGGGTCTTAAAACAACAAATCATAAAAGATCATATCAAATGTAAACATGAAAATAACTTATGATGTCTGACACAAAACTGAGAATGTGTACCTGGAATCATTTTTTGTTTTTTGCACCAAAAAATTGAAATTGTAGCAAGCATAAACAAGAATGTTTAGTTTTGATTATAAACTATTCACATTTCTTAGAGTTTACAGTTAATGAAACTGACATGTAAGACACATATGGCACATATTCAACAAATGAAATTGAGTAGAATGTAACATATTTAGACCCATTCCAAGATGCAAAAAACAAAACTGAGAGAAAGCTCAAGCAGCAAGCATAAACAATGAAGTTCCACATGTACTGCAGACAACTTATGTTGTCTGAATCAAAACTGAGGGCAATCAGGACTATGATGCAATCAGGACTAGAGGATTAACTACAGAATGTCACATATTTGGCAATGGGTAGTAAACAATGTCTTACTGCATATGATGTAATGGTGTGTATGTGTTACATGGTGCTTATGATGTCTGACACAAAACTGAGAATGTGTACTTGGAATCAAATTGTTTTTGCACAAAAAAATTGAAATTAACAACATGACAGTATTCATTCATCAGGTGAAGCAAGACTGATGCCTTAGATGTGTTACCTCCACATGATAAGCCATTCACATTTTTTAGAGTTTACAGTTAATGAAATTGACATGTAAGACACATAAGTCACATCTTCAGCAAATGAATTTGAGTACAATGTCACATATTATTGCTAAGAGGAGTAAGATTAAGATAATAATCAATTATTGCTAAGTTAACTTGTTGTAAATGAGGATAGGTAATTCAGAGGGCAGACAAGACTAGAGACTCCAATATACAAATCTCTCACCTCAGTTTACATGAATTCATAAAATTCTTGAAATTAACAAGTAGAAGGTTTTCACTAATTAGGTGATGCATAAGAAATCTTTGCACCCAAATGCATAGCCAAATATGTGTGTGTGTTTGTACGTGTATTTGGCTTTCTGAAAGATACAAGCATTATCTTCATTTAGGCATCCATATGACATCTTTCATTCACTGGGTCTTAAAACAATCAATCTAAAATTGATCATATCACATCTTAGCATCAAAATATTGGCAGCCAGGAATCTGAAATGATATGTAATATTTAGCCAGGAAATTGAATATATGCTAAGTAATGATGTTATGTAATGATGCTATGTAGCCAGGAAGAATATTTAGCCAGGAAACTGAATATATAACCCTTTATAAAAGAACAATTACAGAGCATAAACATTCTCTAACTTTCAGACAAATTAAGCCATTACATACCATTAACCATCTGAAATATTTCATAAATCTATCAAGCAAAGAGGAGAACCAAGGAGATCAATTTCAAAGAAGAAGAGGTCAGACTATGCAACTAAAATACTAAAATTTTGAGATCGAACTAAATTTCAACCTTCAGTAAGCTTACCTAATTTCGAGATCGAACTAAAATACTAAAAAACATTTGGAAATCAATTCGATATTGCAAAATCAACATACCTCTCTGGATTTTTGCCTCCGGTCACTTGAGATCCCAATCGGCTACAAATTCCTCTCTTGTTTCCCCTAGAATATTCCTATTAATAGCTGGGGACAAGAAGGGGGAAGAAATTTTAGAGGGAAAAATTGGAGGGAAAGATGTAGAGGGAATTGATTTTGGGGAAGAACTGCCTTTATTCGAATCTTACCAAATACCTGAAAAAGATCGCGTGCCTCCCCAATTTTCGCTGCCAAATTGCGAAATTCCACCGCCTACCTAATTTTCATTGCCAACATCAAATTTCCATCGCCTACCCTCGTGTGAGAAGGAGGGTTAATCGCTGTTCCGCCTATCTGAGAGGAATTGTTATCCCTTGGAATCACGGGTTAAATGGGTTTTTGGGGTCACGTGAGGGTTAACTAACTCTTGGGGTTTTTTGGTGTTTGGCAGGTTAATGGAGGGTTAAACCCTCTTAACCCTTCATTTATCCCTTTGCCAAACACAGCCTTTAGGAATAGTACAACTATGGTAATGCACGTATGCTAATTTTCATGTTTAATTACTAACCACATTTCTCGTAATTTGTATTAAAAAAATTGGAATAAATATTATTTTTTCTAAAACAGACGGGTTAAATGATAAACTTCTCAAAAACAACTATTTTGTGAAACTCTGTTTTTAGACTTTAAAATAAATTATGAGGGATTCAAGAGTTGGGTTTTTTTTTGGCGGGGGTTGGGTGTGTGTGTGTTAAGTATCCTAAATTTTCTTTATATAAAAGTTTGTCCTTCAAAGTAGATTTTCCTTGAATTATAGATTCAGATTGGGAATCTGGAGATGCAAGGCAATGATGATTTGCCAATACTAAAAGTTTAACCACATTTAGATTTCTTATTTGATCAATTATTTTCTTTTCTAGATACCTATAAGTCGAACCATCTATATTATTCTTTAATAATTCATTAAAATGCTTCTAGCCCCTAAAACCCAAGAAAACGTGCTCCCCCCCTCCCCAAAGACTTTGTCAACGGGTGTTTTGCCCCCAAAATAAAGATTTTGTTCTTGTAGGCGTCTAAAAATGCTTATAGGTATCCACACACAGCTCGAGATGGAGAGAAGATGACGAACGCTGTTATCCGAGCCTAAGAGGATTATCTGATGCTGACAAGTGCATGAACCGGAATGGCGAACCAACTGTGTCTCGTGCGCTCACCGGCCACCTCCAATTGGCCGTCACACCCGTCGGTCAGCCCGCGCGCATCAGTCAGCTCGCGCAAGTCAGTCAACGCGCGCTCGCCAGTCAGCTTGCGTGCATCGGTCAGATCCAAAGTGCCCGCAGTCGACGCGCTTGTCGGTCAGCTCCGAATACCGTAAAGAAGCTAACGAGTGAATGAAGCAAGTTAGTGAAGAGTACAAGTCAACAAGACGACCGAATACACAAAACAAAAAAGATGGAACGAATGCCCAAGTACCGAACCGACCCGCGCGACGACGGGACAGCACGAACCGACACCGGCCGTCGGCGCGGCTTGCGCCGTGTCCGCGCGGGTCAGACAGCGGCGTACGTGCGCCCGCGGCGGGTCCAGACGCAAGCCGACCTGCGCGCGCTGGTCAGCAGGGCCGCGTCGGCTTGTTTGATCCCCAAACGCATCCGCGACTGTTTTAAGCGGTTTTCTCGGGATTTATCTGTTCCAAGGGTTCCCAACTGACTTGATATCATCCAAAAATGTGGTTAGGCCGTTATTGACTGAAGATAAGGCCAAATCACTCATTCTTATCCAAATACCTCCCAACCGAAGCCTATAAATACAGACCTATAGGCTCATTTCACAGGAGGCGGAATTTTATCAAGATGATGAGGTGCTGCCGAGTTGGAGAGCAAGGGAGCACGAATTTCAGGGGAGGCTAACTGATCTCGGTGAAGTTTTTCAGCATAAAGAAGGAGAGTTCGAGAGATCTGAAGCCTCGTTCATCTGTTCCTCGAGATTAGGCTTGGTCTTAATCTCGAGAATAGCTATTGATTTCGCTTGGTCGATTTCAGAGCTTCAAGCGAATACTTTCTTGGTGAAGTAGGAGCTCTGTTAATTTTCTGTCAACTGGATTTGATTCGTGACGGTCCACGGATATCAACGTCCCCAGCACATGCAAAGATCCCTCGCAAAACAGAGACTAATAAATAGGATATGTGTGTAGTTTGACAAGAGTTGTAATTTTTATTTTCATTGTGTAAGGAGATCTTATAAAAAGATCGACTTTTCTTTTTATTTGAGTTTATTATAACGACTGAAGTTGTAATAGATTCGAGGTAATGAAAACATTAACTTTTGACCCAAACAGTTCTCTGAGCCCCCAAAACACAAAACCCAAGAGATTAAAATATGTGAAGATCATAATATCCTTCTCTCTCTCTCTTTTATCATGATGTACTGAGATGATAGTTAAAATGATTGATGAGGATTATTTTATTATTTTTATTATTTTTGTTGTTGATGAGGGGAACTAACTGTTTGTAGTAGGAGATTGTTAACATTACGGGTCAATTGTTAATGTTACGAGTTAATTGTTAAGGTTACGGGTCAATTGTTAAGGTTATGGATCCTCTCTCTCTCTCTCTCTCTCTCTCTCTCTCTCTCTCTCTCTCTCTCTCTCTCTCTTTATCATGATGTTATTATGATGATGTTGAAATGATTGAAGGGGAGTGTTATTTTATTATTTTTATTTTTTTATTATTTTCGTTGTTAATGAGGAAACTAATTGTTTTTGTTTGTATTGGGAGATTGTTAAGGTTACAGATTTAATTGTTAAGGTTACGGGTTGGTTGTGAAGGTTATAGATTTAATTATTAAGGTTACGGGTTTAATTATTAAGTTACGAGTTTAATTGTTAAGGTTACGGGTCGGTTGTTAAGGTTACGGGTCGGTTGTTAAGGTTACAGGTCAGTTGTTAAGGTTACCGATTGGTTGTGAAGGTTATGGGTTTAATTGTTAAGGTTACGGATTTAATTATTAAGGTTACAGGTTTAATTGTTAAGGTTACAGGTTTGTTGTTAAGGTTACGGGTTGGTTGTTAAGATTACGAGTCGGTTGTGAAGGTTACAGGTTTAATTGTTAAGGTTACGTACTTGTTGTTAAGGTTACGGATCAGTTGTGAATGTTACGGGTTTAATTGTTAAGGTTTTGGGTTTATTGTTAAGGTTACGGATCGGTTGTTAAGGTTACGGATCAGTTGTTAAGGTTACACGTTGGGATATATATGTATATATATAGAATGAATACTTTGGGTCACTTGGCCTAGTGGTAAAGTTTGGGAGTTTGGGCAAGAGGTTAGGGGTTCAAACCCCTACAGCCACAATATTTTTAGCATATTTGTTGTTAAGGATAATAGTTGATTGTGAAGGTTACGGGTTAGTTGTTAAGGTTACGGGTTTGTTGTTAAGGTTACAGGTTTGTTGTTAAGGATATGTGTTGGTTGTGAATGTTACGCTTTGGTTGTGAAGTTAACCTACACAATAAATCCGTAACATTAACAACAAACCCGTAACCTTAACAACCGACCCGTAACATTAACAACAAACCTGTAACCTTAACAATTAAAACCGTAACCTATATATATATATGAGAAATATGGGTATGCTTGGTACCAAGCACAAATTTTGTGCTTGGTAGTGATGTGTCACATCCTCATCCACTCACTACCCATGTGAATTTGTTCCCACATTTGAATGAGTGGAGGGGGATTTGACACTTCACTACCAAGCATAACTTTTTGTGCTTGGAACCAAGCATACCCATATTTCTCATATATATATATAGAGAGAAATATGGATATGTTTGGTACCAAGCACAAATTTTGTGCTTGGTAGTGATGTGTCATATCTGTAGGCATTGAAAATTGCCTATAGGTCTCCACGAACGGTTCAGTGTTAAGAGCGACGATGAACGTCACTATCCGAGCCACAGGAATCCAATTGACGTCGACGAACGACTGAAGTGAATCGACGAGCTACGTGAGCGTATAGGATTTTGGATCAACCAAGACCCGGACCAATCGGGAACCCGGCACTGTTCACAAAAAGGACAACGCCTCTCGTGCCTCGACCACTCTACAGATAATCCAACCACCAGAGCGGATCGAACTCTTCGTCAAGCATCCAACGCACCCGGAATCACTCAAATCCGAGTTCGGACGAAGAATCTACGGGGAAAACAATCGAATGCACCTCAACGGGTCTCAGGAATTCCAAAACACCCCCAGGGGTGTCTCAGAAATTCCGAGACACCCCAGGGGTGTCTCGGAAATTCCGAGACACCCTAGGGTGTCTCGGAATTTTCGAGACACCCCTGGGGTGTCTTGGAATTTCCGAGACACCCCTAGGGTGTCTCGGGATTTCCGAGACACCCTTGGGGTGTCTCGGAAATTCCGAGACACCCCTAGGGTGGTCTAGCCACCCTATGGCTCCCCCTAGCTATAAATAGACACCCCCTTGCCTTTGTTTTAGAAGAGGAATTTGGAGAGCTTGGCGAAGCCCTGCTGCAGTGAAGAGTGCCCGTGTGCTTCAACAAGAGGAGGAGAGGCCTTGATCAGAGCCTTCATCGCCCGTCAGATCCTTAGTATCGGCCTTAGCGTTGATACTAAGAAGAGCTATTACCTCGCTTTAGCCGAGGTATACGCTTATAGCTTCTAGATCTCACGCGGATCGACGAAGCTCTGCTTCTATATCCCCCGCGGATAGACGAAGCTCTGTCCGATTTATCCGGATCAGAAAGTTTCTAGATCTCACGCGGATCAACGAAACTCTGTCCGATTTATCCGGACCAGATCTGAGTGCCCCGGTGGTCCACGGATATCAACATCCCCGTCACAGGCAAAAGACCCACGCAAGCAAGAGATGACAAACAGATCTTGCGTTTGTTTGAAAAGAGTTGTATTTCTTTTGTTTTCATTGTGTACCGGTCTTATAAAAAGGCTATCTTTTTATTTCATTGTAACGATTGAAGTTGTAATGAATGCAGCAATGAATACAGCAACTTTTTCCGCAAACAAGCTGGCGACCACAGTGGGAGCCAACGGCATCGCAACCGACGCCGTCGTGACGCAACCAGCACTCAAGATCGGGGCGAATGAAGAACACGATCTCGATCAACAACGGTTCAAAGAAGGCCTCTCTTCCTCCTCCTCCAGATCCGCCTCTCCAAACGGGTACAGAAAGGTAACCTCTTTCATAAATGTTTGCAGGTCCTTCGGCTCGCAAATCCAAGACCCCGTTGCCGCCACTGCACTTGCATCATGTGACGTCCCCGCGTCGTCCAACATGGTCGAGATCGCAGGTCCGGACTTCTCCTCCGTCGAGGAGATGGCTACTGAAGACGCTCCAACATTGTCAAAGAGAGCACGCCAAAGACGGCGTCAATACCTTGCTCGTCAGCTGGCCAAGGCTTTGGAGCCGATGGACGGGGAGGCTTTGGAGCCGATGGATGGGATCCGCTATAACGTAGATCTAAAATCCAGGACACGCCAGGAGCAACCAAGGCAAACAACCAGCCCCTCCTCCGAAGCAGAAACGAACAAATGGGTTCATGTCAAAAGAACCCGTTCTACTCTCGAGGAGCGAATCCAGAAGCGCCGCGCCTTGCGTGCGCATGCCCGAGCCCTGGTGCAAAAAGCACGAGAAATGCAAAAGGAAGAGGCAGTTAAGACATCGCCGAGATCCAACCGAGTTTGGGTGCCAAAGGCCAAATCAACGCCTAAGGCAAAAGCAGGCGACGTTGCTCTCCGGCCTTCGTCAACTTCAGATCCCGAACCTCCGATGAATCCCCACCGCAGCGGAGATTCCACCAAGCTTAGGATTCCTCTGGAGGATCGTATCGGCATTTTACCCGAGAATCGAGGAAAAGCGCTTGATAAGGAGAGCTGGAGATCATTGAACGAGCTGCAAGCCAACACCCGGACTTGATAAGGAGAGCTGGAGATCATTGAACGAGCCGCAAGCCAACACCCGGACTGGGGGTCGTACGCGACCTCCTAACAAACGGATTCCTGCAACGGTCAACTTGGCGGTGCGTGCAAAAGACCAAGAGCCCGTTAAGGTTTCACCCTCACAAAGGTCTGATTCCGAACGTGCGACTCTTGCAGACGCCAACAAGGCAATGTTTACTCAGAAGAAAACGCGTCGGGCAGACGAACGCGTTATACCTGAGAACCCATGTGAGCAGCCGATAGGTTACTCCGACTGCAAAGTCAGTGAGTTGTACTATCAGGCTGGGGGTGCGAATGAATCTCGAAAGAGAAACACCCGGGAAGCGGATTCTCACTGTCCGTGTACCAAATTTATCAGGGCAGTATTATCAACATGTAGCTGCCCCAAGACCACTCCGCAGAGGGTCTCGATATTCGAGAGAATCTCCGATGGAACGACGAAGCCCAAATCAAGGCATTCCCACCAAAGAGGATCGGCTGCTCGAGATGATGAACTCCTAGAAGTTACCATCAACATGGTCAACAAAGGAAAATCCCCAATCATTTCAAGTAGTGCCGACCCTAATTTCTCTCTAGGAAGCAGGGTCAATTCGGGAATAGCTCAGCTAGAAGCAGTCGGATATAACAATGACCATGGGGTCCATGAAGGAGTCCATTCCGATGATGAGTTCTCAGATTCTCATTCCGCGCTCGCCTCCGACGACACAACGTCTAGCATAGGGCAAGCTCGAGAGGTGTGCATGGCCAACACCGAACAGATAGCCAAAATCATTGAAGAGGCCCTGACTAAGAAGAAGGAAATCTTAAAGTTCGAAATGGAAATGGCTATGCAAGAGATGAGACAAATGCACGACCGACAAATCCGAGCTTTGTCGAATCGACTAGTGGAATCCAGCCGTCGAACCCAGAACGTCGCAATTGACAACGATCCGGAAGTGGACGAAGTCGTCATGGCCGACGCACCGACCAAGAATACTGGGGGTGGCCCCACTAAAAATAACAACGCTGGGGGTGGACCCACCAGTGATAATAACACTGGGGGTGGTCGTATTATTCCTCTCGACAATTGTCCAAAACAGGATATAGATCAGGTCGAAAAGATGAAGGATCTCGAAAGAAAAATCGACGCCCTGATGTCTGCTCGAGAGGTGAAGAGGACCGGCATTCCGTGTCCTTATCCGAAAGAGTGGGATTCGATCCCGTATCCGGCGAAGTTCAACCTGATCAACTTCACGCCGTTCGGCGGGAAGGGCTCGCCCACTCAGCATCTAATCTACATGAACTGCAAGGATCCCGTCACGGAGGAATTTGTCTTGCAAACCTGTCATAATAATTTGTCCATTAACATCTTGGATGTTATGGGAGTAGAGCCGCTCAATACCTGGAAAGAGTTGAAGGTGCGTGGAGAACAGGCCGAACGATTCCTCAAAAGGAAGAAATCCGAGAGGAGCCAACCGACAGTCAACCCTCTGGATTCGGATCTCGTACCTCATGATGAAGGGGACGCACCTGCAATGGTTATTGACGATGATCAAACGTCACAACAGCAGTCCTAGGAACAGCAGAAGACTTCAGATCAAGAGGCCCAGGAAGAGTACTCGTTCAAGGACGAAGACGTTCCCGCCATCTTCGAATCTCTTCTCGAGAACAACAAAATCAAGCTCCCGCCCATCATGAATCAGGAGGAAGCTGACGATCCTGCAGATCCAAAGTACTGCGCGTACCACAGGATGATCCACCATCCCACCAAGGCTTGCTTTACTTTAAAGAATAGCATCCAAACCTTGGTTGAAGCCGGCGTTATAACGCTAGGGTAAGCCAATTGAGAACGGCAGAACTCCGACAAGTATATGAGTATAAACTGCTCCTTGACACTCCGAAGAGTATATGAGTATAATTGCTTCTCAATCCTCCGACCGGTATAAGAGGTTAAACTGCTCCCTGATACTCCGACAGAGTATACAAGTATAAACTGCTTCTCAAGCCTCCAACAGGTGCATGAGGTTAAACTGCTCTCTACATACTCCAATAGGTATATGAGTCTAAACTGTTTCCCACTTTTGACGGGAAGTTCCTGGAGAATATTACGCTAATATTCTTAAGGATAACCCGGTCAGGTAACCGAGAATAATATCCGAACCAGTTCTTCCCGGAAGAATACCACACGGATATTCTTAGGGATAACCCGGTCATTGTGGAATTGATGAATAAGGAATTCACATTCGAACTCTGAAGGTCAGAATATCTTTTCTTATTCTCTTGTGGAATTGATGAATAAGGAATTCACATTCGAACTCTGAAGGTCAGAATATCTTTTCTTATTCTCATCAAAATTCTCTAAACTCTTATGAGTTATTTTCGTGAGATGAGATCCAACCCTCTGATAGGTTAATCTTTCCTCACCAAACCGATGAGATCCAACCCTCTGATAGGTTAATCTTTCCTCACCAAACCATCCGCTGATCAAATTAAACGACAAGAGATCCACCAAAGTTTCCATTTACCCGTCGTTGGCATTTCTCAGACTTAACGTGCTAGGCCCTAAACGCCTAGCATTAAAGTCTCCCTTTGAGTGATAATACGAGCTGGCACTCTCTTTGCTACCCGTATTCCACTTTCTTTGCTTTCTGGTCAAACCTATAAAAGTTAGGACCAAAGCTACAATCCCCTCTCGATTCCCCCAATGAACGAGAGGTCCACTTTCAAATCGAGTGATCAAACCTTCCGACAGTTAGGGTCATCTCAAACTCCTACTTGGTCAAACCTTCCTACAGTTAGGACCAAAACCACAACTCACTCTCGATAAACGAGAAATTCACCTTCAGTTCGATAATCAAACCTTCCGACGGTTAGGGTTATCTGAATCTTTCCGATTCTCGGAGTGGAGATCCCACTCTTAGTTTCATCTTTCCGGATTCTGGGGGTGGAGATCCCACCTCGAGTTTCCTTTCCAGCTGAAGATAGAATATAAAATTCTTCCTCTTTAGCGCCGGGAGATAGAATATAAAATTCTTCCTCTCCCGTTTCTCAATCTGTCTTTGCTTTCAGAAAAGACACGATTCTCAACTTCCAATCCGGGCACTCGATGCACGGGGAATTTCATCCCGAAGCCTAAATAGGGATGAGTCAACACCTAACACGTGTTGCCGGGTAGCCTTTTCCCGTAACAAGGGCGAATCCTATGTATTCAACATCATAGCACAACGTCTAAGAGAGCTCACTCTCTTAGCACAACGTTACATGCGGAACGGATTGAGACAATCCGCATGCTAGCCCGACTCAAACGGTAGTCGGTAAAGGCTAATCAAATCCGTTGAAGGCTGGGGATTAGCCAAAAATCCTAAAGTCAACGCCTAACACGCGTCGCCGGGTAGTCTATTCCCGTGAGAAAGACGAAGTCTACGTATTCAATATCGTAGCACTAAGAGCGTTAACTCTCTTAGCACAACGTCACAATAAGAGCGGACTTAAACAATCCGCATGCTAGCCCGACTCAAACGGTAGTCGGTAAAGGCTAATCAAATCCGTTGAAGGCTGGGGATTAGCCAAAAATCCTAAAGTCAACGCCTAACACGCGTTGCCGGGTAGTCTATTCCCGTGAGAAAGACGAAGTCTACGTATTCAATATCGTAGCACTAAAAGGTTTAGCAGTTGGTCCTGCAGCCCCGACATTTGAGACCACTATGCTCCAATACCTTAAGAGCTTAAACTGTGTATACTCCAGCAAACGTACGAGTATAAACTGTGTTAATGGCGATTCGAAACCCTAGAGTCAACGCCGGCCAACGCGTAACCCTAGGTCAACGTCAGTCAACGTTCGACGATTCGAAACCCTAGAGTCAACGCCGGTCAACACGTAACCCTAGGTCAACGCCAGTCAACGCGTTACAACAAAAGTCAACGTTCGACGATTCGAAACCCTAGAGTCAACGCCGGCCAACGCGTAACCCTAGGTCAACGTCAGTCAACGCGTTGCGATCAAAGTCAACGTTCGACGATTCAAAACCCTAAGGGTCAACGCCGGTCAACGTGTAACCCTAGGTCAACGCCAGTCAACGCGTTGCGACAAAAGTCAACGTTCGAGGATTCAAAACCCTAAGGGTCAACGCCGGTCAACGCGTAACCCTAGGTCAACGCCGGTCAACGCGTTGCGACAAAAAGCCAACACACGGGGATCCGAAACCCTAAGCCAGCACAATGTGGCGGAGGTAGTTCAAAGTCAACTCAATGACACGAGCCAAACTCAATTCATCAGCTGCAAACTCGAGACTCCGACGACGGCCAAGCGATAAACGCAGCGCCGGAAGAACTTCGGCTATTCGTCAAAGCATCGAATAGACCAAAAATTGAAGGAGCCAAGAGTTGAAGCTAACTATAGGTCCTGATGCCGACTGAAGGCTAGACCAATCACATCCAAAGTATTCCAACCTCTTCTATAAACAAGACGAGTCCGGAACACTTTGGAGGGGGTATCTGTAGGCATTGAAAATTGCCTATAGGTCTCCACGAAC
>NC_033795.1:70321424-70369924 GCF_001876935.1 Asparagus officinalis | reverse complement strand
AAGACTGCAAAAGGAGGTGACGAAGAAGCCACCACCAACCCGCCAAGTCTGGAAGCCGAAGTCTAAAGTAGCGACTCAGGTCAAAAAGCAACCATTGCAGCCTTCAAAGCAAAGCCAACCTCCGGCGAATCAACCAAAGTCGCCGTTAATTCCAATAGCTTCTCCGGGAGATCATGCAGAACCATCCTGAAGGAAGAAGCCAGTTTTGGAGCGTCTCGGTCCAATTCCCGACGAGAGAGGCAAAGCTCCAGTTCACGAGCGTTTGGGCCCGATGAAGAAGCCCAGAACGACTCAATACGCTGGGGGTCGCCATCACCTCCAACATGACAAAGAGCTCAAGGCAGCTGCGCGCACCAATTTGCGCATCGAAGTCCAAGAGCATGCTGAGAACTCACGCCCACAAAGGCACGTTTCGAGGTGGGTAACTTTTGAGAGCCCAAAGAAGGCAATCTACCCTCATAAGGAAGCATTGTCATCTGATAGTGACAATGTTATACCTGAGAAGTTGTGCCCACACACGATAGGTTACTCCGACTGTCAAGATGACGAGTTGTACTATCGTGCTGGGGGTACGAATAAAACCAGGAAGAGGAGTCCCCGAGAACAGGAAACTCGATGCCCCTGTTCCAAACTCATTCGGGCGGTATTGTCAGAATGCAACGGCATCAAGGCGGTCCCCGAAAGAGTTTCAGTTTTTGAAAGGCTCAGGGCTGAAACGCCAAAACCAAGGCCTAGGCATTTCCAACGAAGAAGAAGGGTGATTGAAGACGGAGAATTTTCGAGGGTCACCACCAACATGACCAGCAAGGAGACATCGGCACGGGATGATTTCAAGTCGATTTTGAAAGCCTCCCAACCTAGAACCCGTCTGCAGTCCGGAACCATCGAGCGAGCAACCTATGGTAGGGTTCGGACAAGACGCCCTTCAGAAGATAAAGAATCTGATGCCGGCTCCGCAGTTGCATCAGATAATACGGTATCCAGCGAGGGACAACCCCGCGAGGCACTTATGATAAGTGCGGAGCAAATGGCCAAGATGCTTGAAGACGCTTTGGCTAAGCAACAAGAAACCTTCAGGTTTGAAATGCAGATGGCCATGCAGAACATGAGAGAAATGCATGACCAACAAATCCAAGCACTGGCGAACCAACAAGGCGAGCCGAATCGTCGTAACCCGGTTAATCTGGAATTTCGTCCTACGGGGGAAAGGTAAGGCACATGCTAATGCAGTTGATGCTAATCAAACTTTCCAATTGCAACCTCAGCAACAGCCGCAGCAACAAGCACCACAACAATCTCGAGGGCAATGGCAACAACGGCCTCAGAAGCAAAATTCTGCGGAGCCGAGGTTTCCTAAAGTGTACTCCTTCAAGGATGACGAAGTTCCCGGCATCTTCAAATACCTGTTGGAGAACAACAAGATCTAGCTGCCATCGATCGTGGATCAGGAGGGGGCGAACAAAGTGACGGATCCGAAGTATTGCGCATACCATAGAGCGGTCCATCACCCAACCAAGTCGTGCTACCACCTCAAGGACAAGATCCAGGTGCTAATTGATGTAGACGTCATAACCCCGAAGCCGTCCAAGAATGTTGGAGCAAACGCAGTGTCAATCAGCTTTGGATCGGTGCCCACAGCATGGTTCAAACCGGAGCGCATCACCAAAGTAGGGATGAAGACAGTGAACGATGACCCGCATGGACAGCGCCAAAAGAGACTTGTGCCACACACAGCCCCAAACGGCGAAATCCTATGGGTTCATCCTGATCTAATTGAAGACGAACAATGGACAACTTCCTCGAGAAGAAAAGGCAAAGGCAAATCCTGCAATGCTACATCTGCAATATTCGAAGAGGATGGCGACGAAGCTCCTGCCTTTCCGCTCTCCGAAGAAGAACAAGAAGCTTTCGCCACTAGAAGCGGAAATGAATATCACTACAATTATCCGCCACCTAGTGAGAAGGGGCCCTACAAGAAGCTTTGGCCAATGCAGAGGTATTTCTGACTCAAGTCAAGCCGATACCTGAACAGCCAGAACCGCTGAGTCAACAGTGCAACATAGCGACTAAGAACCTTCCCTGCATTACTTTCACCAAAGAAGATATGCAGACGAAGAATTCGAACCACGATCGGCCGTTATATTTCGTCGGATACATTGGCTCCAGCCAAGTCAACCGAATCCAAGTGGATCCGGGTTCTGCTGTGAGTATTATGCCGCTTCGATTGATGCATTTCCTCGGCATCCCAGTAAGCAAGTTGGCGTCCACAGGCACTGTTATTTATGGATTCAACACTAGTGGGTCAAGACCCTTGGGTAAGATCCGGGTGAAGTGCCAGATGGGAGATCTGAAGACAGAAGTCACGTGTTATGTGATCGATGCGGAGACTTCGTACAACTTACTATTGGGTCGGCCTTGGATCCATAGTAATGTTATAATTCCCTCAACTCTCCATCAGTGTTTGAAATATGTCGACACTGATAATAGGGTTAGAACGGTGGTCGCGGATAAGCAACCATTTAAAGGGTATGAGAATTATTTCACTGATTCTCTCCTTTATGGTAACGAATCCGATACTGAACCATCGGCCCAGGGCACAGACAGCGGAGAAGAAGCTGATTCTGAAGCCGGATTCGATTACGATGGTGGTTTTGTTTTAAATGACATTGTACCCTTTGTAATCAATCTTGACGATGAACAATCGTCAGATGGAGGTTGTAACTGGCAACTTGCCGATATTGCAATAAAAGATGATTTAGAATACTCCTTGTCTCTTGATGATGTGATAAAAGAGCTGTATGATAATCCTGATTTGTATATGCCGCTTCGGTCGTCCTATGTAACAAAGGAATGCCTCCAGCATTCTTTCGGAACAACCATGATCATCCCGAACAAGATAGGAGGCGCAAAAGAAGTAATTTATGGTAAAGGAAAAAGCTCCCCGTTACCAGATCATTTCTTAAGTGAAGATGAGGATGATGACAAACCTGGTCGGTATTTATCTAAGTATAGTCCACCAGATCATTTCTTAAGTGAAGATGAGGATGATGACAAACCTGGTCGGTATTTATCTAAGTATAGTCCAGAAGCGCGCAAGCTCATGGAAAATCAGGGGTACGATTTCACACTCGGAGAAGGTCTATACTTTGATCGAGGTCCTCGTAATCCAGCCAAAGCGGTATATGTACCAAAAGGGAAACCCGACGATTACTATAAATACGGGCGAGGCTTAGGCTATGTTTCCTCGTCCGATGAGGAATGTGGTTGGCAGATCATCGATCAAATTGCTAACAAAACTAAGAACGGATACTCTTCTGATTCTTCCGACATAAGTCTAGGGGAGGCATTCAAAGCCCTAATGGTAAACATGGCTACAGCTGATCCGTCTACAAGGGAGGACGATGATCAAATGCCAACATGGGAAGACCCGTGGGTTCACCATCTGAATATGCAATATGGTGATAGGTTCGAACAGAGAGAACCCCCCACTGAGGATAAAATAGTCCAAGTTAACATGGGCGACGAGGCCAACCCAAAGCCGATATTCGTCAGCGATAGTCTTCCCTCAAATGAGAAAGAGGAGCTAATTGCTCTCATCAAGGAGTATATTGATGTCTTCGCTTGGAACTACAAGGATATGCCAGGGCTCGACCCCAATGTGGCAATGCACCGCCTCGATATCAAGACGGATGCCAAACCTGTCAAGCAACAGCAAAGACGGTTTCGTCCGCAGATAATGGAAGCCATCGAGGCAGAGGTTAAGAAATTAATTGAATCAGGATTTATCCGAGAGGATATCGTTCCAGTCATGAAGAAGAATGGTAAAATCAGGATTTGCATTGACTTCAGGGACCTGAATACGGCATGTCCAAAAGACGACTTTCCTCTCCCAATCACGGATGTTATTATTGACAATACATGCGGGTTTGAGAGAATGTCTTTCATGGATGGTTTTTCAGGATATAACCAAATCAAGATGCACCCAGATGACGAGAAGCATACAGCATTCAGAACGCCCCTTGGTGTATTCTGCTACACGGTGATGCCATTCGGTCTGAAGAATGCAGGCGCCACATACCAGCGAGCAATGACTAAGATTTTCCAAGAACATCTTAGGAAAACAGTTGAGTGCTACGTTGATGATTTGGTCGTGAAAAGCCGTAATAAAGAAGATCACATCAAGGACTTGAAGACGATGTTCGATCTCATGAGGAGTCATCAATTGAAAATGAACCCCACTAAATCTTTCCTCGGAATGTCCAGCGGAAAATTCCTTGGATTCGTCGTCACCACTAAAGGTATACATATCGATCCTGACAAGGTGAAGGCAATACATGAACTACAACCCCCTAGAAATCTAAGAGAGCTCAGAGGATTGCAAGGGCGTTTAGCTTACATTTGGCGGTTCATCTCAAATCTCTCTGGGAAGTGCCAACCGTTCTCTAAGCTAAACAAGAAAGGGGTATCGTTTATCTGGGACGATGCCTGCCAAAAAGCGTTCGAAGATATCAAAACATATCTGGCGAACCCTCCTGTTCTCGTTGCATCGAAATCTGGTAAACCGTTCTTGATTTACAACAAGGCGATGAACCATTCGATAAGTGCTTTACTAGCACAAGACGACGATAAAGGTCACGAACAGGCAATTTATTACCTAAGTCGGACCTTGATAGGCGCTGAGTCTTGATATCCGATGATTGAGAAAGAATGCCTCGCATTAGTATTCGCAATGCAAAAGATGCGGCATTACTTGGTTGGACAGACGATCTATGTCATCTCCAACGTTAATCCAGTACGGGTGTTTATGACGCAACCGGCCTCTATGAATTGGCGATTAGCGAAATGGGCCCTTCTCTTGTCCTAATACGATTTGCACTTCAAACAACAGAAGTCGATCAAAGGACAAGCGATTTGTGATCTTTTGGCGGCAAACCCGACCACAGATACGGCAAAAGTATATGATGACTTGCCGGATAAAACCCACGAGGTTAACACCACGTCGCACCAGCAAGTATGGCAATTATATTTTGATGGTGCCTCAAGGGCAGTTAATAAAGTAATAACCCCGGGAGGCTCTACAGTTTCCTCTGGGGTTGGAGTTGTCTTAATCTCCCCGGGGAAGCATGTAATGCCTCGGGCTTATTCATTGACTAGTCCGTGCTCCAATAACGTAGCCGAGTACAACGTGCTTCTCATTGGACTCAGTTTCGCCAAAGAGCTGGGGGTCGAATATCTTGAAGCTTTTGGGGATTCGCAACTGATAGTCAACCAAGTCCGTGGAGAGTATGAAGTTAGGAACCAAGACCTGATCCCGTACCACCAGGAGGCCATCAAAATGGTAGAATCTTTTGAAGAATTCTTTATCGAATACATCCCTCGTCTCCAGAACGCTTATGCAGATGCACTGGCAGCACTAGCGGTATCACTTGCACAGCTCCAGAACGCTTATGCAGATGCACTGGCAGCACTAGCGGTATCACTTGCACAGCCTCCCGAAGCTGAACTATTGGTCACGGTGAGGACGCATCAACTCTGCATACCCATATACAGTATGGATATTGAAGAGGAAGACGATAGAAATATGAGCGCCAAAGAAGTGAATTCAACTCAAATTGGGTCTGAGTCCCGAGATTGGCGCTTTCCTATCATCGACTACGTCCAATACGGTATTTTGCCAGAGGATGTAAAAGAAAGAGAATCAATCCGCCGAAGAGCGCCAAGATTCTTCTATAATACCGAGACCCATACATTATACCGTAGAGGGTACGATGGTTTGTTAGTCCGATGCCTTTCAAACAAAGAAGCAAAAGAAGTGAATTATATGCATCAACCGCCAGAACAGTTGCACACGTCAACCACGTCTTGGCCGTTCGAGACATGGGGCATGGACATTGTCGGTCCTATTTTTCCCCTTCAGTCAAAGGTGATCGATTCATCCTCGTAATCACGGATTACTTCTCGAAGTGGGCTGAAGCGATTCCGCTTAAAGAAGTGAAGACGAACAACGTCATCAATTTCATTAAGCATCATGTCATATACAGACACGGCGTGCCGAGACGGATCATTCATGACAACGGCCCGCAGTTCATAAGTAACGCCTTCGTCAGGTCGTCAGATTCTGCGACAAGTTCAAAATTGAAGATGTTTCATCAACACCTTATTATCCCGCCGCGAATGGATTAGCGGAGGCGTTTAACAAGACGATCATTAAGATCTTGTCCAAGCTCGTGAAGACCAATAAACGAGACTGGGACGATAAACTCGGTGAAGCACTCTGGGCTTATCGCACCACCATACGCACGCCTACGGGAGCTACCCCGTATTCGCTGGTATACGGATGTGAAGCTGTGCTACCGCTGGAAATTCAGATTCCGTCCCTTCGGATCGCCCTCGCAACGGAGATGACGACGGAGGAACAACATCAGAAGCGTCTCGAAGAGCTCGAGAGGCTGGATGAAAAGCGTTTGGAGGCTCAACAACACATCGAGTTTTACCAAGCCAGGATGTCAAGGGCTTTTAACAAAAGAGTCCGACAGAGAAGCTTCAAGGAAGGAGATCTGGTCCTCGCTGCTCGCCGACCAATAATTCTCACCTCCAAGAAGAAAGGTAAATTCGAACCCAAGTGGGAAGGACCGTTTGTAATAGACACAGTCTATTCAAACGGTGCATATCGCCTGATTACTCACAGTTAGGACCACAGTCAAAATCCCCTCTCGATTCCCCCAATGAACGAGAGGTCCACAAATTGAGCGATCAAACCTTCCTACAGTTAGGATTGTCTCAAAACACCCACTTGGTCAAACCTTCTTACAGTTAGGACCACAGTCAAAATCCCCTCTCGATTCCCCCAATGAACGAGAGGTCCACAAATTGAGCGATCAAACCTTCCTACAGTTAGGATTGTCTCAAAACACCCACTTGGTCAAACCTTCTTACAGTTAGGGCCACAGTCAAAATCCCCTCTCGATTCCTCCAATGAACGAGAGGTCCACTTTCAAATCGAGTGATCAAACCTTCCTATAGTTAGGATCACCTCAAACTCCCGCTTGGTCAAACCTTCCTACAGTTAGGGCCAAAACCACAATTCACTCTCGATAAACGAGGAATTCACCTTTAATTCGATAATCCAACTTTCCGACAGTTAGGTTTATCTAGATCTTTCAGATGCTCAGAGTGGAGATCCCACTTCTAGTTTCTTTTGCGCTGGAAATAGAATATAAAATTCTTCCTTTCCAGAATCAAGGAATAGAGTATAAAATTCTTCCTTCCTTGTTTTCGGGTTCGCCTTCACCCTAAAAGAAGACCGGGAAACAGAATATAAAATAGACCGGGAAATAGAATATAAAATTCTGCCTTTCCCGCACTGATCTTTTCCAAAATTTGTCAATTTAGGATTCATCCTAGGAAGTTTATCCCAAATCCTAAGCAGGGATAAGTCTGCGCCTAACACGCGCTACCGGTTTAGTCTTTTTCCGTACAAAAAGACACCAGAGTTCAATTCTGGGGTATTCTATCCTGAAACCTAAGTAAGGATAAGTCTGCGCTTAACCTGCGCTGCCGGTTAGTTCTTAACCGCTAAAAGAACACCCGTCCCACATATTCAACATTGTGGCAGGTTGTTATTAATAACACCAAAATCCAGGCCTTACACGCATGGGGAATTTCATCCTGAATCCTAAGAAAGGGTATGCCGACGCCTAACACACGTCGCCGGTTTAGTCTTTTGCCGTAGAAAAAGACACCAGAATAAGTCTATGTATTCGACATCACAGCACGAAGTCTAAGGGAGTTCATTCCCTTAGCACAACGTTACATGCGGGACGGATGTCAACAATCCGCATGCTAGCCCAACTCAAACGATAGCCGGTAAAGGCTAATCAAACCCGTTGAAGGCTGGGGGTTAGCCAAAAACCCTAAAGTCAACGCCTAACACGCGTCGCCGGGTAGTCTATTCTCGTAAGAAAGACGAGGTCTACGTATTCAATATCGTAGCACTAAGAGTGTTAACTCTCTTAGCACCACGTTACATGCGGAACGGATTTAGACAATCCGCATGCTAGCCCGACTCAAATGGTAGTCGGTAAAGGCTAATCAAACCCGTTGAAGGCTGGGGGTTAGCCAAAAACCCTAAAGTTAATACCTAACACGTGTCGCCGGGTAGCCTATTCCCGTAACAATGGCGAAGTCTATGTATTCGACATCATAGCACAAAGTCTAAGGGAGTTCATTCCCTTAGCGCAACGTTCCATGCGGAACGGATTTAGACAATCCGCATGCTAGCCCGACTCAAACGGTAGTCGGTAAAGGCTAATCAAACCCGTTGAAGGCTGAGGGTTTGCCAAAAATCCTATGAATATTATGGTCAATCATTTCAAATGGAATGAGGAATCATAATAAAGATAAAGATAAAAACCAGTTTCACTAAGAGAATCAAGTGTCAAAGTTTTCAGCAAATAAAATTACACATCAAGCCCATGGCTAAAGATCTGCTGACTAAACTTAGACAGCTTCTAATCATAAGCTTGCCTGAGCTCATCCTGCAACTCGGCTCTGATAGAGTCTTCATTTGCGGCCAAAGTCTTCACAGCAATCTCTTCTATCTCGACCAGCTGCTGCTTCAAGGACTTCAGCTCATCAGATAAAGCAGTGTGTGTTTACTGATCCTGCAGCTTCGTCATCTGCAAAATACTCAAGGCCTCCTCTCTCTCACGGAGTTCCCGTCGGAGCTGATCTATCTGGGTCTCACAAGAAGCGATGGAAGAATCAAGCTCGTCGAGTGAGGATGATTTAATAGCAAGGCTAGCCTCAACTCGATCTATTCGGCCCCGCTGCACCTGAATCTCGAGCTCAGCGACCATCCGAGTACTGTGCCATGACTGTAAGCGAGTATCCAACTCGGCAACAATGAATGAAGAGGCACCTGCATTCCGGAGCTCGCGAAACATCTGAAGCTCATGCTCTAGGCGATCAAGGTCATCAACTATAGCCGTCGCCAGATCCAGATATCCTGTGTCCCTTATCAAATTTATCTTAGAATCAAGGTAGGGTTTAAACTGGTGAAGGGAAAGTCCGTCGTGGAAGAGTTTGCCAAGCATAATATTCATAAAGGAGAAGAAAGAGAGGACTTCTACGCAGATGACGATCTTCTCAGGGTCATTGTCCGATAACAACTCCTTCACAAGGACATGAAGCCGAGAGGAAGGCCCTACACAAGAAGGAGAAATCTGTCAAGAAGTTTTAATAAAGAAATAAAGGATATTCGTGCTTAATTTATACCTCCTTCCCCTTGAGTCACTGGGGGTAGCGGAGGTATGACGGCTGTAGGTGTATCAACTGGTGCAGTTGGTCTCACAGCCGGTTCAACAGGATTAGTCTCGGCAAAAGCTCCTGTTAAACACAGAACGGAATGATCAGACACATCACGTTATAGCTGCATTAGTCAAAAAATTGGCTAGTCCTATAATTAACTCGAGAAGAGGCCCGTACCTTCAAAAGAACTATTCTCGGGATCCTGAGGGAGTGCAGGCTTAGGAAACATATCCTCCGGCAGCGGGCCATCGATCTGATGAGAGTCATACATGAAGTGGAACATAGAAGTGTCTGCAGGCAAACCTGCCTCGTCGAAGTCGTCAATCGAAAAATCTGACACAAGGAAATGTAAGTACGAAAGAAGAATAAAGAGAATATGACCAATGGAAATAAGTTACCTCTCGTAGATGTATCTGGATTCACTGAATCAGGCCCTACATTGGTAGCCTCCCTAAAGTCAGCGGCTTCTGCAGGTTTTTCTACCTGGTAAGGTGAGTCAGGCTCACCAGAAGATACAAACTCACGAGGAGCAGGATCAAAACTCATCTCCCCTTCCTCGCGCTCTCCTGCATAGAATGGGAAAGCATGAGCCTAAAAATCTAAACGATCAAAAGAATGATCTATAGAGTAGATGTTACCTCTGTCGCTAGCAGGATCATCACCAGCCAAATCCATCCCAGACGCTCGCGAATCTGCAGGCGGTTCCGCCTATCAGCACGGACAGCAGTCGAAGGTCTTGCCCGGGCAAAAGGACGGATTTCCTCATCACTGTTGGTCGCTGTCCCTGAAATATCAGATAGTGGTCAGGACTAGCAATTCGGAAATGCAGAAAGAAAAGATGGGTGACTAACCTCGCTCGAAATCTACCTTGTAGTCTTCAGGATCTCCGCCTGAGGCCTCTCCAGCAGAACTAAAGGCCCTATGACCTTCTGCATCAAGTCGGCGGGTTTTGCCCCGCGCCCTCTGTGACCGAGCACCGTCCCGGATCACATGAGAATCAATCTGAGAGGCTTCTTAGGCCACCAACTCTTCAATAGGCTTCACAGGGACAGTCTTATTAGCTGCTAACAACCACCTGTAGCTCAAGAAAGTGAGGTTCAACTGTCGCTCAGCACCCGAGAGACTAAACCTAGCACCAGTGCAGCCTGTCACGGTCCACAACCATGCACGAAGACCGTCCACCAAACCTCCATGAGCCCGAAGCTGCTGGCGCGGGTTCCCGACATAAAGCTGGAGGGTAGATACGGCTCTATAAAACACTGATTCCCCACCCGGAAAGTCAAGTAGCCCGGCCTGATGTTCACTAGCCAATTAAAGCAGCCGATATCTAAATAAGTGCGATACTCCCTCGGCTTCTCCTCATCAATCAAACACTCGCCATACCGACTAGAGAACTGCGGAAAGCAAGTAGAGAATGCCCAGTACTTGTGGACCTGTAACTGCCTCCTGATATCAGAGAACCCTCGGCCTTCCCACTCGCCATTCTCAAGCAGCTGTAGTAAGGGAACAGAGTGGTCCATAGCATGCGGTACCGACATCATGTCAGAACGATGAAGGACGAACCAAGCCATCAAATAAATATACGGAAGCTCCACCTTAGTGGTAGGAATCTGAGTCCTCCCGTGTAAAAGCACCGGAAATCTGTCGAAGCCCTCGATGAATGTTAGCCACCATCACCGGAAGAAGCGAAAGTTCCTTCTTGTAGGCAAGCTGAACTGCAGGATAGAGCACTTCCAGTGGCAGAGCGTCAGGCTCTATAAAACACTGGTTCCCCACCCGGAAAGTCAAGTAGCCCATCCTGATGTTCACTAGCCAATTAAAGCAGCCGATATCTAAATAAGTGCGATACTCCCTCGGCTTCTCCTCATCAATCAAACATTCGCCATACCGGCTGGAGAACTGCGGAAAACAAGTAGAGAACGCCCAGCACTTGTGGACCTGTAGCTGCCTCCTGATATCAGAGAATCCTCGGCCTTCCCACTCGCCATTCTCAAGCAGCTGTAGTAAGGGAACAGAGTGGTCCATGGCATGTGGTACCGACATCATGTCAGAACGATGAAGGACGAACCAAGCCATCAAATAAACATACGGAAGCTCCACCTTAGTGGTAGGAATCTGAGTCGGCGATTCCTTCTCCTCCCGTGTAAAAGCGCCAGAAATTTGTCGAAGCCCTCGATGAATGTTAGCCACCATCACCGGAAGAAGTGAAAGTTCCTTTCTGTAGGCAAGTTGAACCGCAGGGTAGAGCACTTCCAGTGGCAGAGCGTCACCGGACTGATACGGGACTACGCATTTCTTTAACCAGATGGCGAGGTAGCCGGCAAGAAGAGTCATTGGACGAATCGGTGCGGTCGCATGGCATAAGAATGATTTGAATTTAGTCCCTGCAGGAAAGCCACTCTCAGGACTGCTAATGGTATAGGAATGAGCGTCAGTCTTCTTCAGCAGCTTATTAACCTCTGAAGGAGTCAGCGGTGCCAGTTCACAAATAGATTGGCCAGAATGGCTCTCCAGATTCCTGAACAAATATGATGCGAACTGCTTCAGGCTCACATTTGATTTGGTCCTCTTCGCTAGGGGCTTAGACTGCGCCAAAGCAATGTGATAGTGACAGGTGAGGTCCCATAAGGTCTCGTAGCGGTCGGGCATGCGATCCTTTAGCTGACTCAGTTCATGGTTGGAAGGAAAATACTCCTGGTATAACATCTGACCCATGGGCAAACCAGAAATCTTATGCATCTCATGGAGAGCCAAGCCCAACTCTCCGTGCCTAGTCAGAAAGGTGTTCGAATCTGGATTATAAAGCTCGCATAAGGCAAAGAAATGCTTCGCACTAACGGGTAAACCATGCATGGTGGCACGAATGGCTGCATAAAGACCGCAAGCGTGCAACTCCTCGCTCCATCGGCTCAAGACGTACTTCGTCATACGAGCCCACCAAAACCTGTCCAAAGAATGGACCCAACCATAGAATCTGTGGCGCGGTGCAGGCATCTCCCGTCCTAAGTTAGCGAGGCGATTCCTCAAAGTGGAAGCAGAGGCAAGGAACTCGTTACGGGGCGGTGCATCTAGCCCCAGTACTCCAGGACGCAGTCCAATAATGTGATTCCTGCTCGAACCAGGAACTGCCTGATGAGTAATGTAGCCGCAGTGAACGCTCTCATGCTCCTCTGTCAAGCGCCACGACATCTCCCGTTTCACAGCCTGACGCCTGAGTTCAGTCAAGGAACGGTGCCGAGGAATCTTCGGTAAATAGAAGAAGCCATTGCCAGTCTTATGAAGCCACTGCTCGGCGTCAATAAATGCTGCATCGGGATCTCTGACAGAATCGCCAAACAAGAAATC
The DNA here is from genome assembly GCF_001876935.1 of Asparagus officinalis. Taxonomy (NCBI): domain Eukaryota; kingdom Viridiplantae; phylum Streptophyta; class Magnoliopsida; order Asparagales; family Asparagaceae; genus Asparagus; species Asparagus officinalis. The sequence goes on along the minus strand of NC_033795.1, from coordinate 70,357,270 downwards.
AGTCTTCCTGAGAGACTGAATGGAACTAGCATCCTTCACGAGGGGCGCATCTGTAATCAGCTGACGAAGGGCTCGATGTCCACCTTCCTTCACCACTTGGGCAACCTCTGTCGACGTGCCCGGAACAAACTGGGAAGCAAGTGGAATCGGCGAAAAATCATCAGACGTCGAATAATATTCGTCACGACGTCCATTCACCGCATGCGATGAAAAGGCTCCGGAAGGATACTCCACTGAAAACAAGCAATTAAGTGTTTGTTAATTTCAGGTATAAAAGGAAATTGAACTCATCTTACAAATCGGTAAGATAGAGTCATTACCTTATAAAGGGTGAGACGATTTGGCCACATTGTGCATTTATAAGATAGGGCATATCGACAATATATCCCTGCCTTATAAAACACAATGCAGCGTCAAAACGCCCCCTTTATTTTGAGATATGGTTTTGACCAAGCAAAACTCATCTTTAAAGCGTCGATCCTCACCAAGGAGAATCAAGGCTCTTCCCGATTGCCTCACCAAGGAGAACAACGTGGGGTAAAAAGGACCAATTTGCAAATTTCCAGAAAAAAGAGGGTTAATTTGTAAAATTTTCAAATATGCAAAAATAGCTCACCAGCATATGAGGGAAGCATGCCGTCAGCCGATGCAGCAGGGGAGCGACCTCTCGAGACTCGCGACATAATGATCTACAAAATAAATCAAGAGGTCAGATCTATAAAAAAAAATCCTCTTTTTATTGCAATTCTACCCCCTGAAAGATAAGCTCGAGGCGCCAAATCATAATCCTAACCCTCGCATGCAATCCCACAAGTTCATAAATTAAATTAAGCATAAAAAAAATGCTAAAATTATGGAAGATATACCTGAGGGAAAGCTCGAAGATCCAATAAAAATTAGATCTTGAAAAGTGCTCGAACCACGCGCTCGAGGGGCCTGAGAGAAATTCTAAAAATGGAAGTTTCGAGGGATTTCTCAGTCAAAGATCAAAAGGAAGACTAGATCTAAGATGAATATCAGGTTTTGAGGGAGAACGGATGCTCGAGGGAAGAGAAATTCAAAAAAGAGGAGAGAGAGGTGGCCGGCCCTAGGTGAGGGAAAAGAAAAGAAAAAAGACCCCTTTTGTAGGGTGAACCGGCCTTGAACCAAACCGGCCTTGAACCGGACCGAACCGGTTTTGAACCGGAATCTAAATTGAAGCTGAACCGAGCATCGAAACGACTTCAAACGACGACGATTAAGCCCACTCATTTATCACTGCCTCTCCTCATATCATCGGAAGAGTGGAGGGATTTTTAACCTAATGCTGCCGTTTTTTGGGTCATTGTCAGAGACCGGTTCAGTTCATTATGGCGCACAGAAATACGTCCAATAAGGTACTACTGAGTATAAATTGTGTCCGCGTAATGTTGGTTGAGAAGCAGTTTTCTCTGGCAAGTATTTTTCTAAAAAATATTCATTAGGATAAAGCTCAACAACAGTACGTCCTCGCGCACCAACCAGCGTTGCAGAATAAAGACGCGGACGCTCACAATCGCATGGTCAGCTAAAGATTAGAAAGTCAGGAATCGGAGCTTCAAGTTTAAAATTCCGACAACGTCAGACAATCAAATGCAGCGCACCCGGAACCTACAGACATCGACAAAGCAACCGAATAGCCTGGAAGATTGAAGGAATCAAAGAACGGACAGTCATTCCAAAGTCCCATTACGCCGACTGAAGTTGGGACAATCAATATCCAAAGTATTCCAGACTCTATATGAAAAGAGACGAGACTGAAAATATTTTCTTTGAGGGTATCTGTTCAGCATATAAAATTGCTTATAGGTCCCTTAGCACAGCTCGGCACAAACCGACGAACCAACGAGGCGACGAATCGCACGCGAGCAACGGAATAAACCCATTCGCGTTCGGAATTAAGCCAAGTGTTGAAGAGTCAACGAGTGATCCAACCAAAGACAAACTCGGACGAATCACGATCGAATCAAGATCAGTTTCGGACTCGAACTCAGAAGCAGATTTACTGCCAAATCAGATCAACAAAATCAGAATCTAAGTCAACCGAATCACGGACAGAACCGAGAAACGGATACAGCACAAAACGAAGGAAAACAGCAAACCCAGAGGGCTCGGCCGAAACCGAGCCACCTCTAGGTGGCTCGGCTTACTGCCAAATCAGAAGTAGATTTACTGTCAAATCAGATCAACAAAATCAGAATCTAAGTCAACCGAATCACGGACAGAACCGAGAAACGGATACAGCGCAAAATGACGGAAAACAGCAAACCCAGAGGGGCTCGGCCAAAACCGAGCCGCCTCAAGGTGGCTCGGCCAAAGCCGAGCCACCCTGAGGTGGCTCGGTGGCCGAGCCACCTTGAGGTGGCCGGCCCAGAGCCGAGCCACCTCAAGGTGGCCGGCTGCACTGTGCCCAAGGCACAGTGAGGGTAGCCTATAAATAGGCCCCCTTTTGTTCATTTTCGAAGGTTGGACTTTTGAGAGCCGAAACTCTGCCGGATTGAAGATCGAGCTTAGAGTTTTGAAGACTTGAAGACTTGGACATCCAGATCTGATCCTCGGCGAGCATCCACGTCACAAAAGGCAGGAGTTCGAGAGAGGGTAAGAACAGATCTGAGATCTACACGAGATCACACTCCGGATCTAAGCTTGGTCTTAGATCCTGAGATCCGAGCGATTATTTCCTTAGTGAATTAATCCCTCCCGGCTATTATTCCCTTCGTAGAATAATACCCGTCAAATCGTGTAGATCCGACCGGATCTAGATCGCGCGATGGTCCACGGATTAACCCCGGCGTTGGCAAAGAACCCACAAAAGCGAGTGACCGCAAAACAGGAGCTCGCGATTTGTTCAAAAGGAGAAAGTTGTAATTTTTATTTTTTTTCTTTTATTTCGTTGTAACCGGATCTAAAAAAGACCGGATCTTTTGTAACTCAAAAAGTTGTTATTCAAGATGACAATGACTTCAATGAAAGACACAATTTTCACCGCGAACACTCTCGTCGCCACCGTACTTACACCTCACGACGCCCCTCCAGCATCCAACGAGGTCCAAGCAGTAGATCTGGACCTCCCCTCCAGCAAAATCTTAGGTCGTGAAGACGTGCTAACTTTGTCGAAGAGAGCATGCCAAAACAACGCCAACGCCTTGTGCATCAACTTGCCAAGGCTTTAGAGCCAATGGACGGGATCCGCTATGATGTGGATCTGAAATCTAGGCAGCACCGATAACAACAACGGCGAGTAAACAACCCCTCCTCCAAAGCAGAGAAGAATGAATGGGTCCACATCAAAAGGACCCGCTCTACCCTTGAGGAGCGAATCTAGAAGCATCGCGTATTACTCGCTCATGCTCGAGTCCTTTTCCAAAAAGCAAAAGAAATGCAGAAGGAAGAGGTGGTTAAAAAGTCACCCAAGCACAAACGGGTGTGGGTGCCGAAGGCAAAAGGTAAAAGTGGACGAAGTTACCATTCGGTCTTCGTCAACTTCAGATCTCGTTTCCCCTGTCCCCGTACTTCCGACGGAGCCACACGGTAGCATGGATCTCACCAAATTTAGAGTTTCTCTGAAAGACCGCATTGGTCCTCTCCCCGAAGAGCGAGGTAAAGAACCTGTGAATGAGCCATTGGGGTCGTTGAAAGGTTCCCAAACAACAATTTAAGCTGGGGGTCGTACTAATCCCCCTAATAACAACAAAGGGAAAGCCCCTATGGCTGACCACATCGGATTGCGAGTCGAAGTTCAAGATCCCGTTAGAGTTTCACGCTCATGAAGGCGTAAGTCTGAACGTGTGACTCTTGGAGACGCCAATTAAGTGTCATGTCCCCAGAGGGAAACAAGTTCGTTCAATGACGACGTTATACCTAGGAAGTCGTGCTAACACACGATGGGTTGCTCCGGTCATCTGGCCGACAAGTTGTACTATTGGGCTGGGGTTGCGAATAAATCCCAAAAAAGAAATACTCGAGACGTGGACTCGCACTGTCCGTGTGCCAAGATAATCAAGGTAGTGTTGTCAGAATGTTCCTGCCATAAGGCCCCACAAAGGGTTTCAGTGTTTGAAAGAATCTTCATCGGAACATCCGAGACTAAGCCGAGGCGTTTCCATAGAAGAAGGTTAACCAGCACAAATAACGAGCTCTTGCGAGTTACTATCAACATGGTAGACAATGTAGGCGTCAAAATTTGCCTATGAGTTCCCGTACGCACTCGAAGTGAAATATAGACGATAGGCGTCATCATCCAAGTCAAGAAAGAATTATCTAGCCCCGTGAAAGATAACGAATATACAAAGTGAGTCAATGGAGTGTAGAAGTCAACGGAATGATGAAATGCGCAATACAAGTTCGGAGAAGTCAGAAAGTGTCGAACACCTCAAAGTGGCCTGCAAAAAGAAGAGGCATTTAGACCATGCTATGTTATGAATCTAAAAAAGTTTAAAACAAAAAAGTTGTAGGTCTCTTTGTCAGATTTCTAACACATCTTAGATTACCTCATTCTGAGGTCAGACGAGGGAGTTAGAGCCAAAATACCCAAGACCATTCAGGCCATTTTACACCAGCGAGACACAATCTATGTCTCAGAGAAAATAGAGATTTTGGCTATGATTTGTTTATAATATGAAGAATCTTAAAACATAAAAGTTGTAGGTATCTTTGTTATCTTTCCAAAACATCTTGAATCACCTCAATCGGAGGTCAAATTAAAGAGTTAAGACTAAAATACCTGAGACAATCCAAGTTATCTCGGACATGTGCGAGACAGTCGAAGTGACTCGCGCCCATGTCAGCTCCCGATGTGTTTTCTGATAAGATTGGCTTCTAGAACTCCTTGGGATCATCCATAAACACATGGGTTTATCTTTAAACATGTGGAAGTTGTTACACAACTGAAAATTCACCTAAACGGATAATAATGGTTGTTCTTTGATCCTATCCACAAACACGACATCTAAAGCCTATAAATACACCCCTAGCACCCTTATAAAATCTGATCCGAAGGGAGCCACGAATTTCAGAGGAGCTAAGGTGAAGGTCTAGAATTCTCGAGCCTCGGTGAAGCCCTACAGGATTGGACATCTGAAGGGAGCCACAAATTTCAGAGGAGCTAGGGCGAGGTTCTGACGAATTTGAGAGAGGCTAGCAGATTTTGGCGAATTCCGTTATAAAGAAGGATCGTTTCAAAGGATCTGAGGCCCGTTCCCCCCTTCCTCCGGATTTAAGCTTAGTCATAAATCTCGAGATGAGCTGTGTGTCACGGGCTGATTCTTTCACCACAAACCTCACTCAAACCCGTGCGGCACTTAGTCACTCTTTTCCTCACTAGAATGGCTAAGTCAGCCTAATCCCTCAAACACTCATTCAAGAGAAGGGAAGAGAACACTCAAGAGTGGAAGTGGAAGCTCTTATTGCTTTATTGCTTAGCAACTCTTGCTTGTTAGCCTTCTAGATTGTTCTTACAATCAATGGTTAAGATTGAGTCTCTAGACTCTTCTCCTAAAATATCTCCCTAGATATTTACATGGGACTTTCTAGAAGCTTTTACAAGGGTCCTTAGATATTTTAATGAGACTTCCTAGAAGCTTCTAGATACAAGATATTTATCATACCTTTATTATCCAAGAAAACTCTAGAAAACCCTAGGATCTTCATGGACCCAACCATGAATAAGTGAGTCCAAATGCACCCAATTGAGCCAAAAATGATGCGGTTCGTGATGTTCTCCCCTACCTATCCAAGCGATGCCCTCATCGCTTAGTCTTCTCCTGGCGAAACTTCTCGATCAAGTCTTCAAACTGCCACAAGGATCGCGCAGGTTCCCAACTGTTCTCACTATCGGGTAAGCCTTTCCACTTCACAAAGTACTCTAACCTCGGGTGGTTGTTGGCTTCACGAACCGTCCTATCCGTAAGAATTTCTTCGGCCTCCTTGTCGAACTCCATACTAATCCCTATTGGCGCTCGACTAGAATTTCCTCTATCTGGATCTTCCGTATCTTGATGATATGGTTTTAACATGCTCACATGGAAGACTGGATGATACTTCACAGTTGGGGGAAGCTTTACCCTGTAAGCCACGTTCCCCACTCTCTTATCGATTGGAAATTTTCCCTCATACTTGCGTATCAAGCTCTTGTGTTGCCCTTTATGTCGATCTAATGTAGAAAGCTTGACAAGGACCAAGTCTCCAACTTGATACTCCATATGCCTTCGCTTCTTGTCGGCCCATTTCTTCATCTTCTTTGCCGCCTTGTTCAAGCACGAGCGTGCTAATTCGTTCTGATCTTGCCACCCCTTAGAAAATCGGTAAGCGGCTGGGCTATTTCCCTTATAACCTGTAGCAATAGCATTTGGAGTGAGTGGTTGCTGAAGCGGCTGGGCTATTTCCCTTATAACCTGTAGCAATAGCATTTGGAGTGAGTGGTTGCTGACCTGTGATGATCTCGAATGGGCTCCTCCCGGTAGACTCACTCCTTTGCAAATTGTAGGAGAATTGGGCTATGTCCAGTAGCTTCACCCAATCTTGCTGGTTGGCACTCACATAGTGTCTCAAGTATACCGCCAACAAGGCGTTTACCTACTCCGTCTGGCCATCTACCTGAGGGTGGAAGCTAGTGGAGAAGTTTAGATCTGACCCTATGAGTTTGAAGAGTTCCGTCCAGAACTTCCTGTGAAGCGACCATCCCGATCACTTACGATGGACTTTGGTAGCCCCTAATACTTCACCACGTGCTTCAGAAATAGTGGTGCCGCTACCTCGGCTGGACACTTGGCTGGGGATGGAGTGAAAATGCCGTATTTAGAGAACCGGTCAACCACCACCATAAGAATGCTGCATCCATCTGACTTGGGTAGACCCATGATGAAGTCCATGGAAATGCTTTCCCAAGGTCTCTCTAGAATAGGTAATGGTTCTAACAGTCCAGCCGACATTCTCTGCTCTGTCTTGTCTTGTTGGCACACAAGACAAGTCTTCACGTAGGCCTCAACATCATCCCTTATGCGAGGCTAATAATACGTCTCTTCTACAAGAGCTAGAGTTCTGTGCACACCTGGATGTCCCGCCCATTGAGAGTCATGACATTCTTTAATGATCTCCCACCTTAGATTCCCGAACAATGGCACGTACACCCGTCTCCCTTTGGTATAAAGTAGGTCTCCTTCTAGCCAGAACCTTCGAATTTTGCCTTCTTTTGCGTAGTCCACCATGTTCTTGGCTGTAGGATCATGAGACAAACCTTCCATAATACGATCAAGTAAGGTGCTCTGAGGATGACTTATCATAGCAGCAAGTTTCATCTTCCGGCTTAACGCATGTCATCTTTGGTTCATCTCCTTCAGCAATCCGTACTTGATAGTATCCCGAGCGCAAGTAAAGCTTAGTGAAGTACCTTGCCAGACCCAATCTGTCGAATAAGTCCATAATCAGAGGAATGGGATACTTGTTCTTCACTTTGATCTTGTTTAAAGCCCGGTAGTCGATGCATAGCTGCAATGACTCATCGTGCTTCTTCTGGAATAATACATGGGCACCATATGGAGCCTTAGACGGACAAATGTATCCGGCATCCAACAAGTCCTTCAGTTGTTTTTGAAGTTCCTCCAACTCCGGTGGTGCCATGCGATAAGGTCCCATGGCTGGGGGATGAGCTCCTGACTCAAGCTCGATCTTGTGATCCACCTCTCTCTTAGGTGGGAGCTTACTTGGTAGCTTTATGGGCATGATGTCGTGGTAGTCCTCCAAGACACTTCGGATATTCTCGGGCATGTCTTCACCCTGGTGTGAGTCTTCCTCCACCTTGACTGTAGTAATAAAAGTTGGCTCATGTCGACGGACGCCCTTGGACACTTGTAATGCCGAGAGCATTTTAGAAGTCAAACTCTCGTGCTTGATCGGAACTGTGCATGCCCTGCCCTCTAGGATGTACATTGTGTTGGTGTATGGAACCAACATGGCCTTTACCTTGTCCAAAAATTCCAAGCCAAGTACTACGTCAAAGTCATCCATGGTCACAACCGTCAAGTCTTCTTGGCCGCACTATTCTCCAATGCTTACATCTACCTTCTGAGCCACGCCAGTGATGGGAGTGGGACTTGAATTGACAGCTTTGATGACACCCCCTCCCTTGGTGATCTTAAGATTCAACATACTAGCAACATCGCGAGAAACCAAGAGATGAGAAGCACTAGTATCTAGAAGGGCCTTGAAGGTTTTACCGGAAATGGTTGTCTCAATGAACATCACCCCCCGAGGTCTTGCATTCACTTTTGCCTTGATTAAATTGAAGAGACAAAGTGAGTTGATTCGGGTCTCCTCATTTTTCTTCTCCTCTTCCTTCTGAACTAGGGCCACAAGATTGGCCCTCTTGGGACAGTCCATAGCCTTATGTGGACCGCTGCAGAAGTAGCATGCCAACTTCTTTGAACGGTCACCCTCTTTAGAGTTGTAATAGGATTTACCCTTCTCGGACGTTGATTTAGGTGGGAACTCTTTGGATGGTTTATCCTTCTCTCCCCCACCTTTAGTAAGCGTACCCTTTTTATCCTTTGGCTTGGATGAGTTGTTCACCTTCTTGAACTCGATCAGTGACTCGGCTACTTGCATTGCTTGGGCTAGAGTCTGAACGCCACGCCTTTGTAACTCCATCTTGGCCCATCCCACGAGGCCATCAATGAATGAGAATAGAGAGTCCTTCTCGCCCATGTCAGGGATCTCCAATAGCAACTTTGAAAATTCTTTCACGTAATCACGAATTGAACCTTTTTGAGTAAGGCGACGGAGTTTACCTCGGGCCTCATCCTCAGCATTCTCCGGATAGAATTGCCGCTTTAGATCTGCCTTGAATTCTTCCCAAGTAGTAATGGAGCACGTACCCTTTTTCATATCCTCGCATCGTCAACGCCACCACAACGTAGCAATGTCTTCGAGATAGATCTGCCTTAAATTCGGCCATCTCCTTCAGGAACATTTCTCCTTGGCTCCGTAGGAATGTACACTCCTCACGTACGGATGTGATCCCTTACTGTAGCATGTCGACAATGGAATTCAAGGCTGACTGCATCTCCTCCCGAAGTTCGTCTCCTGTAGACTCCAACTTCTCGATGTGCTCGCCGAAAGCCTCCATCTTATCCGCCACGGTAAGCTCCACCTTAGCCAACCGTGCCGCCAACATCATCATGATGTCACGAGATTTATCCCTACGTTGCCTTGGAACATCCTTCGGATCCACCACACCAAGTACTTCGAAACGAAGGTCGGAGCTCGACATTATCACTTCTGAACCTTGGCTCTGATACCAAATGTCACGGGATGATTCTTTCACCACAAACCTCACTCAAACCCGTGCGGCACTTAGTCACTCTTTTCCTCACTAGAATGGCAACACTCACTCAAGAGAAGGGAAGAGAACACTCAAGAGTGGAAGTGGAAGCTCTTATTGCTTTATTGCTCAGCACCTCTTGCTTGATTCAAATGAAATGCCTTAGCCCCTATTTATAGGCAAGACTAGCTTACAATGGATGGCTATGATTAGCCTTCTACATTGTTCTTAGAATCAATGGTTAAGATTGAGTCTCTAGACTCTTCTCCTAAAATATCTCCCTAGATATTTACATTGGACTTTCTAGAAGCTTTTACAAGGGTCCTTAGATATTTTAATAAGACTTCCTAGAAGCTTCTAGATACAAGATATTTATCATACCTTTATTATCCAAGAAAACTCTAGAAAACCCTAGGATCTTCATGGACCCAACCATGAATAAGTGAGTCCAAATGCACCCAATTGAGCCAAAAATGGGGCGGTTCGTGACACGTGATCTCGCTTGGTCGGGATCAACGCTGCAGCGATTACTTCATTTGTGAAGTAAGAGCTTTAATTAATTTTTTGTCAACCGGATTTGATCCGAGGCGATCCATGGATAAACCCCGGCACAGGCAAAGATCTCACACAAACAGAGACTAATAAATAGGATCTGTGTGTGTTTGATAATGTTGTAATCTTTTATTTTTCATTGTGTAAGGAGATCTTATAAAAAGATAAACTTTTCTATTTGTGAACTTGTAATCGATAAACGATTGTAATAGATTCAAGGCAATGAAGAAATCAACTTTTGACCCAAACACGCTGGCGACCACAGTGGGAGGCAACAACCTCATCACCTAGGTTGTTGTGTCACAACCAAAGATCAAGATCCCTGTTGATTCAGAAGTCGAGTACGAGTTCGACAAAGCTAAGTTTGAGGAATATTTCTCCTCGTCTTCATCAAAATCCTCCTCTCCCTGCAAGTGCAGAAAGATCCCATCTTTGAAGGAGGCGTATTCACCGATGAAGGCTTCAAATGACTCCGCTCGCCACAACTCCTTTCCAGTCAAGGAGTTGTTCAATCAAGGTACGCTAACTCTGATGAAGAGGGCTCGTTAGAGGCGACGCCAATGCCAAGCTCGTCAAATTGCTAAGGCATTAGAATAAGTCGATGGAGTTCGCTACTACGCAGACTTGGAGTCTAGAAAGTATTATTTAATCCAGCCGCCTCAACGGCAAGCTGCTGCTACTTCCTCCAAACCATCGACGGGAGAATAGGTTCTTATCAAAAGGACTCGTTCAACCTTAAAGGAACGCATCCAAAAGCGACGTGCATGTACCATACATGGGCGTTCCTTTATACGAAAAGCTCAAGGCATGCAGAAGGAAGAGGTGGCCAAAAAACCACCGAAATCCAAACAAGTCTGGGTACCAAAGGTCGAAATAGCGCCGAAATTAACTCTGTCAGCCTTCGAGCCCACTCGTCTTGCTCTCGCACCTCCGACAAAGCCCTACGGCAATGTAGATCTATCCAAATTTAAGATTCCGATGAAAGAACACATGGGTCCTTTACACAAAAATCGAGGCAAAGTTCCGGTGAATAAATCCCGAGTAATTCCTCAGGCTGGGGGTCGTACAAACACTCTCGTCAAGCCAAAGGCCACTCTAAGGTGTCCCGCCACCTCTAAACAAACCAGGGTACCTCATTGTACATGTTCATGCGCCATGTACAAGACGACTCTTGGCATCGATCGCCCGAGGATTCGTGTTGAAACCCAGGAGCCCGTTAACACCTCACGCTCGCAAGGGGATGGTTCTAAACGTGTGACTCCTGATGTGACCTTGGATCATTCAAAGGTGACAATAAATTTTCCTGAGAATGTCAACAAGGTTCTTCTTTCCCAAAAGAAGACGTGTCCGTCAAAAAACAACGTTATACTTAGGGTATCACACCAACAAACGATGGATTGCTCCAATGAGCTGCACTATCAGGCTGGAGGTATGAATAAATCCCAAAAGGATGATATTCGAGAACCTAACTCTCACTGTCTATGTGAGAAGCTTATCAGGGTGGTATTATCGAAATGTAGTTGTTCCAGGACCATTTCACAAAGGGTATCGATATTCGAGAAGCTTTCTACTGAGGCATTGAAGCCTAAGCCAAGACGTTTCCACGAGAGAAAATCCACTGTTCAGGATGATAAATTCCCTGAAGTCACCATTAATATGGTTAACAAAGGAAAGTCTCTCATTACTTCAAACTGTTCTAATCCCGATTTTTCTCCCGGAAGAAAAGTCAATTCAGGGATAGCCCAACGAACGTCTCGGCTCCAGCTAGGAGCCATCAGACATAGGGGTTACCCAAGAATGCATGAAGAATTATCTTTAGAAGATGAACTGTCAGATACTTGCTCCGCAATTGCCTCTAACGACATAATGTCCAACATGGGGGAAGCAAGGGAATCGTTCATGATCACTCCTGACCTAGTGGCCCAAATGCTTCAAGAAGCACTGGCTAAACAACGAGAGGAATTCAGGGCTGAAATGAACACTGAGATAGAGTTGACCATGCAACAGATGAGAGAGTTACAGGCTTAACAACTTCAACCACTACCCGAGTCCAGTCAGCAGGCTAAATTTAGCCACCGTACTCAGAACGTCGTAGTTGGTAGCAATCCAGAAGTGGACGAAGCACACCTCAAAAATACTAGGGTTGGTCTAATCGCATCCCTAAATAACATTGGAGGTGGTCCAAATGCACTCACTAAAAATAAAAATACTGGGGATAGCCCCATCACTAATGATAACGCTAGGGGTGGTCTCATCGTTCCTCCTCAAAATGGCCCAAAGAAAGATATAGACGATAATGAGATGATGAAAGAGGTGGAGAATAAGGTCAATGCCTTAATGTCTTTTCAAGAAGTAAAGAGAACGGGTATTCCGTGCCCATATCCAAGAGAGTGGGATTCAATCCCATACCCGACGAAGTACAATCTAATTAACTTTACGCCATTTGATGGAAGAGGATCACCCACTCAACATTTGATTTACTTCAGGTCTCACTTGGGAGTGATCTTTGGGAATGAACCCCTAATGATTTGGTCATTCATGGGTACCCTTCGCGGGGCGGCCTTCGATTGGTATCGACGTCTCAAGCCAGGGAGCATCAATTGCTGGGACGACATGGAAAGCTTGTTCCTTAACAACTTTTTCAACGATGACACCGACGTGTCGATCGAAGCTCTTCTGGATGAGAAGCAAAAAGACGATGAGTCAGTTGATAGTTTTGTCAAACGCTTTCGTAACAAGGCAATAAATTGCAGGGATCCTATCACTGAGGAGTTCATCTTACAGATGTGCCACGATAATCTCTCCATCAATGTCCTTGAAGTCATGGGGGTTGTCCCCTCAATCACCTGGAGGGAATTAAAACTACGTGGAGAACAGGTTGAACGTTTCCTCAAAAGAAAGAAGCTCGAGAGGGGTCAACCGATGACTAAAGTACCTACAACTACTGACAATATTCATCAACAGACACCTTGGAGACAACAAAGGACTCTTAATCCGAAGTTCCAGGAGGAGTATTCTTTCGAAGATGATGAAGTTCCAACCATCTGCAAATACCTCCTCGCCAACAATAAGATCAAGCTACCACCGATTAAAAATCAGGAGGAAGCAAACAAGATTTTGGATCCTAAGTACTGTGTATACCATAGGAGGGTCTATCACCCTACCAGGACTTGTATTACGCTAAAAAACAGCATTCAAGCCTTGGTTGATGTCGGCATCATAACATCGAAAGAAGCCGAATGAGAATGGCTTCCTCCGATAGGTATATGAGGTTAAACTGCTCCCATCCTCCGATAGATATATGAGGTTAAACTGCTCCCATCCTCGATAGGTCTAAGAGGTTAAACTACTCCCATCCTACAATGAGTATAAGAGGTTAAACTGCTTCTCTATGATACTCCTATGGGTATACGAGTCTAAACTATTTCTCTTATTTCTAGCGGGAAGTTCCTGGAGAATATTACACATGATATTCTTAAAGATAACCCGAGATCAAAGGTTTGTTCAAGTCTACGCTTAATACGCGTTGCCGGGTAGCCTAGTCCCGTAACAATAGCGAAGTTTATGTATTCATAATCATAGCACTAAGTCTAAGAGAGTTAACTCTTTTAGCATAACGTTACATGCGGAACGGACTTAGATAATCCGCATGCTAGTCCGACTCAAACGGTAGTCGGTAAAGGCTCATCAAACCCGTTGATGGCTGAGGGTTTGCCAAAAATCATATAAGTGTGAGAGTCATTGACGCATCAGCTCCATTAGTTGGTCCCGTGACTTAAGAATCCAACAACTTTAGGATAAAATCCATACATGAAGATGAATCAGCTTTAACAGTTGGTCCTGCAGCCGTAACACTTAGGACCGCCACGCTCTAATGTCTTAAGAGCATAAACTGTATAGACACCAATAGACGCATTACGACGAAAGTCAATGCTGATCAACGCGTTGCGATGGAAGTAAATGCTGGTCAAAGCATGATCTCCGATCAACTCCAAAGTTCAGATATAAATTCCCGATAAAGATGATCAATTCAAAGTCAACTCAATGACACAATCTAAGTTCAGAAACTTACATACCAATTTTAGTTCAAGACTTCAATAACGGTCAAACGATAAATGCAACGCCGGAAGAACTCCATCTGTTCGACAAAATACCGAATAGACTAAAGGCTGAAGAAGTCAAGAATTGAAGCAATTCATAGGTCCTTTTATGTGATCTCCTCAATGAAATACTAAAGAGATTAAAGACAGGGCTTGTCTTATCCAAAGTATTTCAGACTTTTCTATAAAAGAATGAGTCTGAAATACTTTAGAGGGGGTATCTGTAGGCGTTAAAATTTGCCTATGAGTTCCTGTACGCACTCGAGGTGAAATATAGACGATAAGCGTCATCATCCAAGTCAGGAAAAGATTATATGTCCCCGTGAAAGCTAATGAATATACAAAGTGAGTCATTGGAGTGTACAAGTCAATGGAATGATGAAATACGCAATACAAGTTCGGAGAAGTCAGAAAGTGTCGAACACCTCAAAGTGGCCCACAAAAAGAAGAGGCATTTAGACCATGCTATGATTTTAATATAAAAAAGTTCAAAACATGAAAGTTATAGGTATCTTCGTTAGATTTCTAACACATCTTAGATCACCTCATTCTGAGATCAGACGAGGGAGTTAGAGCCAAAATACCCAAGACCATTCAGGCCATTTTACAACAGCGAGACACAATCTGTGTCTCGGAGAAAATGGAGATTTTGACTATAATGTGTTTCTAATATGAAGAATCTTAAAACATAAAAGTTGTAGTTCTCTTTGTTAGCTTTCAAAAGCATCTTGAATCATCTCAATCGGATGTCATATGAAAGAGATAAAACTAAACTACCCGACACAGTCCAAGCTGTCTCGGACATGTGCGAGACAGTCGAAGTGACTCGCGCCCATGTCAGCTCCCGATGTGTTTTCTGATAAGATTGGCTTCTAGAACTCCTTGGGATCATCCATAAATAGTGGTTAATACCCCAAAGCAAAATTTTGTTCCTCGAGGTAAAAAGAAAGCCCAAGCAAATGCGGTGAATGCGAACTAGACGTTCGAATTGTAACCGCAACTGCAACAGCAAACACAAAAGGGGCATCAACAATCGCAATGGTAACAGAGGTCACAAAAGCCAAAGACTACCAAACCAAAATTTCTGAAAGTTTATTCTTTCAGGGAGGACGAAGTTCCTGGTCTCTTCAAACTCCTCGTGGAGAATAACAAAATCAAGTTACCTCTAATCCAGGATCAGGAAGATGCCAAGAAGGTTAACGACCCGAAATATTGCACATTCCACAGAGCGGTGCATCATCCTACCAAAGCATGTTACGCCCTTAAAGATAAAATCTAAGCGTTGATCGATGTTGGAGTCCTTACGGTAAAATCGGCCAAGGAGAAGAAGGTGGGTGCGAATGTCGTATCAATTAGCTTCGGATCTATTCCTTTGAACTATTTCCAGCCTGAGCCCATGATAAATGTAGCGGTGATGACCGTCAACAACGATCCTCACAAATAACGCCAGAAAGGGCTTGTGCCACACACAGCCCCAAATGGTGAGATTCTCTGGGTCCATCCTGATCTGATCGAAGATGAACAATGGGCTGGGTCATCATCTAAGAAGAAATCAAAAAGGAAAGGAAAGTCCTGTTATCGAGTTGCAGCTATTCCAGAAGAAAATGATGAAAGAATTCCTACTTTCCCACTCTCCGAAGATGAGCAAGAGGTCTTTGCTACCAGGAGTGGAAATGAGTACCATTTCAAGTATCCGAGTGCTTCTGATCAATTGGCTAAATAGGGGGTAACGAAAACCATTCCCTCCAAGACATTAGCAGAAATGGGGGTGGTCACGACTCCCCCAGCACCAGTTGAAAAGATTCAGCAAAAGCTAAAGGAGAAAGAGCCGTTATACCAAGAGGGCCAGAACCCAAGGTAGTCTCGATTCAATCAACCGATTAGGAGAGACAAACCGAGGAGCTCGAACACTCCACAACGCTTCGATATTATGACGCAATTAGCCAATATACTGGCTAGAATAACTCTATATGAGCTACTACGTCTTTTGAAAGACACGAGGAAAGCATTGCAAGAAGCCTAGGCAAATTCTGACGTTTTCCTGACTCAGATCAAGCCATCCCCTGAAGAACCAGAGCCGTATAGGTCTAAGAGGTTAAACTACTCCCATCCTACAATGAGTATAAGAGGTTAAACTGCTTCTCTATGATACTCCTATGGGTATACGAGTCTAAACTATTTCTCTTATTTCTAGCGGGAAGTTCCTGGAGAATATTACACATGATATTCTTAAAGATAACCCGAGATCAAAGGTTTGTTCAAGTCTACGCTTAATACGCGTTGCCGGGTAGCCTAGTCCCGTAACAATAGCGAAGTTTATGTATTCATAATCATAGCACTAAGTCTAAGAGAGTTAACTCTTTTAGCATAACGTTACATGCGGAACGGACTTAGATAATCCGCATGCTAGTCCGACTCAAACGGTAGTCGGTAAAGGCTCATCAAACCCGTTGATGGCTGAGGGTTTGCCAAAAATCATATAAGTGTGAGAGTCATTGACGCATCAGCTCCATTAGTTGGTCCCGTGACTTAAGAATCCAACAACTTTAGGATAAAATCCATACATGAAGATGAATCAGCTTTAACAGTTGGTCCTGCAGCCGTAACACTTAGGACCGCCACGCTCTAATGTCTTAAGAGCATAAACTGTATAGACACCAATAGACGCATTACGACGAAAGTCAATGCTGATCAACGCGTTGCGATGGAAGTAAATGCTGGTCAAAGCATGATCTCCGATCAACTCCAAAGTTCAGATATAAATTCCCGATAAAGATGATCAATTCAAAGTCAACTCAATGACACAATCTAAGTTCAGAAACTTACATACCAATTTTAGTTCAAGACTTCAATAACGGTCAAACGATAAATGCAACGCCGGAAGAACTCCATCTGTTCGACAAAATACCGAATAGACTAAAGGCTGAAGAAGTCAAGAATTGAAGCAATTCATAGGTCCTTTTATGTGATCTCCTCAATGAAATACTAAAGAGATTAAAGACAGGGCTTGTCTTATCCAAAGTATTTCAGACTTTTCTATAAAAGAATGAGTCTGAAATACTTTAGAGGGGGTATCTGTAGGCGTTAAAATTTGCCTATGAGTTCCTGTACGCACTCGAGGTGAAATATAGACGATAAGCGTCATCATCCAAGTCAGGAAAAGATTATATGTCCCCGTGAAAGCTAATGAATATACAAAGTGAGTCATTGGAGTGTACAAGTCAATGGAATGATGAAATACGCAATACAAGTTCGGAGAAGTCAGAAAGTGTCGAACACCTCAAAGTGGCCCACAAAAAGAAGAGGCATTTAGACCATGCTATGATTTTAATATAAAAAAGTTCAAAACATGAAAGTTATAGGTATCTTCGTTAGATTTCTAACACATCTTAGATCACCTCATTCTGAGATCAGACGAGGGAGTTAGAGCCAAAATACCCAAGACCATTCAGGCCATTTTACAACAGCGAGACACAATCTGTGTCTCGGAGAAAATGGAGATTTTGACTATAATGTGTTTCTAATATGAAGAATCTTAAAACATAAAAGTTGTAGTTCTCTTTGTTAGCTTTCAAAAGCATCTTGAATCATCTCAATCGGATGTCATATGAAAGAGATAAAACTAAACTACCCGACACAGTCCAAGCTGTCTCGGACATGTGCGAGACAGTCGAAGTGACTCGCGCCCATGTCAGCTCCCGATGTGTTTTCTAATAAGATTGGCTTCTAGAACTCCTTGGGATCATCCATAAATAGTGGTTAATACCCCAAAGCAAAATTTTGTTCCTCGAGGTAAAAAGAAAGCCCAAGCAAATGCGGTGAATGCGAACTAGACGTTCGAATTGTAACCGCAACTGCAACAGCAAACACAAAAGGGGCATCAACAATCGCAATGGTAACAGAGGTCACAAAAGCCAAAGACTACCAAACCAAAATTTCTGAAAGTTTATTCTTTCAGGGAGGACGAAGTTCCTGGTCTCTTCAAACTCCTCGTGGAGAATAACAAAATCAAGTTACCTCTAATCCAGGATCAGGAAGATGCCAAGAAGGTTAACGACCCGAAATATTGCACATTCCACAGAGCGGTGCATCATCCTACCAAAGCATGTTACGCCCTTAAAGATAAAATCTAAGCGTTGATCGATGTTGGAGTCCTTACGGTAAAATCGGCCAAGGAGAAGAAGGTGGGTGCGAATGTCGTATCAATTAGCTTCGGATCTATTCCTTTGAACTATTTCCAGCCTGAGCCCATGATAAATGTAGCGGTGATGACCGTCAACAACGATCCTCACAAATAACGCCAGAAAGGGCTTGTGCCACACACAGCCCCAAATGGTGAGATTCTCTGGGTCCATCCTGATCTGATCGAAGATGAACAATGGGCTGGGTCATCATCTAAGAAGAAATCAAAAAGGAAAGGAAAGTCCTGTTATCGAGTTGCAGCTATTCCAGAAGAAAATGATGAAAGAATTCCTACTTTCCCACTCTCCGAAGATGAGCAAGAGGTCTTTGCTACCAGGAGTGGAAATGAGTACCATTTCAAGTATCCGAGTGCTTCTGATCAATTGGCTAAATAGGGGGTAACGAAAACCATTCCCTCCAAGACATTAGCAGAAATGGGGGTGGTCACGACTCCCCCAGCACCAGTTGAAAAGATTCAGCAAAAGCTAAAGGAGAAAGAGCCGTTATACCAAGAGGGCCAGAACCCAAGGTAGTCTCGATTCAATCAACCGATTAGGAGAGACAAACCGAGGAGCTCGAACACTCCACAACGCTTCGATATTATGACGCAATTAGCCAATATACTGGCTAGAATAACTCTATATGAGCTACTACGTCGAAGGACACAAGGGAAGCTCTACAAGAAGCCTTGGCCAACTTTGACGTTTTCCTGACTCAGATAAAACCATCACCTGAAGAACCAGAGCCTTCAGTGTAGCATTGTAACCTCGCGGCACGCCACCCTTCCTGCATTTCTTTCACCAAGGAGGATATGCAAATAAAAAATTTAAAGCATGACCGGCCTCTGTATTTCACCGGGCACATTGGCTCTAGTATTGTCAACCGGATCCAAGTCGATCCGGGTTCCACTGTTAGCATCATGCCGCTCCGATTGATGTACAATCTCGGAATACCGGCCAGTAAACTGGCCTCCACAGGCACTACGATCTACGGATTCAACACCAGTGGGTCCAAACCATTGGGTAAAATCTGGGTAAAGTGCCAGATTGGAGATTTAAAGTCGGAAGTCACATGCTATGTGATTGACGCAAAGACTTCTTATAACTTACTATTGGGTCGACCTTGGATCCACGGTAACGTTATAGTCCCTTCTACCCTCCATTAGTGTCTTAAGTATGTAGACACTAATAATGAGATCAAGATGGTGGTCGCGGATAAGCAACCGTTTAAAGGGTTAGAGAATTATTTTACTGACTCTATTCTCTACGGTGCTGAATCTGATACTGAACCATTGGCCCAAGGTATAGACAGCGGAGAAGAAGCTGATATCGAAGCTGGGTTTAGTTACGACAGTGGTTTTGTACTTAATAACATTGTACCCATTGTAATCAATCTTGACGATGGAGAGTCATCAGATAGTAGTTGTAATTGGCAACTTGTCGAAGAAGTAGCAATAAATGATGATTTAGAGTACTCGTTGTGGCTAGATAATATCATGAGGGGGTTATACGATGACCCTAATTTGTATATACTACTTCAATCGTCTTGCATGACGAAGAAACATGTTCAGGATTCATTCAGAACAACGCTCGTCATTCATGCGAAGATAGGGGGTGAAAAAGAAGTCATCTACGGTAAAGGGAAGGAATTTTCAATACCAAATCACTTCTTGGAAGAAGATGACAATGATGATAAACCGGCCCCTCATTTATTCATATATGACACAAAAGCATGTAATCTCATGGAGAGATACAGATTTGACTTTGTACTCGGAGAGGGTCTTTGTTTTGGTCGAGGTCTGCGAGTTCCACCTCGTATGGCCTATGTACCGAAAGGGAAACCCGATAACTATTATAGCCACAGAAGAGGTTTAGTCTATGTCTCCTCATCCAACGATGAGTGTTGTTAGTAGGTCATTGATCAGATTGCTAATAAGGGTAAGGACGGATGTTCTTCCGACTCTTCAGCCTTGGACTCTGACGCTAGTCTTGGAGAAATGTTCAAAAGGCTAATGTCGAATATGGCTACGATCGACCCTGCCATGTCGACCCTGCCATAATAGAGGAAGACGACCAAATGCTAACTTGGGAAGACCCTTGGGTTCATCACCTGAATATGCAGTACGGTGATAGGTTTGAACAAAGGGAGCCCCCTACCGAGGACCAAGTAATCCAGGTGAATATGGGCAATGAGGATAATCCAAAACCGATATTCGTTAGCGATAGCCTCCCGCCAAATGAGATTCCTAAAAAAGTTAGGATTCCTAAAAAAGTAATCCAGGCTGATGATGCCGATAAACGAGAAATTCCTAAAAAAAAGTTCTACCCTTAGTACGTTTGGGATAACCCATGTCACGGGAAGTTCCCGGAAGAATACTATGTGGGGTATTCTTAGTGATAACCCGGTAGTTACAAAAAGGATAAGCAAGAAATCCCTATTTGGATTCTGAATGTCCTCAATGATGGAATCTATCTCATTTTCGAGATTAAATTCACCAACTCTCATGAATTCTCTTGCTGAGACGAGATTCAATCATTTTGACAAGAGCAATCTTTCCTCACAAAATCCCTTACCGATCAAATCAATTGACGGTGAGTCCACCAAAAATCCTATCCGCCAATCTTTGGCAATTTCAAATTTTGCATGTTAAGTACTGATCACTTGGCATCTAAATCCTCCATCGAGTGGCTAGTACAAATTGGCATTTTCACTGCTATCTGTATTCCACTCCTTTTACTTTTTGGGTCAAACCTATAAAAGTTAGGGTCAAAACCAGAATCCCCTCTTGATTCTTTCCATGAACGAGAGGTCTACTTTTAATTGAGCAATCAAACCTATAAAAGTTAGGATTGCCTCAAACCCACTCGGCCAAACCTATAAAAGTTAGGGTCGAACTCTGAATTTCACTTCGATAAACGAAGAGCTCTCTTCAGTTTAAGCAACCAATCCTATAAAAGTTAGGGTTGCTTGAATTTTCCCGATTCTCGAAGTGGAGATCCCACTCTTAGTTTCACCTTTTCGGATTCTTAAGGTGGAGATCCCACCCTGAGTTTCCCCCGCAACTAGAGATAGGGTATAAACCTTTTCGGATTCTTAAGGTGGAGATCCCACCCTGAGTTTCCCCCGCAACTAGAGATAGGGTATAAAATCCTTCCTCTTCAGTTTTGGGAGATAGAATATAAAATTCTTCCTCTCCCGCTCTGGGTTTGTCTTTACCTTTAGAAATGACGCATTTCTCAGCTTCAAATCCGTGCACTTCATGCACAAGGGATTTTATCTCGAACCCTAAAAGAGAGATAAGTCTGCATCTAACACATACTACCGGTTTAGTCTTTCACCAAATAGAAAGACACCAGAATACAAGTCTGGAGACTTTTATCCTGAATCCTAAGTAAGGATAAGTCAGCGTCTAACACGCGTTGCCGGGTAGTCTATTCCCATGATAAAGATAAAGTCTACGTATTCCACATCATAGCACTAAAAGAATTAATTCTTTAGCACAACGTTATATGCGGAACGGACTTATACAATCTGCATGCTAGCCTGATTCAAACAGTAATCGGTAAAGGCGTATCAAATCTGTTGATGGCTGAGGATTTGCTAAAAATCCTATAAACATTGTGTCCATTGGGTTCACAACCAACAAAGAAACGTCATGATACAAGATTAGTATGCTAAATCAAATACTGGGTCTTTACTAATAGATCAAGTCAAAGTATACAATGATAAAGCTCATCGACCCGAACGCAATCGGCAACCGAGAATGTGAAGTTCCAACCTAGAGAGCCTATCTGCATAACCCTGCTCAAGCTCATCCTGCAGATCAGCTCGGACAGAATCTTCAGAACTGCTCAAGATCTTCATGGCTTCACCTCTTAGCTTCATCAATCTCTCCTGCGTAGATCCTAGTCCCTCAAGTATCTGTTCGCGAGAGTTCTCTAAACCAGCCAGCTCATCTGTAATGATAGCACTAGACTCCTCAGCATACTTTAGGGCCTTCTTCAACCTGGCTACCTCCTCACGGTTGGAGTCTAAAGAACTGAGTAACTCGGCTCTATCTGAGGGCCTTCTTCAACCTGGCTACCTCCTCACGGTTGGAGTCTAAAGAACTGAGTAACTCGGCTCTATCTGTATCCTTCCTCGCAAGACTAGCCATCATCTGCACGATTGAACTCTCATGTGACTGAAGCTCGCTACCAATAGAAGATCAAAGGTCACGCCACTGTGTCAGTCTATGCTCCAACTGAGAAGATACGAAGGAAGAAGCCCCACTAGCCTTCAGCTCCTCTAACTCTCGGAATTCACATTCTAGAACAACAAAATCGGTAGTGAGAGAATCAGCTAGCTCAGGATATCCCTCCTCTCTAATCATCGTCATGTGTCAAGCAAGGGAACGCCTGAACTAATCGAAGCAATATCCTAGATGAAGAAGTTTCTTGATCATTCTGTCAAAAAATTGATGAAATAACGAAGATCCACTCGGAAAATGTCTCTGATAGGATCAGGATCGGCTAAAAGGGATAGGACATGCTCATACGGAGATAGTGGAGACCCTACAAGTAATGGCGCAGAAGGGTAAGAAATTCTAGAATATAGTGGGGAAATTCAGAGTGAATTATGAGCATACCAGTACCAACAGAAGTCCCTTCGGTTTGAGATCCTATGATAGGCTCCGTCAATCTAATCTCAGCAGGCTCAGGAATGCTAGCAGGTGTGATCGTCGACGGTATATCAACTCCTCTAGGTAATTCTGTAATGCCAGTTGGGTTTGGAGAAGATACACCACCGCCAGGCAAACTAGGGATGCTAGGAATCGTAGTCGTATCAGTCATGACGGCTGGTCCTATGATTACAATTCTTTATTAGTCAAATAGAGATTTGGACAAAAAAAAAAGAATGATGATGAAGAGGATTACATGCATACCTGCAGATCCGTCACCGTCAGGCAAACTCGGGATGCTAGGAATCGTAGTCGTATCAGTCATGACGGCTGGTCTTATGATTACAATTCTTTATTAGTCTATTAGAGATTTTGGCAAAAGAAAAGAATGACGATGAAGAGGATTATATGCATACTTGCAGATCCCTCACCGTAAGGCAAACTCGAGATGCTAGGAATCGTAGTCGTATCAATCATGACGGCTGGTCCTATGATTAAAATTATTTATTAGTCTAATAGAGATTTTGACAAAAGAGAAGGATGATGATAATGGAGATTATATGCATACCTGCAGATCCATCACCCTCAGCTAAACTAGGGATGCCACAAACCATAGCCGTATCAGTCCTGACGGTTGGTCCTACGATTAGAATTCCCTATCGGTCAAATAAAGGTCTCAACAAACAAAGATAATTACAATGTCGAAAATTAGATGCATACCTGCAGATGAACCACCTTCGAAGGATGGTCATGCAGCCTATTTGGTGGCCTGCTCCACCAACATCTCAACTAGCAATCTAGTGTCGGATCCCGAGAAACTCGGTGCTGAGACATACATGTGTTCGCTGAATCCCCCAAGACCCATATCATGAAAAGTCTCGTCCTCGACCGGCCTCTCTAGCGTGATGCCTACATAAGAGTTTAAGTGCTGGATATATACAAAAAGGGAGGGAAGAGAAAGGAACTCAGATTTACCTGCAGCGGTGGTAGAAGGCTCTTCTGCCCTAATATTTGCGCCCGCGTTCTTCAATTTGTCTAAAAGAGAAAGAAGCGCGGAAGTGATTAAAGGGGGAAAATTTTTTGAATTGCCTAACTCCTTTAACTGCTGCTCGAATAGTGTATTACCGATGTTAGATATACCTAGGCATAGAATCCCTGGTTCAATGCTATCAACCTGCGTGGCGTCTCTGTTTGCTTCAACATCCATAGACTCATCACGAAAGGCATCGCACATTTGCTGTACAAAGCTCGGGCTACCCAGATGGCCAGAATCAGAGAATACAGGGTCTTGCGGAAGTTCACCTCCGTCATGGCTTCCTGAAACATGGAACATGATTAGATTCAAGAAATCCAAAAGAGCATTATTTTAAAGTAGTGGAGATAGTAGAGCATTACCCTCTCCTCCGCCAGTAGTACCTCGTGGCTCTACTCCACGAGCCCGCTGACCAATATGCGACTTATGGGCAGTCTTATTTCGTTTTGGAGGACAAACCCTTACAGGACCAGCTGGTCGCTCATGCGCGGATTTAGTACGCATCTCAACCTGGGCAGAAGCCTCGGTGCTGGGCTGTGATCTCGCATAACGAAAAATAAGGGGCTTGTGCTCGTCAACCATCCTACCTGGAGTGATAAGAGTCATCTTGTTAGGATAAGTAAATAAGACCTTTCGTTCCGGCTTTTGAAAAGCCGGTTGAGATCTAGAAAGGATATGGCGTTGATGTCAATGAGAAAATACCAGATCCATTAATTCTTAAAAGATAAAGTCTGATAAACCTGTATCAGATTCTCCCCCATCGGTATCCATGTCTATAAATTCTTCCTCAGAAGTCTCATCCTCATCATCAACAGGAAGGAGCTCTTCATCATCCTCCATCTTGTCTCTGCTCGAACGGGAGGGTTTGGCAGGTTTCTTCCCCTGCTTCTTCGAAAGCTCAGTTTTACGAGCAGCCTTGATAGTAGTTTGAACCAAGTGCTCAGCCTCTAACTCTAAGAGGCTCTTCACATCTAGAAACTCGTTGGCAGAAAGGAGCCACTTGCAGCCGAGGAAAGTAAACAACGGTTTGCGCTTGGATGAAGGAAGAACGAAATAGGCTCCAATACAGCCCATCATAGTCCAAAGCCATGCTCGGATGCCGTCAATAAGACCCCCCTTGATTCTCAAACACCAGCTCAGGTTCCCAACATATAGTTGATCGTAACCGAACTGGCGAGCAAAGCGGCACGGAAGATAAGGCTCTATATGGCAACGACCATTCACACGAAGGACGAGATATCCAACGCGGATGTTCACCAACCAATGGAAGCAACCAGCATCAAGAGAAGTCTGACCAGCCTTGGTTTCTCCTCATCAATCAACACGTCATCATAGCGGCCCGAGAAGCGAGGGAAACACTTGAAGAACTCCCAGCTCTTACGAACTTGAAGCTCTCGCTGGACATCAGTGAATGTCTTCCCAAACCACTTGCTCCTTTCTAACAGCTGCACAAAAGGAACGGAGGCATCAATAGTACTAGGTGCCGACATCAAATCAGGACTGTGAAGAACGAACCACGCCATCAGGTATGTATGCGGAAGCTCAACCTTTACAGAAAGAAGCTCGGTTGATGGTTCAGATGATACGAGTCGCCGTGCGAGCACCCTTTGGTCGCGGAATTACCAAAAGGTGGGTTGAGAAGAAGACAAGTAAAACACAAGAACAATTCAGTATGGCGAAGAAAAATACCTTCTCTAGATTATGAAGAATTAATTATTACAAATCTCTCCCTCACAATCTCAGTAGAATCGAGAACAACCTCTCAATTCTCTCTAAACCCAAATACAATGATTAGAATCTCTCTTAATTACCTCTGATTCTAAGATCATAGATCCTCACAATCTAAACCCTAATCTTTTTTATTAGGATCTCACTTAGACCTAAAACCCTTTTGATCTACATCTTGGCCTCTAACCTCCTTCCTCTGTTTAGAACCCTAAACAATCCCTATTTATAGGGTTTACAACGTGGTGGCAATCTGGTAAATAACCAAAACCAAACCCAGCTAGGATTCCTTCAAAACAGAAACCAAGTCTGCCCAGGAAACCTCGATGAGTCGACTCATGACTGCATATGAGTCGACTCATGACTGATGAGTCGATTCATAAACTGATGAGTCGACCGAGCAGAAACTTTTGACAAAACGGCTGGGTTTCGTGAGTCGACTCATGACAGGCATGAGTCGACTCAACCTGATGAGTCGACTTATGTACATGTATGAGTCGACTCACAGGCTAAAATCTGGATTCTTCAAATCTGCTACTCGTCGTCTCGTTCCACGCTTCCACTTGTGCTCCGCCGTGTCGCTTCACACAACTATTCTCAAGATATCAGGAGAATCACCTATCCTCAAGCTCCCATGAGGATCGCTTTTTCGAAGAGAAGATACACCCGTGTCATGGGTCCCTTCTTTAGAAAACTTGAAGTCCCATTCAAGTTAGAACTTCAGCTGAGGAAACTCTCGAGCCCCTCCATCTTTGTTGACTTCAGTCATCTTTTTCTTCCTTAATCTCTGAACTCCTTCCAAAGAAAAGGATCTCTCTAAGCTTCTTGTATTACGATCGAGTCAGGATCATACACAGGATGCCCCTTCGCAGGATCTCATCGCTCTAATACCAACTTGATACGAGTCGCCGTGCGAGCACCCTTTGGTCACGGAATTACCAAAAGGTGGGTTGAGAAGAAGACAACTAAAACACAAGAACAATTCAGTATGACGAAGGAAAATACCTTCTCTAGATTATGAAGAATTAATTATTACAAATCTCTCCCTCACAATCTCACTAGAATCGAGAACAACCTCTCAATCCTCTCTAAACCCAAATACAATGATTAGATTCTCTCTTAATTACCTCTGATTCTAAGATCATAGATCCTCACAATCTAAACCCTAATCTTTTTAATTAGGATCTCACTTAGACCTAAAACCCTTTAGATCTACATCTTGGCCTCTAACCTCCTTCCTCTGTTTAGAACCCTAAACAATCCCTATTTATAGGGTTTACAATGTGGTGGCAATCTGGTAAATAACCAAAACCAAACCCAGCTAGGATTCCTTCAAAACAGAAACCAAGTCTGCCCAGGAAACCTCGATGAGTCGACTCATGACTACATATGAGTCGACTCATGACTGATGAGTTGATTCATAAACTGATGAGTCGACCGAGCAGAAACTTTAAACAAAACGGCTGGGTTTCGTGAGTCGACTCATGACAGGCATGAGTCGACTCAACCTGATGAGTCGACTCATGTACATGTATGAGTTGACTCAACCTGATGAGTCGACTTATATACAGGTATGAGTCGACTCACAGGCTAAAATCTGGATTCTTTGAATCTGCTGCTCGTCGTCTCGTTCCACGCTTCCACCTATGCTCCGCCGTGTCGCTTCACACCACTATTCTCAAGATATCATGAGAATCACCTATCCTCAAGCTCCCATGAGGATCGCTTTTCCGAAGAGAAGATACACCCGTATCATCAAAACCCACATGTGTAAGACCATCGACCAAATACCTAAGCCTACAATGAATGCCGGCAACCATCGCCGGAAGCAGAGAAAGCTCCTTCCCATAAGCTAGCTGGACGGTGGGGAAAAGGACCTCAATAGGCAAGGCGTCAGAAAACTGGAACGACGCACTTCTTCAACTAAAGGGTAAGATAGCCCGCCAGTAGAGTCCTGGGCCGAATAGACTTCTGAGCGTGACAAAGAAATGTCCGAAACTTGGTCCCCGCAGGAAAAGCTCCCTCAGCGCCAGCGATAGTAAAGGAACGAGATTCGGACCTCTCCATTAACTCATTGATGGCAGAAGGTGTCAAAGAGGCCAACTCACAAACAGTCTCGCCCGAACTGCTCTCCAAATGCTAGAATAAATAATTAGCGAACTGCTTCAAATTGATCTGCCTCTTCCTCTTCACCAAAGGACTCACTTTGATTAAGGATGTATAATAATGACACGTAAGATCCTAAAACGTGTCATACATACCGGGAGAATCTTTCTTCAGCCACTCTAACTGTAGGTTCAGGGGAAAGTACTCCTAATACGGATAGTCCCCCATAGGAAGACCAGAAACTTTGTGCATCTCGTGCAGAGCTAACCCCAAATCTCCACTGCATGTCAAGAAAGTGTTACTGTCAGGGATATATGTCTCCAATAACGCTAGGAAGTGGCGACTGCTAACCGGGAATCCATACATGGTGGCTCGTATAGGCGCATACAACCCACTGCCTCTCAGATCACTCTCCCAACATCCCAAGACATAACTGGTCATATGAGTCCACCACCTTTTGCGTGGTGAATAGGCCCAACCGAAGCATCTGAACTCTGTGAGAGGTAACTTCCTCCCAAGTTTTGCTAAACGATTCCTCACAGTAGGGGCGGCTCCGGACACTCGTCTGGTGGTGTGGTATCAAGGCCCAGAATCCTTGGTCGAAGGCCGCGAATATAATTATAACCATCAGAACCTGGGGTCTTATGATGGGAAATAAATGCACAATGAACTCGGTCATGGGCATCTGTAAGATTCCAGGACATCTGTCGGCGCACAACCTGCATCTCCAAGTGAGTGAGAGAATGCTGACCGGGAATAGAAGGGATGTATAGAAGGAGTCCTTCATCATTATTCAACCAGTGCTCATCATCAAGAATCAGCTTAGCTGGATCCTTGACATGGTCTCCAAATAAATAACCAGGCTTCTCTAAAGCCTGAGTGGAAATAGAGTCTTCAGTGAAGGTGGCATCCGTAATCAACTGGCGCAGTGAACGGCGACCCCCATCTCGTATCAAGCGAAGGGTCTAAGCGAGGGCATGATAGAACTACTAGTCATCCCGAAACCTTAATCCCCGCGAAGGAGGACATCGGTTCTTCCCAGATGACCCGCAAAGGGGTCAAGCGAGGATACAGAAAACATAAAAACTCACCCCCGTAAGAGAACGCTACGGGAGCCTCCCTCTCACTTTGCTGAGAAGAGGAGCGACTCCTATGGAATCGCGGTCGGCGTGGATACATGGTTAACCTGTAACGAAAATCAACGGATCAGGTACAATCATAAATCCAAATACCTAAAAATTAAAAGGAAATTTACAAACTTTAGCTAAAGTCCTATAAACAGAATAGGATTTTATAGTTGAAGTCTAATTAAACCTATGAGTTTTATGCATGCAAACAATGGGTTCAAATTGCATTTAAAACCTTCATGATTAACTTTTGGACTATGAGTTTTATGCATGCAAACAATGGGTTCAAATTGCATTTAAAACCTTCATGATTAACTTTTGGATAAAATACCCAAAATACCCCTCATGTTCAAAGCTAAGTTTTAGCCACGAACACCTTTGAATTAGGTCATGATCGAGGAAGGAAAACCATTGTCCTCAATATCTCACAATTTTAGCCAAATTTGGTAAATAAACCCCTCTACAAATTTCGGCCCAATTTGCATGTACACCTCTCAAACTTTTGGTCATGGGTATGTACTCCAAACTCTACAAATTTTAGCCCTAAAATTTCAGCAACTTTTCAAACAAGTCCCCCAACCAATTTTTGACCACTTTTTGCAAATAAAACCCCCGAAATTTTTGGCCACTTTCAAAACCCATCACCAAGATTCAATATTTTTCACAAAATCCATAATCTTCACATACAAATTCATTGCATACTCCCATTACAAGAATAAAGTTTTAATCTTTCTTGTAAAACCTATGGATTCTTAACTAAGAATGCAAAAAAAAGTATTCTTGGACAGAAGCTTACCCAAACCAAGAAGCTTGAAAACCCAATTCCAAAAAAATCAAGTCTTAAGCTTGAAGAGGAGATGAAACCCTAGCTTTGAGAGGAGATAAGTTTCGGCCAATGAGGAGAAAAAATCCGAATTTTTTTTGGGGTTGAGGGTTTTTAAAGACAATAATTTTGATGGGTTAAGAGTTGTTGAAAAGAAAAACAATGGAGTTTGGATAGGAGGAGGAAGAAGGAGTTGAGGGGGAAAAGAACTCTTTTTGAAATTTACGAGTTTAGGAGTGAAATGTAAGTACAACCACAACAAAACAAAAAAAGAGGGAGGGGGGAGTGCCTCAGCCATTGGGTCGAAACATCCTAGGGTGTCTAGGCCTTGGCCGAGACACCCAAGGGTGTCTTCGCCCAGGTCGAGCCCCCCGGGTATTTTAATGAGCCTATATCGCCTAATTTCGCCGGTGGTTGGTCATTCTGATGAAAATCAACACAAAAATCAACGCCAGGCCGGGCGATCCGAAACCCTAGGTGAACGCCGGTCAACACGTAACCCTAGGTCAACGCCAGTTAACGCGTTGTGATAAAAAAGTCAACATCGGGCGATTCGAAATCCTAGGTCAACACCGATCAACGCGTAACACTAGGTCAACGCTAGATAACGCGTTATGATGAAAAAGTCAATGTTGGGCGATCCGAAACCCTAGGTCAACACCGGTCAACGCATAACCCTAGGTCAACGCTAGTCAACGTGTTGCGATGAAAAAGTTAGCGCCGGGCGATCCGAAACCCTAGGTTAATACCGGTCAACGCATAACCCTAGGTCAATTCTAGTCAACACGTTGCGAGGAAAAAGTCAACGCCGGACGACCCGAAACCCTAGGTCAACACCGGTCAATGCGTTGTGATGAAAAAGTCAATGTCAGTCAATGTATTATGATGAAAGCAACGCAAGTCAATATATCGTGATGGAGATGGTCAGTTCTAATTCAACTCGATGACACGAGCCAAAATCAACTCACCGGTATTTGATTCGAGACTTCAACGACGGGCCCTCACACCGACTTAAACGCAGCGTCAGAAGAACTTCAGCTATTCATCAAAATAGATTAAAAATCGAAGGAGTCAAGAATCAAAGCTAACTACAAGTCCTTTTACACCGACTGAGGGTTGGACCGTTCATATCCAAAAGTATTTTAGGCTTATCTATAAAAGAAACGAGACTGAAATACTTTGGAGGGGGTATCTGTAGGCATCTAAAATTGCCTACGGGCCCTCACACGCAGCTTGAAGCACAGAGAAGACGATGAATGTCACTATCCAAGTCACAAAAGCTTAATCGATGTCGACAAGCGCATAAAGTGAGTCGATGAACTATATGAAGCAACGGAACTTCAGAAAAATGGAAATATGAACTGATCGGGAGCTCCGCATCACTTACGAAACACGAAGCACCCCTCATGTCCCATCTACTCCACATATTATTCAATCATGGAAGCTCGTAGATCTCCTCGTCGGACTTCCAACGCATATTGAATCGTGCAATTCTAAGTTTAGACGACGAAAATACGGCGCAAACGGACATACCGCGCGAACTATTCCGGGCCTCACCGAGACACCCACGGGTGTCTACAGACTCGAAATGCTGTTTTTGGCTGTTTTTGATCGTTTTTCGACATTAACCACCTGGATTTGTTCCAACTAATTTGAATCTATCCAATAACGTGGTTAAGTGGTTACAACTGAGGATAAGAGGGAATCGACCGTTCTTATCCAAAACAGGGGTCCCAAAGCCTATAAATACAGCCCCAGGGCCTTCATTTTTGGAGATCTAGAATTCTCGAGCGTTGGCCAAGCCCTGCCGAACTAAAGACTGAAGGAGCACGAATTTCAGAAGAGAGGAGGAGATCGATTGAGTTCTTCAGCACAGGAAATAAGAGTTCGTCAGATCTGCAGTTCCCGTGTTCTTCCCTTGAGATTACCCCATTGCGGTAATCTTAATAAGAGTAATTATCTCACCATTGCTGAGATAATTGTTGGACCCTAAGGCCGTTAGGAAAGAACACTAGAGGGGGGGTGAATAGGATTTATACTAATCTAATCTGATTTTATGCCAATTAAAACTAATTAACAAATATATCCTAGCAAGTATGATATGCTACAAGATATGTGCAAGGATATACAATATAAACAAGGGTAAACAAAATGATCATGCAACAATGACGATATAAAAATATGCAAGAGTAAATGCGCCAATGCTAAACCCAAACACAAGGAAATGATCACGGAGTTCGGACCTTCTGTCCTACGTCTTCGCTCCCCACTCCCAGGGAGAATCCACTACACAACCCGGTTTGGAAGCCGGAACTTCTCTACACACTCGGTTTTCTAGCTAACCGAAAACTTTACATACTCGTTTATCAAGTCAACCAACAACTCTCACAAATCCTTACAATGTACATACAAAAGCTACAACCACAAGTGTTGGTCCTCACGTATCGACTCCCTCAAGTGCTCAGAATTATCACCTCTCACTAGGCCACCGACGCTACTCCTCTTGGTATCGACTCCGTCCTCACCACATACTCCTCTCGGTGTACAAGTGTATTACAAAGTGATCCTACACAATTAGGCACAATAACAAAGTGTTCGTTCTCTACAATGGATGAGAACACAATGTAGGCTCACACTCTAAGTCACACAAACCCACAACACAATTATATAATGTATGCAAATACAATAAGCTCAAAGGTTGTGTGTGTAAACAAAGAGTAAATAAAATCAACTAAACTCAATATAAACACTAGCTTAATAAAATGGTAATTACACAATATAAATGTAAAGCTATATTGAGTTTAGGGAAACTTCTCTATAGATAACAAGAGAGAGGGAGAATAGTGAATGCTCAAACACAAAGGATGATCTCCACTTGCTCTTGTGAAATTCTCTTCACAAACAAAACTCTTAAACACTCTACAAACTTTAAACCCTTGTTAAACTTTTTTAAAACATTCTCTTAGTTAGAAGAAGAGCTGAAGGCAATGGGGTATTTATACCCACTCAAAACTTCAGCAAAAACCCCAAGGAAAAGGCCAAAAATCTATAAATAAACAAATCAGAAAACTAACCGTTACTGTGCAACGGCTCTCTGATAAGTCTGTTAGACCCTAGAGGGGGGGGGTGATTAGGGTCTTATACTAATCTAATCCCAATTAAAAACTAATTAAAATTATGTTGGTCAATTTGTTCTTGCAAGAAGAAATATGATATGGATATGAACAATAAAGATGAATAAAATATACGCTAAGAAAAACACAAACACAAGATATGTTTACGAGGTTTGGTCACCACGACCTACGTCCCCGCTCCTCACCTTGAGGAGATATCCACTATCACAATCCGGTTTGGAAGCCGGAACTTCTACACACTCGGTTTACAATATCACCAAAAACTCTTACACTACACAGACACTATGTAATCACACATTACACACTAAGTGTAGGAACCTAGCCCGTGTCCTCCTCCTCAAGTGCTCGATTACAACCTCTCTCTAGGTCGTCAATCGACGCCACTCCTATTAGATTTGACCCCGTCTCTCTCTCCTCACACTTCTCTCGGTGTACAAGTGTGTTACAAGTGAATCTCACAAATAAAGGTTCAATACAATGATTTGTTCTCAATTAACAAGTGAGAACACAATGAAGCTCACACTCACTAAATCACACCCCACAACCCACGATATATAATATGAGAATATTAAGCTCAATAAGTGTGTGTGATAATAGTGAATGAAACTCAATAAATATAACTCAATGAATATAGCTTAATCAAATGAAAGTGAAATAATAAGCTATATGAAAAGAGTTTAGAAAAACTTCTCAATGAACAAGAGGAGCTGAAGAATATGATCCCAATGGAATATGAGAGCCTCTTCTTGTTGTAGAAAACTTTCTCTTGAAAACTGATTAACGAAACAACTCTTAAACAGCTCTTAAACGCGATTAATAACTTGTTAAACAACAAACTTGGATTTCTTGGATATTGGAGAAGAAGAGCAGCAATGGAGTATATATAGCACCCCAATACAACAGCTAAAAATAAGTAAAAGACCAAAAAGTCCATTTGAAAAACTATTTGAAAATTCATTAAAAATATCAAATCAAATCCAAAAATAGTGAAACTTTGGGGAAAGTTTCTAAATGATAAAATAAACATGTTTGAAAAGGAAATTTTGGAAAATCAATTTTTGTTTGTGAAAACTCCCTGTTTTTGAAAAGTGTTCAAAAAACCTGTTTTTCAAGAACATGAAAATTGACATAGAGCTTGTAAACATGTATATATATTGTGCATGTATTATATGTATATAATGAAGTATGAAAGAGCTGTAAACATGAGATAAAAGTTATTGTAACAACGTTTGATGAAAAATCATTTATATGATAGAAAACGTCAAAAATCGTGTTAAGTGTACATATATTGAGCTTAGATATAATCATACAATATATGTAAGTAAACTAAACAATATACCTAGGTAAAATCCACGCAAACGAACTTGAATCTTTAACGCTTGATTGACGTGTGTTGAAATACCTGAAAAGAGAAACATAAACACAAAAACTAGAGAATATATTAGCGATAAATTGTTTGACAAATCATCATTAAAACTATAGGGTCAACAATCTCCCCCTTTTTGATGATGGCAAACAATTTATACATGAATATGAATTATAAACTGATAACCCACATATAAGCCAAACATGAATAAATCATACATGAATGATCACATAAACCATATATGAATATGAATTAAATTGTAAACCATATGTGGATTTTTCTCCTCCTTTGACAACATCAAAATGGGAAAAAGTAAAAAAAATAGGAGCAACAGATAGAAAACCAAATATATGTATAGATAGAT
Organism: Asparagus officinalis; assembly: GCF_001876935.1. NCBI lineage: Eukaryota > Viridiplantae > Streptophyta > Magnoliopsida > Asparagales > Asparagaceae > Asparagus > Asparagus officinalis. The sequence continues at coordinate 70,322,764 of NC_033795.1, read as the reverse complement.
AACATCATACATGTGGATTTTTCTCCCCCTGCATATAAGCACAGATAGAAAACCAAATATATGCCAAAAGCTCCCCTTGTCAAATAGAATAAATGACAACTAAAGAGCATATATAGGAGCTAAACAAAGAACTCATCAATAGCAACTTATTTTCCACAAACAAAACATGAACATAGTTTCAACCATGCATTCATCATAGAAAAGATAAACTAACACAATAAATCACAAATCATCACTTAAGCATTTAGAAACTACATAGTTTTGCATAAACATAGTTTGTTTCACAAGACAACAAACCATACATAAATAGTATATAAATCAAAGAACTCATCATTAGCAACTTATTTTCCACAAACAAAACATGAACATTGTTTCAACCATGCATTGATCATAGAAAAGATAAACTAACACAATAAATCACAAATCATCACTTAAGCATTTAGAAACTACATAGTTTTGCATAAACATAGTTTGTTCCACAAGACAGCAAACCATACATAAAAAGTCACATAGTTCCACACTAATATAGAGTTATTACACTCAAACGAAAAAACATAGATATCAAGCTTTACAACTCAAAATGGAACATCACCATAAGCATAGAAATCAATTAAAAGAACTCCAATAATCAGCAAGATCAATCATCACCATCACCATCATCATCACCATCACCATAACCATCACCATTAGAAGAGCCTGAGCCATCAGCAGAGTCCTCCTCAGAATCAAACTCAGAACTGGAAGAGGGATCCGGAATCCATTGATTCCATTGATTCCTTTGTTAATAGTTTATCGGTTACAAAGATCCGGTATTTTTATAAGATCCGGTTACAACGAGATCAAAGAAAAAATAAAAATTACAACTTTCCTTCTTTGTCGAACAAATCGTGAGATCCTGTTTTGCGGTCTCTCGCTTGTGTGGGTTCTTCGCCTGCGCCGGGGTTAATCCGTGGACCACCGCAAGATCTTGATCCGGTCGGATCTACACGGTATGACGGGTGCTATTTCACAAAGGAAATAACAGCCGGGGGTACTATTTCACCAAGGAAATAATAGCCTTCTCGGGATCAAAAACCAAGTTTTAATCCAGAGTATTACCGTGTGGATCTCAGATCTGATCTCTCTCTCTCGAACTCCTGCCTTTTTTGACGTGGATGCTCGCCAAGAACTAGATCTGAAAATATCCAAGTCTTCAAAGCTTTGAAAATCCGAAGGCATGTTCTCAATCCAGCAGAGTTTCGGCTCCAAAATTCCAACCCTTTAAAAATGAGCCATGTCCCCTCTATTTATAGGCTTCAAAAAGTGGATCTGGGCTCAGATCTAGACCAGATCCGTGGCTC
>NC_033795.1:70320236-70321306 GCF_001876935.1 Asparagus officinalis | reverse complement strand
GTGGTGGCTCGGTGGTGGCCGAGCCACCTTGGTGGCCGCCGAGCCACCACAAGGTGGCTCGGTGAGCCACCAAGGTGGCTCGGTGAGCCACCAAGGTGGCTCGGTGAGCCACCAAGGTGGCTCGACCACCGAGCTCTTCCTGGGGTGTGCCGTGTCGTCTGTTTCTGCGGTTTCGCAGTTTATCCAAGCTTCGTTGTTGATCCGAACTTTGATTTGGTAGTCCGTATCCTGATTTGGCAATAAATCCGCTTCGGTGTTCAAGTTCGAATCCGTTCTACGGTTGGATGACTCGTTGGCTCACCGAACTGTTAGCTTGATTCCGCACGCGAGTGGATGTATTCTGTTGTTCGCGTGCGGTTCGTTAACCTCGTCGCCTCGTTAATCTGCTTCGTTGCGTGTCACTTGGCTTCGGTGTTGTGGTCCAACGATCGTGTTTGGATATGTCGCCCGATGGTTCGTTGGTTTGTTGAATCACTGTGCCGAGCTATGTTAAAGGACCTATAAGTAGTTTTATACGCCTACAGATATCCCCTCCAAAGTATTTCAGCCTCGTTCTTTTATAGAAGAGTCTGGAATACTTTGGATATGATTGTCCCAACCTTCAGTCGGTGTAACGGGACCTTGGAATGGCTTCTGTTCTTGATTCTTTCAATCCTTTAGGCTATTCGGTGCTTTGTCGAATGTCTGTAAGGGTTCCGGTGCTGCATTTATTGTCTGACCATTGTCAAAATTTTCAACTTGAAGTCGATTCCCGATTTTCTGATCTTTAGCTCGTGTTTGTTGGTTCAACATAGAACTGACCATCGATTGTCGGCGTTGAGTGCTTATTTGCGACGTGTTGTCCGACGTAGTGTTGTTGAGTTATCCTTATTGGAGTATTTTTCATGCCCGAATGAGCTGAACCGGCCTGATAATGAGCTGGACCGGCCCTCGGTCGATTTGAAGTCGTTTCGATGCTCGGTTCTGCTTCAATTTGAATTCTGGTTCAAATCTGGTTCAAACTGGTTCAAACTGGTTCAACCTGGTTCAAGGCTGGTTCAGGACTGGTTCAAGTCTGGTTCAGACTGGTT
>NC_033795.1:70305300-70319236 GCF_001876935.1 Asparagus officinalis | reverse complement strand
TGTTCTATTTGCGGTCGTAAAGGCCATTTAGCTAAGTTTTGCTATGATGCACATAAATCCTCCAAGACTAATGTTTCTTGTGCATCTCATAAGGCTTCTTCATCACATGCACATGCATATGCACACTCTCATAAAGTTCATCATATGCATGCTCATGTTTATTCATGTGATCTTTGTGGTCGTTTTGGTCATTTGGCCAAATATTGTTTTGATTTGAAAAATAAATCTCATTTGCCAAATATTTCTAGTAGACCACATGTTTATAAATGTAATGTTTGTGGTAAACCACACGTATAGATCATCATAAACATGCCCATATGTACAAATGTGAGTTTTGTGGTCGTTTTGGTCATTTGGCCAAATTTTGTTTTGATTTAAAGAGAGTTTCACATTTGCAAAACAATTTTAAAAGATCATCCATGTTTGCAAATGTTTCTAATGTTTTCCGTGCACAACCATTTGGTCAACGCAAATTATTTCAACCTTTTCATTGCACAAATTGCAATCGTAAAGGTCATTTATATAATTTTTGTTTAACCCTAAGGCTTTGAGCTTCATTGATAGGGGTTATGTCCCTAAATCTTTTGGTACCAAGAATACTTGGGTACCAAAACAAATTTGATTTTTAAAACCAAGTACTTTAGTGCTTTTCTTTTTTCTTTTCTTGGTTTTGAAAATTATATCTTTAAAATCTTTTAGTTATGAAAACAATTTTTCTTGTATCAAAATTGGGTGTTTATTCCCAATCATGTTTACCGGATGCTAGAATGATTATATGGGTTGGAACAAGCTTAAGAGCTTGATACATTGTTGCCTCTCTTAAAATTCTTTTATCAAAGATTTTATTTTGACTTGTTGCTTTGAATTCATTATATTTTACTTATATGATGATATTTATATGTTTGTGCTCATGGATCATCTATTCGTGCCTTATAATGTATTCTATGAGTGGTTTGTTGCCTCTCTTGAAATTCTTTTGTCAAAGATTTTGTTTTGACTTGTTGCTTTGAATTCATTATATTTCACTTATATGATGATATTTATGTGTTTGTGCTAATGGATCATCTATTCGTGCTTTATAATGTATTCTATGAGTGGTTTGATCAAGTTATGTAAAGAAAATTTTTCTTTTTGATCAAACATTGTTTTTTGGACTCAAATCTTGATTTATGATTTCATTTGAGTGATTTGTTTTCACTTGAAAACTTTTTTCATGGTTCTCATGTTTTCCTTTTCTTTTGATTTCATAAATCTATCTTTACACATGGTTTTTATGGTCTTTGATATGAGACACTATTTTTCATATTGATATATTCATATGTGTTCTCATTATCTCTTGAATGTGAGTGATTGTTAGCATATCTTTTATGCTTTCTCACATATTTTCCATGATCTTTATTTCGTATTCTCCATATGGCATTTTGATAGGGGGAGCAATCCCTATATCTTTTTTATACTCACCTATGCTTATTGATAGGGGGAGCTTTCGCTCTCTTAATTCTTAAAAAGGGGGAGATTGTTGGCCTTCTTGTTTTGATGATGTTTAACAAACAATTTACCACTAATATTGTTTGTCTAGTATTTGTGTTTTCTTATTTATTATAGGCAAACAACGAGTTGGAGGATGGATGGAATAGAGCTTCAACGATCATATCCAAAGGAGGTTGGCGGAATGTCGGTGAAGCCTTGCAATACTAATGTTGTTTGTCTAGTGTTTGTGTTTTCCTTATTTATTATAGGCAAACAACGAGTTGGAGGATGGATGGAATAGAGCTTCAACGATCATATCCAAAGGAGGTTGGCGGAATGTCGGTGAAGCCTTGCAATTCAAAGTTAAAGATCAAGTTCAAGCTTCATCCGCATGTGTACCAAGTTGAGCTACAATGAAGATCAAGATCAAGCTTGGGTAATCTAGTTTAGATTTTATATTATGTGTGTTAAGTACCTTAAGCTCAATATCATATACACACACGTATTTGGTTTCTATGTATATATATAGTTATATATATACATGCATGGTTTTAGGTTTTCATGTTTTGGACATACTTGCAAAATACATGAGTTTTCACAAATAGAAATTTAATTTAAGAAATTCTTTTTCTAACATGTTTGTTTTCATGTTTATAAACATTTCGTAAAGTTTCATCAAGTTTGGAATTGATTTGTTATGTTTAATGGAATTTACAAATTCACGTTTTCGTTCGTGCGCATGTTCGTGCATGTTTTACAAAATAGATGAGTTTTCATAAATGGGAAGTGATATTCAAGAAATTCTTTCTTTGACATGTTTATATACATGTTTAGAAACTTCCCTCAAAATTTTACTATTTTTAGAGTTGATTTACTGTGCCCAATTGATTTTACAAAATCGTATATGTTAACAGTTTTTCAGAAACTGTAAATTTATGTTCAAATATTTATTTCTCTCAACTGGGAAAATATTTTTCAGAAATTCTTTCTCTGACATGTTATACCACATGTTTAGAACATTCCCACAAAATTTCATAATTTTTAAAGTTTATTTACTATTTTAAATTGATTTTACAAAATAGCTACGCACTGCTACAGTAACTCCGGTCGACCGGACCGGTCGACCGGAAATGTCTCTGGACGTTTCTCAGCTTTGCATATGCCTCTCGGTCGACCGTACCGGTCGACCGAAGTACTGTAGCATCCGACCGTTGCTACAGTAACGGCTAGTTCTGTTTTTTTGTTTATTTTAATGTTTTGGGGGTGTTTTTATTGGTTTTTGGGGTTGTTTCATGAGCCTATATATACCCCATGCCCTCATACCTCTAAGGCTACTCAAGAAATGTTTTAAACAAGTTTAAAGAGTTTTAAACAAGGGTTTAAGTGAGTTTTAGTGTTTGTTTGGTTTGAAGATTACTCTATGTTTATACACACAACCATTTGAGCTTATTGTATTTACATTCATAGTATAATTGGGTTGTGGGATTGTGTAACTTAGAGAGTGAGCTTATAATTCGTTCTCATTCATTGTAGAGAACAAACACTTTGTATTGAGCCTAATTGTGAGGATTCACTTGTAATACACTTGTACACCGAGAGAAGTGTGTGGTGAGAGACAGGGTCGAATCCAAGAGGAGTGGCGTCGGTTGACGTGCCTAAGGAGAGGTTGTAACCGATCACTTGAGGAGGAGGACACGGGCTAGGACCAACACTTAGTGTGTGAGGTGTGATTGCATAGTGATTTTATTGTGAGGTGTAAACGTTGTTCGGGTGAACGTAGAAAACCCGGTTGTGATAGTGCAGATCTCCTCGAGGTGAGGAGCGGAGATGTAGGTCGTGGGGACCGAACTCCGTAATCATATTGTTTGTTTGTGATTGCATTGGCGCACTTACTTTTATGTTTATATCTTATATCGCCTTTGTATATTGCTTGTTGATTATATTGCCCACTATCTAGTTTAGATTGTTTACCCTTGAGCTTATATATCCTTGCACATACATTGCCTATATCTCTTTGTTAGGATATATCTTGTTGTTCATATTACTTATCCTAGCTCATATACATTGTTGTATTTCATACTTGCTAGGATAACTTATTAATTAATTTTAATTGGCATTAAATCGGATTAGATTAGCATAAGACCCTAATCACCCCCCTCTAGGGTCTAACAAACACGTGTTTTGAAACCTCAATCCCCGCGAAGGAGGTCATCGGTTCTTCCCGAATAACCCACGAAGGGGCCAAACGAGGGCATGATAGAACCCGAAATCATCCTGAAACCTCAATCCCCATGAAGGAGGACGTCGGTTCTTCCCGAATGTCCTACAAAGGAGTCAAACGAGGATAAAGAAAGCAAAAAAGCTCACCCCCGTAAGAGAAAGCTATTGGAGCCTCCCTCTCACTATGCTAAGAAGATGAGCGACTCCTGTGAAATCGTGGTTGGCGCAGAGACATGGTTAACCTGCAACGAAAATAAATGGTTCTAGTACAATCAAAAATCCAAGAACCCGAAAATTAAAAGGGAAATTATGAACTTTGACTAAAATCCTATAAATAAAACGAAGTTTGATAGTTGAAGTCTAATTAAACCTACGGGCCTTATGTATGCAAACAATGGGTTCAATTTGGCCCCTACAGCATTTTACAAATAAGCCCCTCAATATCTTTTTGGCCCCTTTTGCAAATAAGCCCCTCAACAATTTGTGGTCTTTTCGCATGAGACACTCCCCAAAGTTTCGACCAAATGGTCATACAACCCAAGTTCTAAAATTTCAGTCCTTTTGCATAACAACACCTCAAAGTTTCGCCCGTTTTCGCCGGTTACTGGTTATTTTGATGAATATCAACACCAGTCAACGCGTTGTGATAAAAAGTCAACACGGGCGATCCGAAACCCTAAGATCAACGCCGATCAACGCGTAATCCTAGGTCAACGCCAATTAATGCATTGCGATGAAAGTTAACACCTAGCGATCCGAAACCCTAAGGTCAACATCGATCAACGCATAACCCAAGGTCAACGCCGGTCAATGTGTTGCGATGAAAGTCAACGCCTGGCGATCCGAAACCGTAAGGTCAACGCCTGTCAATGCATAACCCTAGGTCAACGCGGGTCAACGCGTTGTTATGGAAGTGAACATCTGCCAATCCGAAACTCTAAGGCCAACGCTGGTCAACACGTAACTCTAGGTCAATGTCGATCAACGCGTTGAGATGAAAGTCAACGCCTGATGATCCGAAACCCTAAGGTCAATGTCGGTCAACGTATTATGATGAAAGTCAACGCCTGGCAATCCGTAATCCTAAGGTCAATGCTGATCAACGTGTAACCCTAGGTCAACGCTAGTCAACGCGTTGTGATGAAAGTCAACGACTGGCGATCCGAAACCCAAAGGTTAACGCCGGTCAACGAGTAACCCTAGGTCAACACCGATCAACGCGTTACGATGAAAGTCAATGCCTGGCGATCCAAAGCCCTAAGGTCAACGCCGGCCAACGCGTAACTCTAGGTTAACGCCGATTAACGCGTTGTGATGAAAGTCAACGCCTGGCGATCTGAAACCTTAAGGTCAACGCCGATCAACATGTTGAGATGAAAGTCAACGCCTGGCGATCCGAAACCCTAAGGTCAACATCGATCAACGCGTAACCCTAGGTCAATGCTAGTCAACGCGTTATGATGAAAGTCAACGCCTGACTATCTGTAACCCTAAAGTCAACGCTGACCAACGTGTAACCCTAGGTCAATATATTATGACAGAGATAGTCAGTTCTAGGTCAACTCGACAACACGAGCCAAAATCAACTCACCAGTTTTTGATTCGAGACTTCGACGACGGCTAGACGATAAACGCAGCGCCGAATTTTTTTTAGCTATTTCGTTAAAATATTGAATAGACTGAAAATTGAAGGAGTCAAGAATCAAAGCTAACTACAGATCCTTTTACACCGACTGAAGGTTTGACCGATCACATCCAAAGTATTTTAGCCTCCTCTATGAAAGAAATAAGACTGAAACACTTTGGAGGGGGTATTTGTAGGCGTCTAAAAATGCCTATGGAAAGCACCCTAATACCACTAGGAAGGAACCCTAGAGGTGGGTGAATAGGGTTTATGCTAATCTAATCCGATTTAATACCAAATAAAAATTTTACTAACAAATATATCCTAGCACAAGAGATATGAACAATATATGTGCAAGGATATACAAATAACACAAGGGTAAACAAACTACTAAAGTGATAGGGTAATAAAAACAACAAGCAATTGACAAAGGCGATATAAATGATAAGCACGAATATAAAGGAACGCCAATAACAAACACAAACAAACGATATGATCACGAAGTTCGGTTCCCACGACCTACGTGTCTGCTCCTCACCTCGAGGAGATCTCCACTATTACAATCGGGTTTTCTACGCTCACCCGAATAACGTTTACACCTCACACTCGGTTTTCTAGTTCACCGAAAACTTTATAATTCACACTCTTGCAATCACACTCACTACCACCTCAAGTATTGGTCTCTAGCCCGTGTCTCCCTTAAGTGTTAGGAATTACAACCTACCTCTAGGCATTACCATCTACCCCACTCCTCTTGGAATGACTCCGTCTCTCACCACACACTCCTCTCGGTGTACAAGTATATTACAAAGTATAATTCACAATTTAGCTCACAAATACAAATTTGTTCTCTACAATAGATGAGAACACAATTAAGCCCATACTCAAAAGTCACAATCCCGCAATCCTAAATAATACTATGTATGCAAATAAAATAATCTCAATAGGTTGAGTGTGAACAATGAGTATAATCAAAATAAATCTAAACTCAAATAAGTTCTAGCTTATGGAAATGAAAATTAAACAAATAAATAGCTAGATAAGAGTTTTGAAAAACTTCTCTAGATGGCAAGAGAGAGAGAGAGAGAGAGATGAGTTGAAGCTCAAAACCAAAGGATGATCTCTTCTAGCTCTTGTAAAAATTACTTCACAAACAAACTCTTAAACAAGGCTTAAACGCCTTTAAACAAACTAAACAAACTAAACAAACTTAAAAAACCCTTGTAAAACTTTTCTCTTGAGTATTTAGAACTAAGGAAATGTGGGGGTATTTATAGGAACCGCAAAGCCAAGAGAAAACAAGGCAAAAAGAACAAAAACACAAATCTGTAAAAAGCTAAAAAAAACATTACGTTACAGCATTAGTTGACCGACGGCTTTCATTAGTCGACTGATGAGCTGACCGTTAGATGCATTTTTCAGTTCATCAGTCGACTGACGACCTTATCAATCGATTGATGACCTTATCAGTCGACTGGTTAGTCGACCAAAAAAAAACAGAAACTATTAGTTATTCTAGGTGATTTCTTCAGTCGACACATCAGTCGACTGATGTCATCAGTCGACTAACCAGTCGACTAATGTCATCAGTCGACTGACCAGTCGACTAATAACAGGTTATCAGCCGGTTTTTAAATAGAAATATGATTTTTAAACTATCTTTAAAAATAGCAAATAAAATCAGAAAAATATAAAACTTTAGAAAATGATTGTAGACATGATAATATACATGCTACAAAAAAAACATAGAATCAGAAATTCTTTCGAGGGTTAAATTCATCTCACAAGCTAGCGAGATAGAGTCATTCATCGGATGATTGGCGAGACGATTTCAAGTGTACTACAAAGGAGGGGCGGTATGCATCATCACATAAACAATATGTTAACGTACCCCGACCCACATAGTGTAGTACAATACGAAATCGCCCTAGTATGCCGGAAAACATGAATTGGCCAAGCAAAACACGCCTTTTGAAACCTCAATCCCCGCGAAGGAGGACATCGGTTCTTTTCGAATAACCCGTAAAGGGGCCAAACGAGGGCATGATAGAACCCGAAATCATCCTGAAACCTCAATCCCTGCGAAGGAGGACGTCGGTTCTTCCCGAATGACCCGCAAAGGATTCAAACAAGGATAAAGAAAGCATAAAAGCTCACCCCTGTAAGAGAAAGCTATGGGAGCCTCCCTCTCACTATGCTGAGAAGATGAACGAATCCTGTGAAATCGTGGTCGGTGCAGAGACATGGTTAACCTGCAACGAAAATCAACGGATCAGGTAAAATCATAAATCCAAGAACCCGAAAATTAAAAGGGAAATTATGAACTTTGACTAGAATCCTTTAAATAAAACAGAGTTTGATAGTTGAAGTCTAATTAAACCTACGGGCCCTATGTATGCAAACAGTGGGTTCATTTTGGCATTTAAAAGACATCATGATCGATTTTCGGAAATGAAATACCCAAAATACCCCTCATGTTCGAGGTTCAACTTTGACCATGAACACATTTGAATTTTGGCCATGGGTATGTAGCCCAACCTCAAGAAATTTTAGCCCCAAAATTTCAACATTTTTACAAATAAGCCCCTCAACATCTTTTGGGCCACTTTTGCAAATAAGCCCCCCAACAATTTGTGGTCTTTTCACATGAGACACTCCCCAAAGTTTCAGCCAAATGGGCATACAAACCAAGTTCCAAAATTTTAGTCCTTTTGCATAACAACCCCTCAAAGTTTTGGCCCACTTTTGCACAAAAGTCCCCAAAAAATTTTGGCTTTTAGATTTGCTAACAACCCCTCAAAGTTTTGGCCCACTTTTGCACAAAAGTCCCCAAAAAATTTTGGCTTTTAGATTTGCATAAAAACACCTCAAATTTCGGCCATATTCAAAACCCACCTTCTAGATTCATTATTTTTCACAAAACCAAACTCATAAGAGCAAAAAGCTACAATCTTTGCATATGAATTCATTGCATACCCTCATTACAAGAATAAAATTTTAATCTTTCACGTAAAAATCTATGGATTCTTAACCAAAAATGCAAGGAAAAAAGAGAGAGTTCTTCAAGAAATGCTTACCTATATCAAGACCTTGAAAACCTAAATCCAAAAATCAAGTCTTGAGCTTGAGGATGAGATAAACCCTAGCCTTGAGAGAGGAGGAATTTCGGCCAATAAAGAGATGAAAATCCAAAAAATTTTGAGGGGTTGAGGGATTTTAAAAGCAAGAATTTCAATGGGTTAAGAATTCTTGTTGTTGAACTTGGGACAAGAGTTTGGGTAAGAGGAAGAAGATGGAGGAGTTTTAGGGGGGAATGAGTTCCAATTTGAATTTTAGCGCAAAAGAGGGGGAAGTGAAAGTACAACAAAGGGATAAAACAAAAAAAGACACAATGGGGGGTGTCTCGGCCCATTGGCCGAGACACCCACAGGTGTCTTGAGCCCAAGCGGGACCCCCAGGTGCTTTCAGGACCTCTATTTTGCCCGTTTTCACCGGTTATTGGTTATTCTGATGAAAATCATTACCGGTCAACGGGTTGTGATAAAAAGTCAACACGGACGATTAGAAACCCTAAGGTCAACGCCGGTCAACGTGTAACCCTAGGTCAACGACAGTCAACGCGTCACGATGAAAGTCAACACCTGCTATCCATAACCCTAAGGTTAATGCCTGTCAACGTGTAACCCTAGGTCAACGCCGGTCAACGCCGGTCAACGCATTGCGATGAAAGTCAACGACCGGCGATCCAAAACCCTAAGGTCAACGTCGGTCAACGCGTAACCCTATGGCAACACCGATCAACGCGTCACGATGAAAGTCAACGCCTGGCTATCCAAAACCCTAAGGCTAATGCCTGTCAACACGTAACCCTAGGTCAACGCCGGTCAACGCGTTACGATGAAAGTTAACACCTGGCGATCTAAAACCCTAAGGTCAACGCCAGTCAACGTGTTGTGATAAAAGTCAATGCCTGGCAATCCGAAACCCTAAGGTCAACCCGATCAATGTGTAACCCTAGTTCAACGCTGGTCAACGCGTTGTGATGAAAGTCAACACCTGGCGATCCGAAACCCTAAGGTTAACGCCAGTCAATGTGTAACCCTAGGTCAACGCCGATCAACGCATTGCGATGAAAGTCAACGCCTGGCGATACAAAACCAAAGGTCAACGCCGGTCAACGTGTTACGATGAAAGTCAATGCCTGGTGATCCGAAACCCTAAGGTCAACGACGGTCAACGCGTAACCCTTGGTCAGCGCAGGTCAACGTGCTGCGATGAAAGTCTACGCCTGGCGATTCGAAACCCTAAGGTCAATGTTGATCAACGCGTAACCCAAGGTCAATGCTAGTTAACGCGTTATGATGAAAGTCAACGCCTAGTGATCCGTAACCCTAAATTCAACGCCGATCAATGCGTAACCCTAGGTCAACATTGGTCAACACGTTGCAATGAAAGTCAACGCCTGGCGATCCGTAACTCTAAGGTCAACGCCGATCAACGCGTAACCGTAGGTTAACGCTGGTCAACGCGATGCGATGAAAGTCAACGCCTGGCGATCCGAACCCTAAGGTTAACCCCGGTCAATGCCGATCAATGCGTAACCCTAGGTCCACATTGGTCAACGCGTTGCGATGAAAGTCAATGCCTGGCGATCGAAAACCCTAAGGTCAACACCGGTCAACACGTAACCCTAGGTCAACACCGGTCAACGCACTGAAATGAAAGTCAACGTTTGGCGATCCGAAACCCTAAGGCCAATGCCTATCAACACGTAACCCTAGGTCAACGCTGGTTAACGTGTTGCGATGAAAGGCAACGCCTATCGATCCGAAACCCTAGGGTGAACGCCGGTTAACGCGTAACCCTAGGTCAATGCTGGTAAACGTGTTGCGATGAAAGTTAACGCATGACGATCCGAAACAACGCCGTTCAACGTGTAGCCCTAAGTCAATATATTGCGACAGAGATAGTCAGTTCTAGGTCAACTCGACAACACAAACCAAAATTAACTCACCAGTTTTTGATTCGAGACTTCGATGACGGCCAGACGATAAACGCAGCGCCAAAATTTTTTTAGCTATTTCGTTAAAATATTCAATAGACTGAAAATCGAAGGAGTCAAGAACCAAAGCTAACTACAGATCCTTTTAAACTGATTGAAGGTTTGACCGATCATATCCAAAGTATTTCAGCCTCCTCTATGAAAGAAACAAGACTGAAACAATTTGGAGGGGGTATCTATAGGCGTCTAAAAATGCCTATGGAAAGCACCCTAATGCCACTAGGAAGGAACCCTAGACGTGGGTGAATAGGGTTTATGCTAATCAAATCCGATTTAATACCAAATAAAAATTTTACTAACAAATATATCCTAGCACAAGAGATATGAACAATATATGTGCAAGGATATACAAATAACATAAGGGTAAACAAACTACTAAAGTGATAGGGTAATAAAAACAACAAGCAATTGACAAAGACGATATAAATGATAAGCATGAATATAAAGGAACGCCAATGACAAACACAAGCAAACGATATGATCATGGAGTTCGGTTCCCCCGACCTACGTCTCCGCTTCTCACCTCGAGGAGATCTCCATTATCACAACCGGTTTTTCTACGCTCACCCGAATAACGTTTACACCTCACACTCGGTTTTCTAATCACCGAAAACTTTACAATTCACACTCTTGTAATCACACTCACTACCACCTCAAGTGTTGGTCTCTAGCCCGTGTCTCCCTCAAGTGTTAGGAAATATAACCTACCTCTAGGCATTATCACCTACCCCACTTCTCTTAGGAAGACCCCGTCTCTCACCACACACTCCTCTAGGTGCACAAGTGTATTACAAAGTGTAACTCACAATTTAGCTCACAAATACAAATTTGTTCTCTATAATAGATCAGAACACTATTAAGCCCACACTCAAAGTCACAATCCCACAACTCTAAATAATACTATGTACGCAAATAAAATAAGCTCAATAGGTTGAGTGTGAACAATGAGTATAATCAAAATAAATCTAAACTCAAATAAGTTCTAACTTACGAAAATGAAAATTAAACAAATAAATAGCTAGATAAGAGTTTAGAAAAACTTCTCTAGATGACAAGAGAGAGAGAGAGAGGGATGAGTTGAAGCTCAAACACCAATGGATGATCTCTTCTAGCTCTTGTGAATATTGCTTCACAAACAAACTCTTAAACAAGGCTTAAACATCTTCACACAAACTAAACAAACTTTAAAAACCCTTGTAAAACTTTTCTCTTGAGTATCTAGAACTTAGGAAATGTGGGGGTATTTATAGGAACCCCAAAGCCAAGAGAAAGCACGACAAAAAGACAGAAAAACCAAATCTGTAAAAAGCTAAAAAAACTAGCCGTTACAGTATCAGTCGACTGACGGCTTTCATCAGTCGACTGATGAGCTGACTGTTAGAGGCATTTTCCAGCTAATCAGTCGACTGACGACCTTATCAGTCGACTGATGACCTCATCAGTCGACTTGTCAGTCGACCAAAACAAAACAGAAACTATTTGTTGTTCTAGGCGATTTTTTCAGTCGACACATCAGTCGACTGATGTCATCAGTCGACTGACCAGTCGACTGATAACAGGTTATCATCCTATTTTGAATTAGAAATCTTATTTTTAAACTGCCTTTAAAAATAGCAAATAAAATTAGAAAAATGTAAAACTTTAAAAAATGATTGTAGACATGATAATATACATGCTACAAAACAAACATAGAATCAAAAAATCATTCGAGGGTTGAATTCATCTCACAAGCTAGAGAGACAGAGTAATTCATCGGATGATTGGCGAGATGATTTCAAGTGTCCTACATAGGAGGGGCGGTATGCATCATCACGTAAAAAACATGTTAATGTACCCCGACCCACGCAGTGTAATACAACACGAAATCGCCCCAGTATGCCGGAAAACGTGAATTGGCCAAGCAAAACACGCCTTTTGAAACCTTAATCCCCATGAAGAAGGACATTGGTTCTTCCCGAATAACCTACGAAGGGGCTAAACGAGGGCATGATAGAACCAAAAATCATCCTGAAACCTCAATCCCCGCGAAGGAGGACATCGGTTCTTCCCGGATGACCCGCAAAGGAGTCAAACGAGGATAAAGAAAGCATAAAAGCTCACCCTCGTAAGAGAAAGCTATGGGAGCCTCCCTCTCACAATGCTAAGAAGATGAACGACTCCTGTGAAATTATGGTCGGCGTGGAGACATGGTTAACCTGCAATGAAAATCAACGGATCAGGTACAATCATAAATCCAAGAACCCGAAAATTAAAAGGGAAATTATGAACTTTAACTAAAATCCTATAAATAAAATGGAGTTTGATAGTTGAAGTATAATTAAACCTACGGGCCCTATGTATGCAAACAATGGGTTCAATTTGGCATTTAAAAGCCATCATGATCGATTTCGGGAATGAAATACCCAAAATACCCCTCATGTTCGAGGTTCTACTTTCACCATGAACACATTTGAATTTTGGCCATGGGTATGTAGCCCGACCTCTTGAAATTTCAACCGCAAAATTTTAGCATTTTTACAAATAAGCCCCACAACATCTTTTTGTCCCCTTTTGAAAATTAGCCCCTCAACAATTTGTGGTCTTTTCGCATGAGACACTCCTCAAAGTTTCGGCCAATTGGGCATACAACCCAATTTCTAAAATTTCAGTCCTTTTGCATAACAACTCCTCAAAGTTTTGGTCCACTTTTGCACAAAAGTCCCCAAAAATTTTGGCTTTTAGATTTGCATAAAACCCCCTCAAATTTTGACCATATTCAAAACCCACCTTCAAGATTCATTCTTTTTCACAAAACCTAACTCAAGAGAGCAAAAAGCTATAATCTTTGCATACGAATTCATTGCATACCCTCATTACAAGAATAAAGTTTCAATCTTTCTTGTAAAACTTATGGATTCTTAACCAATAATGCAAGGAAAAAATAAACAGTTCTTGAAGAAAAGCTTACCCATATCAAGAGCTTGAGAACCGAACTCCAAAAATCAAGTCTTGAGCTTGAAGATGAGATGAACCCTAGCCTTGAGAGAGGAGGAATTTCGGCCAATAAAGAGATGAAAATCCAAAAAATTTTGAGGGGATGAGGGTGTAGGCGTATAAAATTGCTTATAGGTCCCTTAGCACAGCTCAGCACAAACCGACGAACCATCGGGTGACGTATCCAAACACGAGCGTCAGTCCACAACGCCGAAGCCAAGTGACACGCAACGAAGCGGGTTAACGAGGCGACGAGGTTAACGAATCGCATGCAAGCAACGGAATACATCCATTCACGTGTGGAATCAAGCCAAGGGTTCGAAGAGTCAACGAGTCATCCAACCAAGGGCAGACTCGGACGAATCACGATCGAATCAAGATCAGTTTCGGACTCGAACTCAGAAGTGGATTTACTGCCAAATCAGGAATCGGATTTACTGCCAAATCAGGTCAACGAGTCAAGTCCGGATAAATTAACCATAGAACCGGATCACGGACTGAACCGAAAACAGAAAACGACGGAAAACCACGCCTAAGGGGGGCTCGGCCAAAGCCGAGCCACCTATAGGTGGCTCGGCTAAGGCCGA
>NC_033795.1:70286109-70304555 GCF_001876935.1 Asparagus officinalis | reverse complement strand
CAAACAGCCTCAACGGCCGATGAATGGGGACTCCTCCAAGCCGCCAACGAACGAATGAGTCCGTGTCAAACGGAACCGTTCGACACTTAAGGAGCGCATTCGCAAGCGCCGCGCACTATCAGCGCAGGCACGGGCTCAAGCCGAAGAAGCCCGTAGAAAGTTGCAAAGAGAGGTAGCCAAGAAGCCGCCACCAACTCGCAAAGTTTGGAGGCCGAAGTCTGAAGCGGCGGTTCAGACCAAAGAGCGTCAACTGCAGTCGTCGAAAGTTCAACTTCCGGCGAATCAATCCAAACCGCCGATGATTTCCACAACTATTCCGGGAGATCCCGCAGGACCATCCCAGAAAAGGAAGTCAGTCTTGGAGCGCCTCGGTCCACTTCCCGAGGAGCGAAGCAAAGCTCCAATCCAAGGACGTTTGGGCCCACTAAGGAAACCCCGAACAAATCAACACGATGGGAGTCACCGCAACCCTCAACATGACAAAGAAATCATAGCACCCAAGCGCACCACTTTGCGCATCGAAGTTCAGGAGCCCGTTGAGAATTCACGCCCACAAAGGCGCGTTTCGAGGCGCGTGACTCTCGAAAGTTCAAAGAAGGTAATTCACTCTCAGAAGGAAACGTTATCATCTGATGATGATTACGTTATACCTAAGAAATCGTGCCAACACACGATAGGTTGCTCCGACTTTCAAACGGAAGAGCTGTACTATCGTGCTGGGGGTACGAGCAAAGCCAGAAAGAGGAGTCCCCGAGAACAAGAAACTCAATGCCCCTGTTCCAAACTCATTCGGGCAGTATTGTCTGAGTGCAACTGCATCAAGGCGGTCCCCGAAAGAGTTTCGGTTTTCGAAAGACTTAGTACCGAAACGCCAAAACCAAGGCCTAGGCGTTTCCGACGAAGAAGAACGGTGGTTGAAGATGAAGAATTTCCGAGTGTCACCACCAATATGACCAGCAAAAGGACATCGACAAGGGATAATCCCGAGTCAATTCCGCCGGTACCCCACTATCTAACTCGTCTAAGGTCTGGAGCCATCATACGAGGAACTTATGGTAGGGTTCAGACAAGATTACCATCAGAAGATGAAGAATCGGATTCCTGCTCTGTTGTCGCATCAGATAACACGGTATCCAGCGATGGACAACCTCGCGAGTTGCTGATGATAAGCGCGGAACAAGTGGCCAAGATGCTCGAAGAAGCCATGGCTAAACAGCAAGAGAGCTTCAAGCTCGAAATGCAGATGGCCATGCAGAGTATGAGAGAAATGCATGACCAGCAAATCTGAGTGCTGACGAACCAGCAAGGCGAGCCAAGTCGTCGTAACTAGGTTCATCAGGAAGATGAGGACACAGGTGCGAACGAGACTCATAATGCTAATAATCCTCCCGTCAATGCAGGGGGTGGTAACAAGAATGCTGATGAAGACTCAGGTGAAAACCTGAAGATTAAAAATCTTGAGATCAAAATCAATACGTTGATTTTCGCTCAAGAGATGAAGAAGACGGGTATTCCTTGTCCATACCCACGAGAATGGGAATCAATCCCCTATCCGGTGAAGTTCAGTCTAATTAACTTCACGCCGTTTGATGGGAAGGGTTCACCCACGCAGCATTTGATTTACTTCAAATCGCACCTGGGTGTTATCTCTGGTAATGAGCCTCTGATGGTACGGTCCTTCGTTGGCACTCTTCGCGGAGCCGCCTTCGATTGGTATCGTCGCCTCAAGCCAGGAAGCATGAACAGCTGGGACGACATGGAGACTAAGTTCCTCGCTAACTTCTTCGACGACGACACCGAGATTTTAATTGGCACACTATTTGACGAGAAGCAGAAAAATGGTGAAACAGTTGAAAACTTTGTAAAGAGATTCCGAAACAAAGTGATGAATTGCAGTGATCCGATCAGTGAAGACTTTATCCTCGAGACTTGTCACAATAATCTTTCATTGGACATCCTCGAAGCGATGGGAACAGTACCGTCTGACACTTGGAAAGACTTGAAGGTGCGTGGTGAACAAGCCGAATGCTTCCTTCGAAGGAAGAAGGCCGAGAGGAACCGACCGACGGCTAATCCTCCGAACTCGAACTTTGCCTCTCGCGGTAAAGGCAAATCACCTGCAACAGCTGTTGACGCTAACCAGACGTCGCAAAAGCAACTCCGAAAAAAAAGACTTCGGGTCCGAGACTCCAAAGAGAGTATTCCTTCAAGGACGAAGACGTTCCAGCCATCTTCGAATCCCTCCTTGAAGGTAACAAGATCAAGCTACCACCTATCACAAATCAGGAGGAAGCTGACAACACTACGGACCCAAAGTACTGTGCATACCACAGGAGGGTCGTTCATCCCACCAAGGATTGCTTTGCTCTCAAGAATAGCATTCAGACCTTGGTTGAAGCCGGCGTTATATCGCTCAATTAAGTCAAAACAAGACTCCAAAGAGTATACGAGTATAAACTGTTTCTCAATCCTCCAACAGGTGCAAGAGGTTAAACTGCTCCCTGCATACTCCAATAGGTATATGAGTCTAAACTGTTTCCCACTTTTGACGGGAAGTTCCTGGAGAATATTACGCTAATATTCTTAAGGATAACCCGGTCAGGTAACTGAGAATAATGTCCAAACCAGTTTTGTAAGAAAGCTGGGGGTGGACGATTTATGTAACGGGAAGTTCCTAGAGAATCATATATTCTTAAGGATAACCTGAACATGCGATTGAGGATAACGTACTCCTCGTTACACCCAGTTTTGTAAGAAAGCTGGGGGTGGATAATTCGTGTAACGGGAAGTTCCCAAAAGAATGTTAATATTCTTAGGGATAACCCGATCGATATGAACAAAGTGATGACACTAAATCTCTCACCGATCAGACTAATTGACGGTGGGACCACCAAATTCGATCAAGTTTAACCCAATCAAACTTACGCTATGTTCATGCACTCAACACTTTCATAGTTAGAGTCCGGATATAATAAATCTTGATCTGTCACCTGGTCAAACCTTCCTACAGTTAGGACCACAACCAAAATCCCCCTCTCGATTCCTCCAATGAACGAGAGGTCCACTTTCAAATCAAGTGATCAAACCTTCCTACAGTTAGGGTCACCTCAAACTCCTATTTGACCAAACCTTCCTACAGTTAGGGTCAAAACCATAATTCACTCTCGATAAACGAGAAATTCACCTTTAGTTCGGTAGTCAAACCTTCGGACAGTTAGGAGTATCTGAATCTTTCTCGGAGTAGAGATCACACTCTTAGTTTCACCTTTCCGGATTCTGGGGGTGGAGATCCCACCTCGAGTCTCCTTTCCAGCTAAAGATAGAATATAAAATTCTTCTTCTTTAGTGTCGGGAGATAGAATATAAAATTCTTCTTCTCCCATTTCGGGTTCGTCTTTGCCCCAAGAGAAGACACCACCTTTTTCAACTCCCAAAATCTGTGCCTCACAAATACTAGGAAGTTTATCCCGAATCCTAAGCAGGGATAAGTCTGCGCCTAACACGCACTACCGGTTTAGTCTTTCTCCGTAGAAAAAGACACCAGAATTCGATTCTGGGGTATCCTATCCTGACACCTAAGCAGGGATAAGTCTGCGCCTAATCCGCGCTGCCGGTTAGTTCTTAACCGTTAAAAAGAACACCCGTCCGCATATTCAACATTGTGGCAGGTCGTTATTAATAACACCAAAATCCATGCCTCACACGCATGGGGAATTTCATCCCGAATCCTAAGAAAGGATATGTCGACGCCTAACACGCGTCGCCGGTTTTGTCTTTTTCCGTGGAAAAAGACACCAGAGTTCGATTCTGGGGTATTTTATCCCGAAGCCTAAATAGGGATGCACAACGTCACATGCGGAACGGGTTTAGACAATCCGCATGTAAGCCCGATTCAAACGGTAGTCGGTAAAGGCTAATCAAATCTGTTGAAGGCTGGGGGTTAGCTAAAAATCCTAAAGTCAACACCTAACACGTGTCGCCGGGTAGCCTATTCCCGTAACAATGGCGAAGTCTATGTATTCGACATCTCTCATACACGTTGCTGTTTAGTCTTTTCACAGGAGAAAGACGAAGTCTACGTATTCAATATCGTAGCACTAAAAGAATTCACTCTCTTAGCACAACGTTACATGCGGAACGGATTTAGATAATCTGTATGCTAGCCCGACTCAAACGGTAGTCGGTAAAGGCTTATCAAACCCGTTGATGGCTGAGGGTTTGTCAAAAATCCTATAAATACGAGAGTCACTGACGCATTAGCTTCATTAGTTGGTCTCGTGACTTGAGAATCCAACGACATTCGAAACACTAAGGTCAACGCCGGACAACGCGTAACCCTAGGTCAACGCCAGTCAAAGCGTTGCGATCAAAAAGTCAACGTACGACGTTTAAAACCCTAAGGTCAACGCCGGACAACGCGTAACCCTAGGTCAACGCCTATCAATGCGTTGCAATGAAAGAATCAATACTCCAAAAAGTATACGAGTATAAACTGCTTCTTAATACTCCGAAAATTATACGAGTATAAACTGCTTCTTAATACTCCAATAAGGTATATGAGTATAAACTGTTCCCTATTTTTGGTTGAGAAGTTCCTGGAGAATATTTTTTCTAAAAAAAATATTCTTAAGGATAAATCAACAACATTACGCCGGACAACGCGTCGCATATATGGACTCAACAATCGATGGTCAGCAAACACGAGCTAAAGATCAGAAAATCAAGAATCGACTTCAAGTTTAAAAATTCCGACAACGGTCAGACAATAAATGCAGCACCGGAAACCTTACAGACATTCGACAAAGCACCGAATAGCCTGAAGGATTGAAGGAATCAAGAACACAAGTCATTCCAAGGTCCCATTACACCGACTGAAGGTTGGGACATGCATATCCAAAGTATTCCAGACTCTTCTATAAAAGAACGAGACTGAAATACTTTGGAGGGGGTATCTGTAGGCATATAAAATTGCTTATAGGTCCCTTTTATCCAGCTCGGCACAAACCGACAAACCAACGAGGCAACGAGATCGACTAATCGCACGCAAGCAACGGAATACGTCCATTCGCGTGCGGGATCAAGCCAAGTGTTCGAAGAGTCAACGAGTCATCCAACCAAAGGCATACTCGGACGAATGACGATCGAATCAAGATCGGTTTCGGACTCCAACTCAGAAACGGATTTACTGCCAAATCAGGAATCCAATTTACTGCCAAATCAGATCATCAAATCAGAGTCTCAGGTCAACCGAAACACGGACAAACGAGACAACGGAAAACGACTCGAAAAAAGTCGGAAAACACCGCCCGCGGGGGCTCGGCCAAAGCCGAGCCACCAAAGATCCAAGCTTTGGGACTTCGAGGACTTGTTCATCCAGATCTGGTGCTCGGCGATCGTCAACGCCAAATAAGGCAAGAGTTCGAGAGGACCGGATCTCAGATCTACGCAGGCGTACTCCGGATCAAAGCTTGGTCTTTGATCCCGAGAATTAAAGGCTACTATTTCTTTGGCAAAATAGTACCCTCGGCTATTATTTCCTTGGCAAAATAATACCCGTCATACTGTGTAGATCCGACCGGATCTAGATCTCACGGTGGTCCACGGATAAACCCCGGCGCAGGCAAACAACCCACAAAGCGAGCAACCGCAAAACAGGAGCTCGTGATTCGTTATCAAGAGCTTGAAAACCCAACTCCAAAAATCAAGTCTTGTGCTTGAAGATGAGATGAACCTTAGCCTTGAGAGAGGAGGAATTTCGGCCAATAAAGAGATGAAAATCCAAAAATTTTTGAGGGGTTGAGGGATTTTAAAAGCAAGAATGTCAATGGGTTAAGAATTCTTGTTGTTGAACTTAGGACAAGAGTTTGGGTAAGAGGAAGAAGATGGAGGAGTTTTAGGGGTAAGAGTTCCAATTTGAATTTTAGGGCAAAAGAGGGGGAAGTGAAAGTACAACAAATGGATAAAACAAAAAAAAGGACACCACGGGCGATGTCTCGGCCCATTGGCCGAAACACCCACAGGTGTCTTGAGCCCAGGCCAGACCCCCGGGTGCTTTCATGACCTCTACTTCGCCCGTTTTCGTCGGTTACTGGTTATTCTGATGAAAATCATCACCGGTCAACACGTTATGATAAAAAGTCAACACGGGAGATCTGAAACCCAAAGGTCAACGCCGGTAAACGCGTAACCCTAAGTCAATGCCAGTCAACGCGTTGCGATGGCGATCCGAAACCCTAAGGTCAACATCGGTCAACGCGTAATCCTAGGTCTACGCCGGTCAACGCGTTGCGATGAAAGTCAACGCCTGGCGATCCGAAACACTAAGGTTAACGCCTATTAACGCGTAACCCTAGGTCAACGTCGGTCAACACGTTGCGAAGAAAGTCAACACCTAGCGATCCGAAACCCTAAGGTTAACACCGGTCAATGCGTAACCCCGGGTCAACGTCGGTCAACGCGTGCGATGAAAGTCAATGCCTAGCGATCCGAATCCCTAAGGTCAATGCCGGTCAACGCGTTGCGATGAAAGTCAACGCCCGACAATCCGAAACCCTAAGGTCAACCCGATCAATGTGTAACCCTAGGTCAACGCTGGTCAATACGTTGCGATGAAAGTCAATGCCTAGCATTCCGAAACCCTAAGGTAAACACCGGTCAACACGCAACCCTAGGTCAACACCGGTCAACGCGTTACGATGAAAGTCAATGCCTGGAGATCCGAAACCTAAGTTCAACACCGGTCAACGCGTAACCCTACGTCAACGCCAGTCAACACGATGTGATTAAAGTCAACGCCTGGCGATCCGAAATCCTAAGGTCAATGCTGGTCTACGCGTAACCCTTGGTGAGTGCCGGACAACAAGTTGCGAAGAAAGTCAACGCCTGGCGATCCGAAACCATAAGGTCTACGCTGATCAACGCGTAACCCTAGGTCAACACTGGTCAACGCCTTATGATGAAAGTCAATGCCGATCAACGTGTAGCCCTAGGTCAACATTGGTAAACACGTTGCGTTGAAAGTCAATTCCTGGCGATTCGTAATTCTAAGGTCAACGCCGTTCAACGCGTAATCGTTGGTCAGTGCCGGTCAACATGTTGCGAAGAAAGTCAACGCCTGGCAATCCGAAACCCTAAGGCCTACGCCGATCAATGCGCAACCCTAGGTCAACACTGGTCAACGCGTTGTGATGAAAGTCAACGCCTGGCGATCCGTAACCCTAAAGTCAATGCCGATCAACGCGTAGCCTTAGGTCAACATTGGCCAACGCGTTGCGTTGAAAGTCAACACCTGGCGATTCGTAACTCTAAGGTCAACGCCGTTCAACACGTAACCGTAGGTCAACGCGTTGCGATGAAAGTCAACGCCTGGCGATCCGAAACCCTAAGGTTAACGCTGATCAATGCATAACTCTAGGTCAACGCCGGTCAATGCAAAATCCTAGGTTAACGCCGGTCAATGCATTGCAGTGAAAGTCAACGTCTGGCAATCTGAAACGCTTAAGGTCAACGCCTGTCAACGCGTAACCTTAGGCCAGCATCGGTCAATGTGTTGCGAAAAAAGTCAACGTCTGGTGATCCGAAACCCTAAGGTCAACGCCGATCAACGCGTAACCCTAGGTCAATGTAGGTCAACGCGTTATGATGAAGGTTAACACCGATTAACGCGTAACCTTTGGTCAACATTGGTCAACGCGTTGCGATGAAAGTCAACGCCTGGTGATCCGATACCCTAAGGTTAACGCCGGTCAATGCGTAACCCTAGGTCAATACCGGTCAATGCATTGCGGTGAAAGTAAACGCCTGGCGATCCGAAACTTTAAGGCCAACGGCTGTCAACGCGTAACCATAGGTTAACGCTGGTCAACGCGTTGCGATGAAAGTCAACGCCTATCGATCCAAAACCCTAGGGTCAATGTCGGTCAACGCGTAACCCTAGGTCAATGCTGGTCAACGTGTTGCGATGAAAGTCAACGGCTGGCGATCCGAAACAACACCGTTCAACGCGTAGCCCTAAGTCAATATATTGTGATAGAGATAGTCAGTTCTAGCTCAACTCGACAACACGAGCCAAAATCAACTCACCAGTTTTTGATTCCAGACTTTGACGACGGCCAGACGATAAACGCAGCACCGGAAATTTTTTAGCTATTTTGTTAAAATATTGAATAGACTGAAAAACGAAGGAGTCAATATTCAAATCTAACTACAGACCCCTTTACACCGATTGAAGGTTAGACCGATCACATCCAAAGTATTTCAGCCTCCTCTATAAAAAAAACAAGACTGAAACACTTTGGAGAGGGTATCTATAGGCGTCTAAAAATGCCTATTGAAAGCACCCTAATGCCACTAGGAAGGAACCCTAGAGGGGGGTGAATAGGGTTTATGCTAATCTAATCCGATTTAATACCAAATAAAAACTTTACTAACAAATATATCCTAGCACAGGAGATATGAACAATATATGTGCAAGGATATACAAATAACACAAGGGTAAAAAAACTATTAAAGTGATAGGGTAATATAAACAACAAGCAATTGACAAAGGCGATATAAATAAGAAGCACGAATATAAAGGAACACCAATGACAAACGCAAACAAACGATATGATCATGGAGTTCGGTCCACACGACCTACGTCTCCGTTCCTCACCTCGAGGAGATCTTCACTTTCACAACCGGGTTTTCTACGCTCACCCGAATAACGTTTACACCTCACAATCGGTTTTCTAGTTCACCGAAAACTTTACAATTCACACTCTTGCAATCACACTCATTACCACCTCAAGTGTTGGTCTCTAGCCCGTGTCTCCCTCAAGTGTTAGGAATTATAACCTACCTCTAGGCATTACCACTTACCCCACTCCTCTTGGGACGACCCCATCTCTCACCACACACTCCTCTCGGTGTACAAGTGTATTACATAGTGTAACTCACAATTTAGCTAACAAATACAAATTTGTTCTCTATAATATTTCAGAACACAATTAATCCCACACTCAAAGTCACAATCCCACAACCCTAAATAATACTATGTATGCAAACACAATAAGCTCAATAGGTTGAGTGTGAACAATGAGTATAATCAAAATAAATCTAAACTCAAATAAGTTCTAGCTTATGGAAATGAAAATTAAACAATTAAATAGCTAGATAAGAGTTCAGAAAAACTTCTCTAGATGACAAGAGAGAGAGAGAGAGATGAGTTGAAGCTTAGACACCAAAGGATGATCTCTTCTATCTCTTGTGAAAATTGCTTCACAAACAAACTCTTAAACAAGGCTTAAACACCTTTAAACAAACTAAACAAACTTTAAAAACCCTTGTAAAACTTTTCTCTTGAGTATTTAGAACCGAGGAAATGTGGGGGTTTTTATAGGAACCCCCAAAGCCAAGAGAAAACAAGGCAAAAAGACCAAAGACCCAAATATATAAAAAGCTAAAAAAAAAACTAGCCGTTACAACATTTGTCGACTGACGGCTTTCATCAGTCGACTGATGCGCTGACCGTTAGAGGCATTTTCCAGCTCATCAGTCGACTGACGACCTTATCAGTCGACTAATAACCTTATCAGTCGACTGGTCAGTTGACAAAAAAAAAACAGAAACTATTTGTTGCTCTGGCGATTTCTTCAGTCGACACATCAGTTGACTGATGTCATCAGTCGACTGACCAGTCGACTGATAATAGGTTATCAGCCTGTTTTGAAACAGAAATCTAATTTTTAAACTGTCTCTAAAAATTACAAATAAAATCAAAAAATGTAAAACTTTAGAAAATGATTGTAGACATGATAATATACATGCTACAAAATAAACATAGAATCAGAAAATCATTCGATGGTTGAATTCATATCACAAGCTAGCGAGATAGAGTCATTCATCGGATGATTAGTGAGACAATTTCAAGTGTCCTACAAAGGAGGGGCGGTATGCATCATCACGTAAATAACATGTTAATATACCCCGACCCACGCAGTGTAATACAACACGAAATCACCGTGAAGGAGGACGTCGGTTCTTCTCGAATGACCCGCAAAGGAGTCAAACGAGGATAAAGAAAGCATAAAAAGCTCACCCCCGTAAGAGAAAGCTATGGGAGCCTCCCTCTCACTATGCTGAGAAGATGAATGACTCCTGTGAAATCATGATCAGCGTGGAGACATGGTTAACTTGCAACGATAATCAACGGATCATGTACAATCATAAATCCAAGAACCCAAAAATTAAAAAGAAAATTATGAACTTTGACTAAAATCTTATAAATAAAACGGAGTTTGATAGCTGAAGTCTAATTAAACCTACGGGCCCTATGTATGCAAACAATGTGTTCAATTTGGCATTTAAAAGTCATCATGATCGATTTCGGGAATGAAATACCTAAAATACCCCTCATGTTCGAGGTTCAACTTTGACCATGAACACATTTGAATTTGTGCCATGGGTATGTAGGCCGACCTCATGAAATTTTAGCCCCTCATGAAACCTCAATATCCGCGAAGGGGGACGTCGGTTCTTCCCAAATGACCCGCAAAGGAGTCAAACGAGGATAAAGAAAGCATAAAAGCTCACCCCCGTAAGAGAAATCTATGGGAGCCTCCCTCTCACTATGCTAGGAAGATGAATGACTCCTGTGAAATCGTGGTCGGCGCGAAGACATGGTTAACCTTCAATAAAAATCAACGGATCAGGTACAATCATAAATCAAAGAACCCGAAAATTAAAAGGGAACTTATGAACTTTGACTAAAATCCTATAAATAAAACAAAGTTTGATAGTTGAAGTCTAATTAAACCTATGGGCCCTATGTATGCAAACAATGGGTTCAATTTGGCATTTAAAAGCCATCATGATCGATTTCAAGAATGAAATACCCAAAATACCCCTCATGTTCGAGGTTCAACTTTGACCATGAACACATTTGAATTTTGGCCATTGGTATGTAGCCCGACCTCATGAAATTTCAGGCCCAAAATTTTAGCATTTTTACAAATAAGCCCCTCAACATCTTTTTGGCCCCTTTTGCAAATAAGCCCCTCAACAATTTGTGGTCTTTTCGCATGAGACACTCCCCAAAGTTTCGGCCAAATGAGAATACAACCCATGTTTCAAAATTTCAGTCCTTTTGCATAACAATCCCTCGAAGTTTGGGCCTACTTTTGTACAAAAGTCCCCAAAAAATTTTGGCTTTTAGATTTTCATAAAAACCCCTCAAATTTCAGCCATATTCAAAACCCACCTTCAAGATTCATTTTTTTTCACAAAACCTAACTCATGAGAGAAAAAAGCAACAATATTTGCATGCGAATTCATTGCATAACCTCATTACAAGAATAAAGTTTCAATCTTTCTTGTAAAACCTATGGATTCTTAACCAAGAATGCAAGGAAAAAAGAGAGAGTTCTTGAAGAAAAGCTTATCCATATCAAGAGGTTGAAAACCCAACTCCAAAAATCAAGTCTTGTGCTTGAAGATGAGATGAACCTTAGCCTTGAGAGAGGAGGAATTTCGGCCAATAAAGAGATGAAAATCTGAAAATTTTTGAGGGGTTGAGGGATTTTAAAAGCAAGAATGTCAATGGGTTAAGAATTCTTGTTGTTGAACTTAGGACAAGAGTTTGGGTAAGAGGAAGAAGATGGAGGAGTTTTAGGGGTAAGAGTTCTAATTTGAATTTTAGGGCAAAAGAGGGGGAAGTGAAAGTACAACAAAGGGATAAAACAAAAAAAAGACACCATGGGGGTGTCTCGGCCAATGGGCCGAGACACCCACAGGTGTCTTGAGCCCAGGCCGGACCCCCAGGTGTTTTCATTGCCTCTATTTCGCCCGTTTTCGCCGGTTACTTGTTATTCTGATGAAAATCAACACCAATCAAAACTGGTCACCGCGTTGTAATAAAAAGTCAACACGGGCGATCCGAAACCCTAAGGTCAACGTCGGGCAACGCGTAACACTTAGTCAACGCTAGTCAACGTGTTGCGATGAAAGTCAACGCCTGGCGATTCGAAACCCTAAGGTCAACGATGGTCAACGCGTAACCCTAGGTCAACGCGAATAAAGAGATGAAAATTCGAAATTTTTTGAGGGGTTGAGTGATTTTAAAAGCTAGAATTTCAATGGGTTAAGAATTCTTGTTGTTGAACTTGGGACAAAAGTTTGGGTAAGAGGAAGAAGATTTCCAATTTGAATTTTAGGGCAAAAGAGGGGGAAGTGAAAGTACAACAAATGATAAAACAGGAATATTGAGCCCAAGCCGGACCCTTAGGTTCTTTCATGACCTCTATTTCACCCGTTTTCACCGGTTACTGGTTATTCTGATGAAAATCATCACCGGTCAACGCCTTGTGATAAAAAGTCAACACGAGCGATCCGAAACCCTAAGGTCAACGCCGAACAACACCGGTTAACACGTAACCCTTGGTCAACGCCAGTCTACGCGTTGTGATGAAAGTCAACGCCTGGCGATCTGAAACACTAAGGTCAACGCCGGTCAATGCGTAACCCTCGGTCAATGCCGATCAACGCGTTGTGATATAAGTCAACGCGTAACGACCCGAAACCCTAAGGTTAATGCCTGTCAAAGCGTAACCCTAGGTCAACGCCGATCAACGCGTTGCGATGAAAGTCAACACCTAGCGATCCGAAACCCTAAGGTCAACGTCGGTCAACACGTAACCTTAGGTCAATGCCGGTTAACACGTTGCGATGAAAGTCAATGCCTGGCAATCCGAAATCCTAAGGTCAACCCGATCAATGTGTAACCCTAGGTCAACGCTGGTCAACGTGTTGCGATAAAAGTCAACACCGGTCTTCGCGCAACCCTAGGTCAACGCCAGTCAATACGTTGTAATGAAAATCAATGCACAACCCTAGGTCAACGCCGGTCAACGCATAACCCTAGGTCAACGCCGGTCAACGCGTTGTGATGAAAGTCAACACCTGGTGATCTGAAACCGTAAGGTCAACGACGGTCAACGCATAACCCTTAGAAAGCGACGGTCAACGTGTTGCGATGAAAGTCAACACCTGGCGATCCGAACTCTAAGGTCAACGCTGATCAATGCGTAACCCAAGGTCAACACTAGTCAACGCATTACGATAAAAGTCAACTCCTGGCGATCCGTAACCTTAAAGTCAACGCAAATCAATGCTTAACACTAGGTCAACATTGGCCAACGCGTTACGGTGAAAGTCAACGCCAAGCAATCTGCAACTCTACGGTCAACGCCGATCAACGCGTAACCCTAGGTCAACGTGTTACAATGAAAGTCAACACCTGGCCATCCAAAAACCAAAGGTTAACGCCGGTCAACGCGTAACCCTGGGTCAATGACAATCAATGCGTTATAATGAAAGTCAACGCCTGGCGATCCAAAACCCTAAGGTTAACACCGGTCAACACGTAACCCTAGGTCAATGCTAGTCAACCCGTTACGATGAAAGTCAACACCCGATGATCCAAAACCCTATGGTTAACGCCGGTTAACGCGTAATCCTAAGTCAGCACTGTTCGCGGGGAAAACTGTTTTCTTCATTGAAATAATTGTCATCTTGGATTACAAAGATCCGGTCTTTTATAGATCCGGTTACAACTAAATCAAAGAAAAAAAAAAGTAAAAATTACAACTTTTCTTCTGTGAACAAATCGCGAGCTCCTGTTTTGCGGTCGCTCGCTTTGGTGGGTTCTTTGCCTGCGCCGGGGTTAATCCGTGGACCACCGCGCGATCTAGATCCGGTCAGATCTACACGATTATACGGGTATTATTCCACGAAGGGAATAATAGCCGGGAGGGATTAGTCCACCAAGGGAATAATCGCTCGGATCTCGAGATCTAAGACCAAGCTTAGATCTGGAGTGTGATCTCGTGTAGATCTCAGATCTGTTCTTTCTTCCTCTCGAAATCCTGCCTTTTCTGACGTGGATGCTCGCCGAGGATCAGATCCGAATGTGCAAGTCTTCAAGTCTTCAAAGCTCCGAGTTCACTCTTCAATCCGGCAGAGTTTCGGCTCTTGAAAGTTCGACCTCCGAAAATGAACATCTCTAAGCCTATTTATAGGCTCTCAGGACAGTGGCTGCAAAAAGGGAATTGTCGGCCACCTCTGGCCACTGTCGGCCACCTCGGGCCACTGCCGGCCACCTCGGGGTGGCCGACACTGTGCCTAGCCACCTTGGGGTGGCTCGGCTCATGGCCGAGCCACCCCAAGGTGGCTCGGCCGATTTGTCGATCTCGTCGCCTCGTTGGTTCGTTGGTTTGTGCCGAGCTGAGCTAAGGGACCTATAAGCAATTTTATATGCCTACATATACCCCCTCCAAAGTATTTCAGTCTCGTTCTTTTATAGAAGAGTCTGGAATACTTTGGATATGCTTGTCCCAACCTTCAGTCGGTGTAATGGGACTTTGGAATGGCTTCTGTTCTTGATTCATTCAATCCTTCAGGCTATTCGGTGCTTTGTCGAATGTCTGTAAGGGTTCCGGTGCTGCATTTATTGTCTAACCGTTTGTCGGAATTTTGAACTTTGAAGTTGATTCCTGATTTTTTAGCTAAACATCGATTGTTGGTGTCGAGTCTTTATTTGCGACGCGTTGTTCGGCGTAGTGTTGTTGAGTTATCCTTAAGAATATTTATAAAAACATATTCTCCAGGAACTTCTCAAACCAAAAATAGGGAATAGTTTATACTCATATACCTTATTGGAGTGATTTCTGTGCCTAAATGAGCTGAACCGGCTTAAAATGAGCCAAAAAAGGCAGTAAATCGGCTCAAAAAACCCTCCGACTCTTCCGAACAAATGGGAGAGGAGTGAGTGAATGATGGACTGAACCGTCGCTCGATTTGAAGTCGTTTCGATGCTCAGTTCGGCTTCAATTTGGATTCTGGTTCAAAACCGGTCCGGTCCGGTTCGGTTCGGTTTGGTTCAACCCGGTTCACCCTATTAAAAGGGGTCTATTTCTTTTTCTTTTCCTCCACCTAGGGCCGGCCCCCCTCTTGCCTCCTTTTTTGCTTTTCTCTTCCCTCAAGCATCCGATCTCTCTAAAAATTTGATATTTGTCTTAGATCTAACCTTCCTTCGGATCTTTGACTGAGAAATCCCTCGAAACTTCCATATTTAGACTTTCCTTCGAGCCCCCTCGAGCGTGTGGTTCGAGCACTTTCAAGATCTAGTTTTTGTCGGATCCTCGAGCCTTTCCTCAGGTATATCCTTCATAATTTCAACATTTTTTATGCTTTATTCAATTTATGAATTTGTGGGACCACGGATGAGGGTTCGGATTATAATTTGGCGCCTCGAGCTTATCTTTTAGGGGATAAAAATGTGATCTTTTTTTTTTTTTATCTTGATCTATTTCATGTTTGATCTAGTGTATGGAATAGCGGGATCGCATATAAGGGTTGAGGGAGTGATTTGATGCCTCAAGCTCGCCTTTTTAGGGGATAAAAAAGTGATTTTTATTTCTAGATCTGACCTCTTGAATTCTTTTTCTGTAGGCCATTATGTCGCGAGTATCGAGAGGTCGTTTTCCTGCTGCATCGGTTGATGGCGCGCCTCCCTCATATGCTGGTGAGCAATTTTTTGACCTTTTTCGAAAATTTACAAATTAGTCCTCTTTTTTCTGGATATTTGCAAATTGGTCCATTTTACCCCCCGTTGTTCTCCTTGGTGAGGCAACCGGGAAAGGCCTTGGTTCTCCTTGGTGAGGATCGACGCTTTATGGAAATTTTGCAAATTAACCCTCTTCTTCTGAGAATTTTGCAATTTAGTCCTTTTACCCTATTTTGCTCTCCTTGGTGAGGCGATCGGGAAAAGCCTTGATTCTCCTTGGTGAGGATCGACGCTTTAAAGATGGGTTTTGCTTGGTCAAAACCACATCTCATAATAAAGGGGGCGTTTTGACGCTGCATTGTGCTTTATAAGGCAGGGATATATTGTCGATATACCCTATCTTATAAATGCGCAATGTGGCCAAATCGTCTCGCCCTTTATAAGGCAATGACTCTATCTTACCAATTTGTAAGATGAATTCAATTTCCTTTTATATCTGAAATTAACAAACACTTAACTGCTTGTTTTCAGTGGAATATCCTTCCGGAGCTTTTTCATCGCATGCGGTGAATGGACGTCGTGATGAGTATTATTCCACATCTGATGACTTTTCGCCCATTCCGTTCACCTCCCAGTTTGCTCCGGGCACGTCGTTGGAAGTTGTCCAAGTGGTGAGGGAAGGTGGCCATCAAGCTCTTCGCCAGCTGATCACAGATGCGCCTCTCGTGCAGGATGCCAGTTCCGTTCAGTCTCTTAGGAAGACTGACTTCTTGTTTGGCGACTCTACCAGAGATCCCGATGCAGCATTTATTGAAGCTGAGCAGTGGCTTTACCAGACTGGCAGTCGTTTTATGTATTTGCCGAAGATTCCTCGACACCGTTCTTTGACTGAGCTCAGGCGCCAAGCTGTGAAGCGGGAGATGTCGTGGAGTTTGACAAAGGAACATGAGAGCGTTCACTGCGGCTATATTACTCATCAGGCAGTTCCTGGTTCGAGCAGGGATCACATTGTTGGACTGCGTCCTGGAGTACTGGGGCTAGATACTCCGCCTCGTAACGAGTTCCTCGCCACTGCTTCTACTTTGAGGAATCGCCTCGCTATCTTAGGACGGGAGATGCCTGCACCGCGCCACAGATTCTATGGTTGGGTCCATTCTTTGGACAGGTTTTGGTGGGCTCGTATGACGAAGTACGTCTTGAGCCGATGGAGCGAGGAGTTACATGCTTGCGGCCTTTATGCAGCCATTCGGGCCACCATGCATGGCTTGCCTACAAGCGCGAAGCATTTCTTTGCCCTATGCGAGCTTTATAATCCAGATTCCAACACTTTTCTGACCAGGCACGGAGAGTTGGGCTTGGCTCTTCATGAGATGCACAAGATTTCTGGCTTGCCCATGGGACAGATGCTATACCAGGAGTACTTTCCCTCCAACCATGAGTTGAGTCAGCTGAAGGATCGCATGCCCGACCGCTACGAGACCTTATGGGACCTCACTTGTCATTATCACATTGCTTTGGCGCAGTCTAAGCCCCTAGCGAAGAGGACCAAAGCAAATGTGAGCCTGAAGCAGTTCGCATCATATTTGTTCAGGAATCTGGAGAGCCATTCTGGCCAATCTATTTGTGAACTGGCACCGCTGACTCCTTCAGAGGTTAATGAGCTGCTGAAGAAGACTAACGCCCAATCCTATACCATTAGCAGTCCTGAGAGTGGCTTTCCTGCAGGGACTAAATTCAGATCGTTCTTATATCATGCGACCGCACCGATTCGTCCGATGACTCTCCTTGCCGGTTATCTCGCCATCTGGTTGAAGAAATGTGTGGTCCCGTATCAGTCTGGTGACGCTCTGCCACTGGAAGTGCTCTATCCTGCAGTTCAGCTTGCCTACAAGAAGGAACTTTCGCTTCTTCCGGTGATGGTGGCTAACATTCATCGAGGGCTTCGACAGATTTCTGGTGCTTTTACACGGAGAGATAGTGACAAACCGACTCAGATTCCTACCATTAAGGTGGAGCTTCCGTATATTTATTTGATGGCTTGGTTCGTCCTTCATCGTTCTGATGTGATGTCGGTACCGAATGCCATAGACCAGTCTGTTCCCTTTCTACAGCTGCTTGAGAAAGGCGAGTGGGAGGGCCGAGGATTCCCTGATATCAGGAGTCAGCTACAAGTCCACAAGTGCTGGGCATTCTCCACTTGCTTTCCGCAGTTCCCCAGCCGGTACGGCGAGTGTTTGATTGATGAGGAGAAGCCGAGGGAGTATAGGACTTATTTGGACATGGGCTGCTTTAATTGGCTAGTGAACATTAGGCCGGGTTACCTGACTTTCCGGGTGGGGAATCAGTGTTTTATAGAGCCGTATCTACCTTGCCGATTCGCCCGCCAGTTCGGTTATGACCAGCTTTATGTTGGGAACCCGCACCAGCAGCTTCGGGCTCATGGAGGTCTGGTGGACGGTCTTCGTGCATGGTTGTGGACCGTGACTGGCTGCACTGGTGCTAGGTTCAGTCTCCCAGGTACTGAGCGGCAGTTGAACCTCACTTTCTTGAGCTGCAAGTGGTTGCTAGCAGCTAATAAGACTGTCCCTGTGAAGCCTATCGAAGAGTTGGTGGCCGAAGAAGCCTCTCAGATTGATTCTCGTGCGATCCGGGACGGTGCTCGGTCACAGAGGGCTCAGGGCAAGACCCGCCGACTTGATGCAGAAGGTCACAGGGCCTTTAGTTATGTTGGAGAGGCTTCAGGCGGAGATCCCGAAGATTACGAGGCATATTTGGAGCAAGGTTAGTCACCTATTTTTCTTTTTTTTTTCTCTGCATTTTCAGATTGCTAGTCCTAACCACTATTTGATATTTCAGGGACAGTGACCAACAGTGAAGACGAATTCCGTCCTTTTACCCGGGCAAG
>NC_033795.1:70245954-70285109 GCF_001876935.1 Asparagus officinalis | reverse complement strand
TCGATTTGTCGAATCATCGCGCCGAGCTGTGTCAAGGGACCTATAAGCAGTTTTATACGCCTACAACAGTAGCCATCTTCCATGTTCTCAATAAGGGTAATTGGTTAAAAATTCTTGAAGCTTGACGCCCTAAAGAAGTCAGAAAGACCAACGACCCTAATTAATGTCTTTATTACTGGATGTTGGGACACCCGACGAAGAGCTTACATCCTTAAGGATAAAATCCAGACCTTTGTCGGGTCAGGGATTCTCAAACTCAAGCCTGAGCAAAAGAAAGTCACTGCTAATATGGTGACCCTCTAATTCGGCTCTATGCCTATAAATCTAACCCCAAGACGACATTGTCCCTATTCCTACAGCGAGGATGAAAGTGATCAATTGTGACCAACAAAATCGACAAAGCCAAGGCTTAATCCCTCTCACTACAACTATAGGCGTATAAAACTGCCTATAGGTCCCTTAACACAGCTCGACAACGCCGATTCGACGAACCGACCATCGGGCGACGTATACAGACACGATTGTTAGTCCACAACGCCGAAGACGATACACGACGAAGCGGATTAACGAGGCTACGAAGCTAATGAACCGCACGCGTGTTATTAATAACAACCTGCCACAATGTTGAATATGCGGACGGGTGTTCTTTTTAACGGTTAAGAACTAACCGGCAGCGCGTGTTAGGCGCAGACTTATCCCTACTTAGGATTCGGGATAAACTTCCTAGGATGAATCTTAAATTGATAAATTTTGGAAAAGATCGGTGCGGGAAAGGAAGAATTTTATATTCTGTTTCCCGGTCTTCTTTTAGGGTGAAGGCAAACCCGAAAACAAGGAAGGAAGAATTTTATATTTTATTCCTTGATTCTGGAAAGGAAGAATTTTATATTCTATTTCCAGTACAAAAGAAACTAGGAGTGGGATCTCCACTCCGAGAATCTGGAAAAATCTAGATAAACTTGCCTTTTATAGGATTGGTTATCTAAACTGAAAAATGAGTTCTTTGTTTATCGAAGTGAAACTTCAACTTTGGTTATAGCCATGAGAGGACTTAACCAAAGAGAAGAAGAAGGGAGTTCTTTTGTTTATCGAAAGGGGACTCTGAACTGAAAGTGGACCTCTTATTCATGGAAAGAATCGAGAGGGCCAGAAAGACATTTTTTTGGTGGACCCACTGTCAATTGAAATTGATCAGTGAGGGATTTTGGTGGTGAAAAATGATTCTGGGTTATCCTCTAGAATATTAAGTGCAATATTCTTCAAGGAACTTCCCGGTAAATGGGTTATCCTGAATGTACTAGGGATAGTACTTTTTCAGGAACTTCCCATTTATTGGCATTAATTGCCTGGTGCCTTCTTGAGTAATCAGGCGATATGCACCGTTTGAGTAGACTGTGTCTATCACAAACGGTCCTTCCCATTTGGGTTCAAATTTACCTTTCTTCTTGGAGTTGAAGATTATCGGTCGGCGAGCAGCGAGGACCAGATCTCCTTCCTTGAAGCTTCTCTGTCGGACTCTTTTGTTAAAAGCCCTAGATATTCTGGCTTGATAAAACTCAATGTGTTGTTGAGCTTCCAAGCGCTTTTCATCCAACATTTCAAGTTCTTCGAGACGTTTCTGATGTTGTTCTTCTGTCGTCATCTCAGTCGCGAGGGCGATCCGAAGGGATAGGATTTGGATCTCTAATGGTAGCACAGCTTCACATCCGTATACCAACGAATACGGGGTGGCCCCTGTAGGTGTGCGTATGGTGGTGCGATAAGCCCAGAGTGCTTCACCGAGTTTATCGTCCCAGTCTCGTTTATTGATCTTCACGAGCTTTGACAGGATCTTAATGATCGTCTTGTTGAACGCCTCAGCTAATCCATTCGCAGCGGGATAATAAGCTGTCGACGACACATCTTCAATTTTGAACTTATCACAAAACCTGACGAAGGCGTTGCTTATGAACTGTGGACCGTTGTCATGAATGATCCATCTTGGCACGCCGTGTCGGTATATGACATGATGCTTGATGAAATTGATGACGTTGTTCGTCTTCACTTTTCTAAGCGGAATTGCTTCAGCTCACTTTGAAAAGTAATCCGTGATTGCAAGAATGAATCGATCACCTTTGACTGAAGGGGAAAAAATAGGACCAACGATGTCCATACCCAATGTCTCGAACGGCCAAGACGTGGTTGACGTGTGCAACAGCTCTGGCGGTTGATGCATATAATTTGCATGTATTTGACAAGCATGACACTCTCGGGCGTATTCGATTGCATCACGAACCATTGTTGGCAAAAAATATCCCTCCTGATGCGATCATACAGTTTGGGACCGGGCTGATGCGCATCACATTCTCCTTCGTGTGCTTCCTTAAGAACTTCTTCTGCTTCTTTGTTCGAAAGGCATCGGAGTAATAAACCATCGTATCCCCTACGGTATAACGTATGGGTCTCGGCATTATAAAAGAATCTTGGCGCTCTTCGGCGAATTGATTCCCTTTCTTTTACGTCCTCTGGCAAAATACCATATTGGACGTAGTCAATGATAGGAAAACGCCAATCTCGGGACTCAGACCCAATTTGAGTTGAATTCACCTCCTTGGCGTTTATGTTTCCATCGTCTTCCTCTTCAATATCCATATCGTATATGGGTATGCAGAACTGATGCGTCCTTACCGTGACTAGTAGTTCGGTGTCGGGAGGCTGCGCAAGTGATACCGCTAGTGCTGCCAGTGCATCCGCATAAGTGTTCTGGAGACGAGGGATGTATTCAATAAAAAATTCTTTAAAAGATTCTGCCATTTTGTTGGCCTCCTGGTGGTACGGGATCAGGTCTTGGTTCCTGACTTCATACTCTCCACGGACTTGGTTGACTATCAATTGAGAATCCCCAAAAGCTTCGAGATATTCGACCCCCAGCTCCTTGGCGAAACTGAGTCCAATGAGAAGCACGTTGTACTCGGCTACGTTATTGGAGCACGGACTAGTCAATGAATAAGCTCGAGGCATCACATGCTTCCCCGGGGAGATTAAGACAACCCCAACCCCGGAGGAAACTGTAGAACCTTCCGGGGTTATTACCCTATTAACTGCCCTCGAAGCACCATCGAAATATAATTGCCATACTCTTTGGTGCGACGTAGTGTTAACCTCATGGGTTTCGTCCGGCAAGTCATCATATACTTCTGCCGTATCTGTGGTCGGCTTTGCCGCCAAAAGATCGCAAATTGCTTGTCCTTTGATCGACTTCTGTTGTTTGAAGTGCAAATCATATTGGGACAAGAGAAGAGCCCATTTCGCTAACCGCCAATTCATAGAGGCCGGTTGCGTCATAATCACCCGTACTGGATTAACATTGGAAATGACGTAAATTGTCTGTCCAACTAAGTAATGCCGCATCTTTTGCATCGCGAATACCAATGCGAGGCATTCTTTCTCAATCATCGGATATCGAGACTCGACGCCTATCAAGGTCCGACTTAGGTAATAAACTGCCTGTTCGTGACCGTTATCGTCGTCTTGTGCTAGTAAAGCACTTATCGAGTGGTTCATCGCCTTGATGTAAATCAAGAACGGTTTACACGATTTCGGTGCAACGAGAATAGGAGGATTCGCCAGATACGTTTTGATATCTTCGAATGCTTTTTGGCAGGCGTCGTCCCAGATGAATGACACCCCTTTCTTGTTTAGCTTAGAGAATGGTTGGCACTTCCCAGAAAGGTTTGAGATGAACCGCCGGATGTAAGCTAGACGCCCTTGCAATCCTCTGAGCTCTCTTAGATTTCTAGGAGGTTGCAGTTCATGTATCGCCTTTACTTTGTCAGGATCAATATGTATACCTTTAGTGGTGACGACGAATCCAAGGAATTTTCCGCTAGACATTCCCAGGAAGGATTTAGTAGGGTTCATCTTCAATTGATGACTTCGCATGAGATCGAACATCGTCTTCAAGTCCTTGATGTGATCTTCTTTGTTGCGGCTTTTTACAACCAAATCATCAACGTAGCACTCGACTGTTTTCCTGAGATGTTCTTGGAAAATCTTAGTCATTGCTCGTTGGTATGTGGCGCCTGCATTCTTTAGACCGAATTCCTCTCGGATAAATCCTGATTCGATCAATTTCTTAACCTCTGCCTCAATGGCTTCCATAATCTGCGGACGAAACCGTCTTTGCTATTGTTTGACAGGTTTGGCATCCGGCTTGATATCGAGGCGGTGCATTGCCACATTGGGATCGAGCCCTGGCATATCTTCATAGTTCCAAGCAAAGACATCAATATACTCCCTGATGAGAGCGATTAACTCCTCCTTCTCATTTGGGGGAAGGCTGTCACCGATGAATATGGGCTTCAGGTTGGTCTCGTCACCCATGTTAACTTGGACTATTTTATCTTCAGTGGGCGGTTCTCTTTGTTCGAACCTATCGCCGTACTGCATGTTTAGGTGATGAACCCATGGATCTTCCCACGTTGGCATTTGATCATCGTCTTCTATCGTCACAGGATCGACCGTAGTCATATGCGACATCAGTTTCTTGAACATCTCCCCCAAACTTGCGTCGGAATCCCCAGCTGAAGAATCAGAAGAGTATCCGTTCTTAGTTTTGTTAGCAATTTGATCGATAATTTGCCAACCACATTCATCATCAGACGTGGAAACATAGCCTAAGCCTCTTTTGTGACGGTAATAAACATCCGGTTTCCCTTTTGGCACATATGCTGCTTTAGCTGGGATACGGGAACCTCGATCAAAGTACAAACCTTCTCCGAGTGTGAAATCATATCCCTGTTTTTCCATGAGCTTGCGCGCTTCAGGACTATACTTAGATAAATGTCGACCAGGTTTATCTTCCTCT
Source organism: Asparagus officinalis (assembly GCF_001876935.1). NCBI lineage: Eukaryota > Viridiplantae > Streptophyta > Magnoliopsida > Asparagales > Asparagaceae > Asparagus > Asparagus officinalis. The sequence goes on along the minus strand of NC_033795.1, from coordinate 70,280,263 downwards.
TCGTCTTCTCTTAGGAAATGATCTGGTAATGGGAAATTCTCTCCTTTACCATAAATCACCTCTTTTTCGACTCCTGTTTTGGCAGGCACTACCAGGGTTGTTCCGAAGGAATGCTGGAGGCGTTTCTTTGTTACATAAGATGATCGGAGCGGCATATGTAAATCAGGATTATCGTGTAGTCCTTTTGTCGCATCATCAAGAGACAACGAGTACTCTAAATCATCCTTTATTTCAATATCGGCAAGTTTCCAATTACAACCTGCATCTGACGATTGTTCATCGTCAAGATTGATTACAAAGGGTACAATGTCATTTAAAATAAAACCACCATTGTAATCGAATCCGGCTTCGGAATTAGCTTCTTCTCCGCTGTCCGTGCCCTGGACCGATGGTTCCGTGTCGGATTCGTTACCATAGAGGAGAGAATCAGTGAAATAATTCTCAAATCCTTTAAATGGTTGTTTATCCGCGACCACCATCTTGACCCTTCCACCAGTGTCGACATATTTCAGACACTGATGTAGGGTGGAGGGAACTATAACATTAATATGGATCCAAGGCCGACCCAGTAGTAAGTTATATGATGTCTCAGCATCAATCACGTAACACGTGACCTCCGTCTTCAGATCACCCATTTGGCACTTTATCCGGATCTTTCCCAAAGGCCTTGACCCGCTAGTGTTGAATCCGTAAATGACCGTGCCTGTAGACGCCAATTTGCTGACTGGAATACCAAGGCTATGCATAAGGCGAAGCGGCATAATACTCACAGCAGAACCCGGATCCACTTGGATCCGGTTGACTTCGCTGGAACCAATGTATCCGATGAAATATAGGGGTCGATCATGGTTTGAATTCTTCATCTGCATATCCTCTTTGGTGAAGGTGATGCAGGGAAGGTTCTTAGCCGCTATGTTGCAATGTTGCATTGACAGTTCTAGCTCTTCAGGTGCCGGTTTGACCCGAGTGAGGAATGCTTCAGAATCAGCCAAGGCTTCTCGTAAGGCTTCCCTAGTCTCCTTAGACAACCGCAGCAACTCATACAACGTTATCCGTGCTAGAATATTGGCTAATTGAGCCATGATATCGAAGACGCGCGGAGTTTTCGAACTCTCCGGTTTATTCCTTCTAATCGGACGACTGAAACGAGACTGCTTCGGATTCTGTATTTCCTGGGGTTTTTGTTTATCCGCCGACTGTCGTCGAGAATCTTCAATCGGTTTAGGAACCGTAATCAACCCCAACTCTGTGAGAGTTTTGGCTGGTCTCTGTTTAGTCACCCCCTGCTCAGCTAACTGATCACTAGGTGACGGATAGTTGAAGTGGTACTGGTTTCCGCTTCTAGTGGCAAAAACTTCTTGTTCTTCTTCGGAAAGCGGGAAAACAGGAGCTTCATCGCCATCTTCTTCGAAAATTGCGGAAGTACCATTGCAGGACTTGCCTTTACCCTTTCTTTTCGAGGAGATCGCCCATTGCTCATCTCTAATGAGGGGTGAACCCAGAGGATTTCGCCGTTTGGGGCTGTATGTGGCACAAGTCCTTTTTGGCGCTGTCCATGTGGGTCATCGTTCACTATCTTCATCCCTACTTTGGTGATTCGCTCTGGTTTGAACCATGTTGTGGGCACCGATCCAAAGCTGATTGACACTGCATTTGCTCCCACATTCTTGGCAGGCTTCGGGGTTATGACGCCCACATCAATTAATGCCTGGATCTTATCCTTGAGGTGGAAGCATGATTTGGTAGGGTGGTGGACCGCTCTATGGTATGCGCAATACTTCGGATCCGTCACTTTGCTAGCCCCCTCTTGATCCACGATCGCTGGCAGCTGGATTTTGTTGTTCTCTAACAGGTACTTGAAGATGTCGGGCACCTCGTCATCTTTGAAGAAGTACACCTTAGAAAATCTTGGCTCCGCTCTTTGCTTTTGAGACCGTTGTTGCCATTGCGGCTGCGATTGTGGTGGCGCTCTTTGTTGTTACTGTTGCTGAGGTTGCAATTGGAAAGTTTGATTAGCATCAACTGCATTAGCATGTGCCTTACCTTTCCCTCTTGGGTTGAAATTCTGTGCTGGAGCATTTGTCACCTGTTGGCCTCTCTCCGCCTTCTTTCTCCTAAGGAATCGCTCAGCCTGCTCCCCTTGGACCTTCAGATCCTTCCACATTTTGGACGGTGTTGTCCCCATTGCTTCCAACACGTCCAAGGACAGATTATTATGGCAGGTCTGGAGAATGAATTCCTCGGTGATCGGGTCCCGGCAGTTCATCGCCTTGTTCCGGAACCTTTTGACGAAGGTGTCGACTAACTTCCCGTCCTTCTGCTTCTCATCGAGCAATAATCCGATTGATATCTCGGTGTCGTCGTCAAAGAAATTGGTGAGGAACATGGTCTCCATATCGTCCCAGCTATTCACGCTACCTGGCTTGAGGCGACGATACCAATCGAAGGCGGCTCCGCGAAGAGTGCCAACGAATGACCGCACCATCAGAGGCTCATTGCCGGAGATTACCCCCAAGTGTGATTTGAAGTAAATCAAATGTTGAGTGGGTGAACCCATCCCATTAAACGGCGTGAAGTTAATTAGGTTGAACTTCGCCGAATATGGGATCAATTCCCACTCTCTTGGGTATGGACAGGGAATGCCTGTTTTCTTCGTCTCTTGAGCGGAGATCAATGTGTTGATTTTGCTCTCGAGGTTCTTGATCTTCAGACTTTCGCCTGTGTTTTTGTTAGCACGATTCTGAGGCGGAAGTGTGGCATTACGACTAGCATCCTCATTACCACCCCCTGCATTGACGGGAGGATTATTGGCATAGTGAGCTTCAACTGTATCCGTGTGCTCCTCTTCCTGAACGACCTGGTTACGGCGGCTTGGTTCGCCTTGCTGGTTCGTTAATGCTTGGATTTGTTGGTCATGCATTTCTCTCATGTTCTGCATGGCCATCTGCATTTCGAACCTGAAGGCCTCCTGTTGTTTAGCCATGGCCTCTTCAAGCATCTTGGCCACTTGTTCTGCACTTATCATAAGTGCCTCGCGGGGTTGCCTCTCGCTGGATACTGTGTTGTCAGATGCGACTGCCGAATCGGCATTCGACTCTTCATCTTCTGAAGGTACCCTTGTTCGAACCCTACCGTAAGTCTTTCGTTTGATGGCTCCAGACTGCAGACGGGTTATACACTGGGATGCTTTTAGAATTGACTCGAGATTATCCCGTGCCGATGTCCCTCTGGTGGTCATGTTAGTGGTGACCCTCGGAAATTCTTCATCTTCAACCACTGTTCTTCTTTGTCGAAAACGCCTATGCCTTGGTTTTGGCGCTTCGGTACTAAGCCTTTCGAACACTGAAATTCTCTCGGGGACTGCCTTGATGCAGTTGCACTCAGACAGTACCGCCCGAATGAGCTTTGAACAAGGGCACTGAGTTTCTAGCCTTCGAGGACTCCTCTTTCTGGCTTTGCTCGTACCCCCAGCACGATAGTATAGCTCTTCCGTTTGAAAGTCGGAGCAACCTATCGTGTGTTGGCACAATTTCTCAGGTATAACGCAATCATCATCAGACGATAACGTTTCCTTCTGAGAGTGAATTACCTTCTTCGGACTTTCGAGAGTCACGCGCCTCGAAACGCGCCTTTGTGGGCGTGAATTCTCAATGGGTTCCTGAACTTCAATGCGCAAAGTAGTGCGCTTGGGTGCCATGACTTCTTTGTCATGTTGAGGGTTGCGGCGACCCCCATCATATTGATTCGTTCGGGGTTTTCTTAGTGGGCCCAAACGTTCTTTGACTGGAGCTTTGCTTCGCTCCTCGGGTAGTGGACCGAGGCGCTCCAAAACTGACTTCCTTTTCAGGGATGGTCCTGCGGGATCTCCCGGAGCAGTTGTGGAAATCACCGGCGGTTTGGATTGATTCGCCGGAAGTTGAACTTTCGACGGCTGCAGTTGACGCTTTTTGGTCTGAACCGCCGCTTCAGACTTCGGCCTCCAAACTTTGCTGGTTGATGGCGGCTTCTTGGCCACCTCTTTCTGTAACTTCCTACGGGCTTCTTCAGCTTGAGCCCGTGCTTGCGCTGATAGTGCGCGGCGTTTGCGAATGCGCTCCTCCAGCGTTGATCGGTTCCGTTTGACACGGACCCATTCCATTGTTGGCGGCTTGGAGGAACCACCATTCATTGATTGTTGAGGCTGCTTGCCTCTTTTGTTCTTCAGATCCGCGTTGTAGCGGATCCCGTCAACGGACTCCATGGCCTTTGCGAACTGTTTCGCAATGCGTTGACGTTGCCTTTGGCGGGCTCTCTTCGAGATAGTCACCACGCCCTCTGCGGCAGAAGGGTTGGCCAGAGCAGCTCCGACCTGGTTGGGAATTGGAGGAATCTCACCCGATGCGACTTGGGCATCAAACGGGGCGAGATCTTCGTTGGTGTTTTCAACGTCTTCATACCAACGAGTTTTTCTCCTGGAGGAGAACTTTTTGGACTTGCGGGGGGAGGTTGATCCGGACGAGGACGACAAGTGATCCTCAAACTTCTGCTGGTCGAACTCGTATTCGACCTCCTCCACGACCGGGATTGAGATCCGCGGCTGCGACGCTCCGATCTCGGCAGCGAAATCGGCGGCTCCCACTGTGGTCGCCAGATTGTTCGCGGGAAAAATCGTATCTTTCTTTGTTGATTCCATTGCACTCAAGTAATCGTTTATCGGTTACAAAGATCCGGTCTTTTTATAAGATCCGGTTACAACGAAATCAAAAATTACAACTTTTTCTCCTTGTTGTCGAACAAATCACGAGCTCCTGTTTTGCAGTCGCTCGCTTGCGTGGGTTCTTCGCCTGCGCCGGGGTTTATCCGTAGACCACCGCGAGATCTAGATCCGGTCGGATCTACGCAGTATGACGGGTATTATTTCGCCAAGGAAATAATAGCCGAGGGTACTCTATTTCGCCAAGGAAATAGTAGCCTTATTCTCGGGATCAAAGACCAAGCTTTGATCCGGAGTACGCCTGCGTAGATCTGAGATCCGGTCCTCTCGAACTCTTGCCTTATTTGGCGTTGACGATCGCCGAGCACCAAATCTGGATGAACAAGTCCTCGAAGTCCCAAAGCTTGGATCTTTTTTAGATCTGAGTCTTCAATCCAGCAGGGCTTCGCCTCCAAAAATTCCAACCTTTGAACAAATGAACCACCTCTCCTATTTATAGGCCACCTTCACTGTGCCCGCGCACAGGTGGCCGACACACCGAGCCACCTCAGGGTGGCTCGGCCTTGGCCGAGCCACCTTAGGGTGGTTCGGTTCGGGCCGAGTTCCCCCAGGTGCGCTGGTTTTGTCGTTTTCCGTTGTTACTCTTATGAGTTACTTTTGTGAGACGAGATTCAATCCGTTGACAGGTTAATCTTTCCTCACCAAACCATCCGCTGATCAGATCAATTGACGGTGGATCCACCAACATTTCTATCCGCCAGTCATTGGTATTTCTCAGACTCAACATGTTAGGTCCTAATCACCTAGTGTTAAAGTCTTCCTTTGAGTGATAATACGAGTTGGCATTTTCTTTGCTACCTCTTTGCTTTCAGGTCAAACCTATGAAAGTTAGGGCCAAAGCCAAATTCCTCTCTCGATTCCTTCCATGAACGAGAGGTCCACCTTCGTTTCGGACAATCAAACCTATAAAAGTTAGGGTTGTTCCCAATCTCACTTAGTCAAGCCTACAAATAGTTAGGACTAAGACCGAGTCATTCCTTTTCGATAAACGAAAATCTGCTTTTGTTCTTTTTCCACCAAACCTATAAAAGTTAGGGTCGAAATTGGGCTTTCTCCTCAATGAATGAGGGATTCTTTTGATTTAAATGACCAATCCTATAAAAGTTAGGGTCGTTTGAACCTTTCCGATTCTCGGAGTGGAGATCCCACTCTTAGTTTCATCTTTTTGGATTCTAGGGGTGGAGATCCCACCTTGAGTTTCCTTTCCTACTGTAGATAGAATATAAAATTCTTCCTCTCCAGTACCGGGAGATAGAATATAAAATTCTCCCTCTCCCATTTTCGAGTCTGTCTTTGTTCTTAGAAAAGACATAATTTTCAACTTCCAATCCGGGCACTTTGTGCACGGGGAATTTTATCTCAACTCCTAAATAGAGATAAGTCTACACCTAACGCGCGTTGCCGGTTTAGTCTTTCACCGATTGAAAAAGTCACCAAGGTCTAAACTTGGGGAATTTTATCCTGAAGCCTAAGTAGGGACGAGTCAACACCTAACACGTGTTGCCGGGTGGCCTATTCCCGCAACAAGGGCGAAGCCTATGTATTCGGCATCATAGCACAAAGTCTCAGAGAATTCACTCTCTTAGCACAACGTTACATGCGGAACGGATTCAGACAATCCGCATGCTAGCCCGATTCAAACAGTAATCAGTAAAGGCATATCAAACCCGTTGAAGACTGGGGGTTTGCCAAAAATCCCAAAGTCTATGTCTAACACGCATAGCCGGTTTAGTCTTTCGCCGATTGAAAAAGACACCAGGGTCTAAGCCTGGGGAATTTTACCACATGCTAGCCCGATTCAAACGGTAATCGGTAAAGGCACATCAAACCCGTTGAAGACTGGGGGTTTGCCAAAAATCCCAAAGTCTATGTCTAACACGCATAGCCGGTTTAGTCTTTCGCCGATTGAAAAAGACACCAGGGTCTAAGCCTGGGGAATTTTATCCCAAAGCCTAAGAAGGGATAAGTCGTCATCTAATACGCGGTGCATGGTACCTTTTCCCTATAAGAAATGGTTAAGTCTATGTTGTTCGCGGGAAAAATCGTATCTTTCTTCGTTGACTCCATTGCACTCAAGTAATCGTTTATCGTTTACAAAGATCCGGTCTTTTTATAAGATCCGGTTACAACGAAAATCAAATAAAAAAAGAAAAGTTACAACTTTTTATCCTTGTTTGTCGAACAAATCACGAGCTCCTGTTTTGCGGTCGCTCGCTTGCGTGGGTTCTTCGCCTGCGCCGGGGTTTATCCGTGGACCACCGCGAGATCTAGATCCGGTCGGATCTACGCAGTATGGCCATGGACCACCGCAAGATCTAGATCCGGTCGGATCTATGCAGTATGACGGGTATTATTTTGCGAAGGAAATAATAGCCGGGGGGGATTAATTCACCAAAAATAGTAGCCTTTAATTCTCGGGATCAAAGACCAAGCTTTGATCCGGAGTATGCCTGCGTAGATCTGAGATCCGATTTGAGATCCGGTTCCTCTCGAACTCTTGACTTATTTGGCGTTGACGATCGCCGAGCACCGGATCTGGATGAGCAAGTCTTCAAAGTCCCAAAGTTTGAATCTTTTTTAGATCTGAGCTTCGAATCCGGCAGGGCTTCGCCTCCAAAAAATCCAACCCTTGAACAAATGAACCAAGCCCCCTATTTATAGGCACTCTGAACTGTGCCCGGGCACAGATCTGGCCGGCCACCTATAGGTGGCTCGGCCTTGGCCAAGCCCCTATAGGTATTTAGGTTCCATCGTTTTCCGTCTTTCGGTTCTGTCCGTGATTCGGTTGTGTGGTTGATTTAGACTCTGATTCGTTGACCTGATTTGGTAGTAAATCCGATTCCTGATTTGGCAGTAAATCCACTTCTGAGTTCGAGTCTGAAACTGATCTTGATTCGATCGTGATTCGTCCGAGTCCGCCCTTGGTTGGATGACTCGTTGACTCTTCAACCCGTTAGCTTGATTCCGCACGCGAGTGGATTTATTCCGTTGTTTGCGTGCGGTTCATTAGCTTCGTAGCCTCGTTAATCCGCTTCGTCGCGTATCGGCTTCGGCGTTGTGGACTAACAATCGTGTCTGCATACGTCGCCTGATGGTCGGTTCGTCGAATCGGCGTTGTCGAGCTGTGTTAAGGGACCTATAGGCAGTTTTATACGCCTATAACAACAAAAGGAGAAATGATGTGGGTACATCCCGACATTCTCTAAGATGAGCAATGGACTCTTCAAAAGTCCAAGAACAAGCACAAGGTGAGGTCTTACAACACCCTCTCTACAAACGTTGGAGAGGAATCTCTACAAGTCTTTTTAATTACTGATTCAAAGGAAGAGAAAATTATCATGGCAGGAACAAGGCCTAGTCAGGGTTATTTGATGAATTATAATCAGCCAGGGCCTTCCAAGCAACTCGAACCCGCCAAACAAAAAGAGACTCGGTTTGGTAAGGCCTTGCAGCGTTCCTCAGACAATCCTAAATCCCCATTCCGGTATGATATAATGGCTCGATTAGCAATATCCCAGCTCGTATAATATTATTCGAACTTTTATATTTGTCTAGAGAAACGAGACAAGCTTTAAAGGAAGCTTTGAACGATAGTGAGGTATTTCTCTCACCCACATGATTGAGCCTCCTTATAATGATGAACACAAGTAGTACTATCAATGCTAACAGTAGGCACATTGTATCACTTTCACTCTAGAAGATATACTCATCAAAGTTCACCACAACCGACCTCTTTACTATACTAGGTATGTAGGGACGACAAAGGCCGAGAGAATTCACATCGATCCAGATTCTGCATTAAGCATAATTCAGAGGAGACTCTTGAGGTTTTTGGGTATTCACCTTCACAAGCTCTCAGAGACTTTTGCCACCATATTTGACTATAACTCTAGCCTAGCCCATCTCTTGGGAAGATCTGACTTAATCCGATTGGTGATTTAAAGATGGAAGTGACTTGTTATGTCATCGACGTCGAAACACCTTACAAGCTTCTCCTTGGATAATCATGGATCCATTTCAACATTTTCATCCCCTCAACACTTCATCAGTACTTCAAATACATTGATGGACGGGGGATTCAGCAAAATGTTGATGCTAAAAAATATCCCTTCAAAGGGGTAGATAATTAATTTACCGACTCTCTCTTGTACGATGAAAATCATACAATTAAGATTGTCTTTCTTAATGATGAAGACAGTGGTAATGAAACATACATCGAACTAGATCCCAACGATGATATGATCTGGTAAATAGATCCACTTGTAATTATCCTAGAGGACCTATGTATCGACCAGTCCACCGGAGATCAGGGCGACTGGATCTTTAATGAAGAAGAATTCACTTATGACTACTTTTTAGACTCTAAGTCTAAAAACACAAGGGTCAAAACTTTGATGTCTAGGCTTGTCTTACAATTGACATCATACATGCCAATAAGCGAGTTGTACTCGACTCATAAGCAGCTAGATCACTCAAAAAATAACACTTTCATGGTCCAACCTAAAAGAGATGCCCTAAATCTGATCATCTTTGGAAAAGTTGAGCTATGTTTTGGGTTCGTTTGAATTGTAATTGACATAGATTACAACAAAAGAAAATGTAGTAAAGCAAAGGAAAATTTATTTTTTCCTAGGGCTCTTTTTCATGTGTCGGTGGAGCGTCGATCTTGTACTCTGTTGACTTGCCGACTAAGATGATGGGTCTTTTTGATGAGGATCGGATTGTTTAGAAGATAGCTCAGTCTTCTCTTAGCAATACCTCCAGTATGTCTCTGCGCGTGTGCGTGTGTATATGTGTGTCTAGGTGTCTCTATTTGTCTCTCCTTTTTCGAAGTGGATGATCTCCTCTCCTTTTATAGGCTAAAAGAGAGAATGAATAGTCCCCTTAAATGTGGATTAAGTGGCTATTAAAGTAGGAGTTAGGGGGAGTGGTTACCCCCCAAAAATAGCTTTAAAATGGCTATTTGGGCGAATTTTGCAGGCTTGGCGAGGTTTGCTAAAGACGTGGGCGAAGGTCGCTACGGATGTGGGCGAGGGTTGCTTCTAATGTGGGCACGTTGTCTTCGGAAGTGGATGACTTGGTCCATGTGGGTGAAGTTCGTTAGTTGGCGAACTTCGCCTACGAGTTTGAATTTAGCTCAGAATTTGACTCTAGGCTTGTGGGTGAAGTTCGTTAGTTGGCGAACTTCGCCTACGAGTTTGAATTTAGCTCAGAATTTGACTCTAGGCTTGGCCGACTAATGACGCCTCTCGGCTTGATGTGAGGCGTGTTGTGGCGGTTGACTTGTGTCTAACTTAGTCGAATCGATATGAGTTACTTGGTGAGGTTCGCTTCAATCATCAGGGGACCTTCGCTGTAGCTTGTTGTGGGCTTGACTTTAGGCCCGTTCAAAGTGTTTAGCCCATGGACGTTTACTTCTTGGATCTTTAGTGAAAATATGTTTTGACCATCGACAAGCTATGACCTCACTTATCATGTACGGATGATGAAACTAGAGAAGCACTAGAATTCTCCCGATACAGACAACAGTCTCAACATAATATGGCAAAAATGGGATACAGTCTCACTACAAAATAAGGGTTGAATTTCACTCAAGCGCTAAGAGTTCATTTGATCCATTTTATACGTGAAGGAGAGGTTTTTGACTACTATAACTAGACCAACCGAGGACTTGGTTACATTTTTTCTAAGACTGAGTCACAAATAAGAACAACATCTGATAACTTTCTAAGTAATTCTGCAGATAAATCTAACTAGGATTTTGACATCAGTCTTGGAGCCTTGCTCGATGAATTCTTAGTTAATATGGTTTTGTACAATCTAACTATGGGTCTTGATAAATCTGAAGTGTTCGAAGATTCTGAAGATGACTCAAGGGCAAAACATCTTGAAAAATAGTGCTCATTGAAGATAAAGTGGTTCAAATCAACATAGGCGATGAAGTCAATCCTAAGACCATCTTCATTTGCGAAAGTTTATCATTTGTTGAAAAGGAAGAACTCATAACTCTCATGTGAGAGTACACCGGCATCTTTGCTTGGAGTTACAAAGACATGCCTGGTTTAGATAACAATGTGGCTGTACATCACCTTAATATTGACCGTAATGTTAAACCGGTCAAACAATAATAATGACACTTCCATCCTGAGTTGATGGAGTAGATTAGGAAAGGAATTTGCTAACTTATTGAATGTTGGTTCATCCATGAGGAACGACATCAGTATTGGCTGACCAACATCATTGGGGTGATAAAAAAGAATGACAAGATCCGGATCTGCATTGATTTCAGGGATCTTAACCAAAAGGATGAATTCTCTCTCCCCATCATAAATGTTATAGTTGACAATACGTGCGAGTTTGAGAGGATGTCATTTATGGATGGGTTTTTTTGGATAAAACTAGATCAAGATGCGTCCAAACGTTCAAAAGCATACAGCTTTTAGGACACCCTTAGGAGTATTCTATTATACAGTAATGCCCTTTTGCCTGAAGAATGCTGGGAAAACTTACCAGCGTGCTATGAACATGATCTTCCATAAGCATTTGCATAAGACAATGGAGTGCTATGTTGACTACCTCGCAATCAAGAATTGTCACAAACAAGATCATGTAAATGACTTAAGAACGGTATTCAAAATCATGAGAAAACACCAACTCAAGATGAATCTAACAAAGTCTTTCCTAGGGATATCATTAGGAAATTTTCTAGGTTTTATCATAACATCCAAAGGAATACATGTCGATCCTAAAAAAGTGAAAGCCATCCAAGAGATACCACCTCCAAGAAATCTCAAATAACTTACAAGTTTATAAGGGCGATTAGCTAATATATGTAGGTTCATTGCTAACTTTTTTAGAAAGTGTCAACCATTCAAAAGTTGATAAAGAAATGTGTCTCATTCATTTGGGATGATGCTTGTCAAGAAGCTTTCAATGAGATCAAGGTTTTTCTCATGAAGACCCGTTTTAGCCACACTAGTATCAAGTAAATCATTTCTGATCTACGTCAGGGTAATGGATCACTCCCTCGAAGCACTTCTTGCTTAGAAAAATGACAATGGTCACAAGCAAGCCATTTACTATCTCAGCTAAACTATGATTGGTGCTGCAATCTAGTTGAGAAGGAGTGTCTTCGTAATCTAGGATATGTGACACTATCTCACTAGTCGATCTATCCACATCATTTCAAGATTTAATTCTTGAAATGATGAAGCCCGTATCACTGAACTCTAGGTTAGCCAAATGGGAAATAATACTTTCACAGTATGATATAACAATCGTGTCATAAAAAACAGTTAAAGGCCAGACAATAGCTTACTTTTTAGCATAACATCCCATCCCTAAGTCTTCTAAATTCTACGAAGACATTCCAAATGAAATCTTTGAGTCAAATTCTATCTCAAAACACCAGATTTAGCAATTTTACTTCGATGGTGCATCAAGATGCAACCACAAAGGAACAATTATTGCAGGAGTGGGCGTAGTACTAATCCATCCCTACAGACATGTCCTTCCTCAAGCCTGCTCATTGATTGAGCCGTGCTCCAATAATGTGGCCCAGTATAATACCATTATAATTATCTTGCAACTTGTCCAAGACATGGGCATCAAACATCTTGAAGCATATGGTGACTCCAAATTGATTGTTAATCAAATCTAAGGAGAATATGAGGTCCGTCATAACGACTTTATACCCTACCACGAAACAACAATAAAATTAGCTCATTCATTTGAACGCTTCTACATCAATTATGTAGCTCGCCTAAAAAACATTCATGTGGATGCTTTGGCATCCCTTGCAGCCACTCTTGCCTTAACTCCCAGAGCTACTAGGTGTATCACAGTGACTAGCCCAAAGCAAGCAATTTCTATTCAGAGAAGAGCTTCGTGCTTTTTCTATGATTTTACCACAGACTCTATATCGACGATCATTCGACAGTATATTGCTCCAATGCTTATCATCAAGTGAGGCTCAAGGAGCACTGAAGAACACCTACGATGGCACATATGGAGCTCAACAACCAGGTCCTAGACTTTAGGACCGACTTTATTATTTAGGCTATAACTGACTGACAATGATAGTAGATGTCGTAGCATATGATAAATGATGTTTTACGTGTCAAGTCCACATTGATTTTCTACACAAACTTCCAGAAGAATTGCACCTGACTGTCCACCTTCTGGCTATTCGAAACATGGTGTATGGACATCGTCATGCCAATTAGTCCACCGTCTGCTATAGGCCTTTGCTTTGTTTTGGCCATTATAGACTACTTCTCCAAATGAGCCTATGATGTTTCGTTCAGAAAAGTCAGACATCTCAAGTGATCAAATTCTTGAGACATCACATAATTTACCAATTCGACAACCCCGGTCAGACATCTCAAGTGATCAAATTTCCAGAGACATCAAATTCCTGAGACATCTCAAGTGATCTATTCAGAAAAGTTAGACATCTCAAGTGCTTTGTTTTGGCCAGTTAGTCCACCGTCCACAATAACGAGCCGCACCTCATCAGTCAGTCATCTTCAAATTTTGTAACAAGTTTAAAATTTAAGATGTGGCTTCCACGCGATACAACCCAGCTGTTAATGACCTAGCTGAAGTTTTCAACAAAACCATTATCAAACGCTAAAGAAGCTCGTCTCCTCCAGCAAATGAGACTGGGACGAGAAACTAGGAGAATGTTTATAGGCTTATCAAGCAACAGTCCACACTCCTACTAGCTTTACGCTTTTTTCCTTGGTGTACAGATGTGAAGCTGTGATCCCTCTGGAAACTTAGATGCTGTTATTGAGAATTGCTCTTACCAAGAAGATGATGACTGAAGAACATCATCAAAAGTGATTCTAAGAACTAAAGGCACTAGATGAGCTGAGACTTTAAGTTCAGTAATGAATTGAGATCCATTAGTCACGTATCTCAAGAGCCATCAACATGAGAGTCAAGGAACAATCATTCGAAGAAGGCGACTTAGTCTTGGCCATTCATTGACCCATGTTCATGACACACAAGACTAAATGGAAATTCCAACCAAATGGGAAGGCCTGTTTGTAGTAGAGACAATATACTCAAATGGAGCATACCGCCTAATTGACCAAAATGACAATAGGCTCGTGGTGTCAATCAATGGGAGGTTTCTCAAGGAATATTACCCTTAATGTGTCCAATATTATCTCCATGCAGAGATTTTGGTCACATTTTAATTTTCTATCTCTGACCACAAATATTGATCATCTTGATCTAGGAAAATCCAATCAAAATCTCTAATGAGTCATCAAGTTAACATTACACTTCTACTTGACTCTAAATTTTTTATCACTATCATGTTAACATTACACATCTGAATGGTTTTCATTCTAATAATTTGATTGGTTAACATTACACCTCTTTCGGATCATTTCATGTATCGGTTAGCATTACACCTCTGTCGACTTATACTCTTTGACTCGACCGGTTAACATTACACCTCTGTTAATCTGTTTTGCCAAAAAATCGATTAGTTAATATTACACTTTTATTGATTTTCTATCGTTAAATGAACACTATACTTCTAATGGTAGTCGTCCTTTGGACTCCTCCGAAACTGATTGGTTAAAATTACACTTTCTGTCGGTCATTTCATTTGACATGTTCACATTACACCTCTGTCAAATACCCTAATACTGTCATGTTAACATTACACATCTGAATAGTGCCAACTCAATCAAAATTGACATGTTAACATTACACCTCTGTCAGTTTAATTCTATTATTTTTCTCCCTATTAAAGATGTCAATACGATATATTAAAATTACACCTCTATCGTACCCACATCAAAGGAGATAAAGTTTTTTTATTAGCAAAAGAGCTAAACTATTACAAATATTTCAAAGGGAAAATGGATAAAAGCGTGTATTTGTGCAATACAAGCAGCCATCCTAGAATTCCTAACATCTTGAGCATCTTTTTGGGCCCTCTCCTTCAAAGCCCTAGGGTCAATTGAAGCAGCTTGGGTCATAAAAACCGCCAGCCTCTTCGTCTCAACCTCAAGCCCCACGGCCCTAACATCCCACTTCTTAGTCAAATCAGCTGACTTGAGTTCAAGCTCCTCCTTTTGATGTTGAGCTGCCTCCATCCGTTCCTAAGCTGCGATAATGGCTAACTTGGCTTCATCGATGGTGGCCTCTCTCTACTGAATTGCTCTCCGAAGCTCTGCTTGATGACCATCGACCGATACAAGGCTATCACTCAACCCTTGAAGCTTCATCTTGATCTTCTCCATTTATTTGTGAGCGGACTCTTCGACCTCATGATGCTTCACCAAGAGACGACATAATTCTAGCTTAGCAATGCCTTTAATATCAAGCATGTGAAGCTGTTGCAACTATAGAAATTAGAGCTCAACTTCATCAATCATCAACTTGAATGGTTCAGTGCATGTGGGACCTACGACGACGTCAAAAGACCAAGCTGATTCCTGAACAAGACAAGGGTGCAAGCAGATAAGCCTTTTAGCATATTCAAAGCTGATTCAATACTCCAGTTGAACAACATCACCAATACTCTTTGTCTGGATTTAGATCTTTAGCTCGATTAAATCATCAGGATTTAGGAGATTGGGGAATCTCCATATGACTTGAAGTACTCGCACCTGTAGAAACCACTAACAATACATCTGTGATGGTCAAAAAAGCAGTTAGCGAGCTTGCTGCATGGTAAGAGGTATGGCTTGAACGTGGCCATACCCCGGTTTAGAGGATGGCAATCCTCACAACTAGTGCTGTAGTCATCAGCACATCTGTAAGCACGACTTCAATACCTATAGACGTAACATCCATCTCATCAGAGTCGTCTGCGCTATAGTTTGGCCTTCATTAAAATACATCTCAGGGCTCGATGGCGCTACTCTTCCAACTCTTACTGGGATCGAAGAGACTGATGTATTGTCATCCTCATTGAAAGACACATGAACAACCAGTCTACAACGTGTTGCTAAACAGGTGCTGGTGCACGATCTATTGCCATATCGATAGCTGGATCAAATTCCAAGACACTAGAGGTGCCGTCAAAATCAGCCACGGGCTCCAAATTACCACTAGCAGAAAGCAAGGGGGTAAATGTTCTACCATGATCTCAAAATCAGGTTCATCATCTATTAAAGAGATAGAGGAAGCGTCAGTTATCAAAGTGTAAAAGTTACTCAAGTTTGGTCAGAAAAAGTATACCTGGACTATAAGAAGATCCACCAACATCACCATCGAAGTCCGTGTTGTTAGGCTCAGTAAGATAGGCATCGGTCTCTGGCTCATAGTCCACCTTGTCCTTATCATCTAGATTCTCTTGATTGAGAAGAACGGGCTCTTTACTGCATACAAGAAGCACACGTAAGTGAAATACACTTCCAATAGTTTGATATAAAGATATGAGCAAAACTCACCTTCAGTTCTAGGTTCCTATGTTGGGATTGCAAGAGACTCTTCTCTAATCCCTGAAGAACCTCTAGGTACAACAAGCATAGGCTCCAAAGGTGCCAAACATTTCTTCTTCAAAGGTTGTTGATTGGGATGAGCTTGTAGTGGCCTCTTTCCCCTATTTCCTCTACCTCTGGCCGATGTTCCTTGACAGACTACAGACTCAGACAGTTCTTGAATGCTAACCCTAATCGACCTTTGAGGAGTAGGATGTCCACTTGATGCCTTCGAACCTTCATCATCTGGTATACCTTCTGCCAAAAAATCTTGAAGTCTAGGAGCCTTACTCTTCTAACCCTTCCTGACGTGCGCCCTATATTTTCAGATGATTCAATATAGAGCAGTCTTGTTCACATGAATGTTGGGATTGTGAGAAATCACCCTGCTATACCATTTGTAGAATCCCAATATCGTATAATAGTTGGGCGTGTGGCGGGGAAGCCAAAATGTGGTACATCTAGTCCCGGTAACAAAATGACCAAGCGCGAGCTCATCTACCAAGCTTCCCATGCATAGCAACCTAGTTTCGAATTCCTTACATAGAGCTGGTCGTAACCAAACTAACAAGCGAATCAGAAAGGTAAGTAGGGCTCAATATAATATTTAGTCCCATTTAGCCTAGCAATGAGGTGACCTGGTCTGATATTCACCAACCAATTGAAACACTCGTCGAGTAAGCAAGTGAAAACTTCACAGCTCGTGCCATCTTCAATTGCGGTAATGATCTTTTCTGAAGCAAGTGAAAACTTCACTGCTTGTGCCATCTTCAATTTCCATCTTCAAGTTGAAACACTCATCCTCAGGGCTTATATCATCAATTATGGGAAAACAATAGTAAATGCGGTAATTATCCTTGTGTTGAAGAAGTCTATGGATCCTGACAGGATATTTGATCATCCACTTCAAACGTTCATACCTCTGGAGTAATGAAACGTTCTCTCCACTTAGCGTAGAAGCTTACATCAATGAAGAGCAGTGCAAAGTGAACCATATCGCCATATATGTATATGGCAACTCCACTCTAGTGTTCGGAGCATGATCTTTCGGACTATTATGCTCTTGGTTCAGATACTCAGTAGCTAGGTCCCTCAGTCTGTGATGGATACAACTAAACATTGCAAATAGAAGGGCTAAGTTATGCCCAACAGCAAGCATCACAATAGGAAATAGCACCTTGATGGAAATGTGATCCTTCAGTCGAGAAGGCATGATGTAGCCCTTCAACCAAATTGAGAAGAATCCTGCAAGCAGAACCAACTTAGATATCTGCTCGTTTGCTTGATGGTGGAAACTCTTGAACTTGTCACCTGCATGGAATCCACATTCATTTGACTTGGCGGTGCGAAATACTTGACCTTCATTAAAAATGTGTGTCCCAATTTTAGCCTATGTCGTTGGATGAATCAAATCTTCATTTCCCTTTTTACTAATGTTGGGGAATAGATATTTGGTCTAAGGAACGTGTCCGACATTTGTGACTATCCTTTAATAGATAAGGAAGTGGCAAACCAATTCCCAAAACACCTCTGCAACTTGAGTAGTGTGTGAATAAGTGCTCAAGTTCACATCTATCGGGAAGAATACAGATGATCTCCCATGGGAAAATACGACACTTCAAACATCTCATGCAAAGAAATCCCGATCTTGCCCGCCGAAATGAAGAAGGTGTTGCTATCAATGTTGTATTGCTCCAAGATGCCATACAACATAGGTGCACAAATCTCAGCACCATATTTCAAGCCTCTTACTACAGAATAGAGCCCCGTTGTTCTTAACCTCTCCTCAAAGGTGACAAGAACAAAATTCACAAAACGAGTCCACCATTGTGTATCCGTTTATCTAATCCAACCAGGAAATCTAGTATCATCATCAAGATACTGGTCATCAGTCTTGGCAAGTTCATTTCTTGAAAGTGTTCGAGACAATGACAACTTCGTTATTGGCATTATCGTCATTAACGAAATGGAACAATGGCAACTTCATTATTGGCATCATCCTCATTAACGAAACCCAGACACAAACCTATGACATTGACTCCATAAAGTCCTTCTTGACGAAAGTTGCCATTGTTCGTGGGAAAAATCGTATCTTTCTTCATTGATTCCATTGCACACTCTTGTAAAAGTTTATCGATTACAAAGATCCGGTCTTTTTATAAGATCCGGTTACAACGAGATCAAAAAAGGAAATAAAAAATTACAACTTTTCTCTTTTATCGAACAAATCGCGACCTCCTGTTTTGCGGTCGCTCGCTTTGTGGGTTCTTCGCCTGCGCCGGGGTTTATCGGTGGACCACCGCGCGATCTAGATCCGGTCGGATCTACGCAGTATGACGGGTATTATTTCGCCAAGGAAATAATAGCCGAGGGTACTATTTCGCCAAGGAAATAGTAGCCTTTAGTTCTCGGGATCAAAGGCCAAGCTTTGATCCGGAGGATGACTACGTAGATCTGAGATCCGGTTCCTCTCGAACTCTTGCCTTATTTGGCATTGACGATCGCCGGGCACCGGATCTGGAAGAGAAAGTCCTTAAAGTCCCAAAGCTTCAATCTTTTTAAGTTCTGAGCCTTGAATCCGGCAGAGCTTCGCCTCCAAATTTTCCAACCCCTAAACAAATGAACCAAGCCCTCTATTTATAGGCCATCTGAACTGTGCCCGCGCACAGATCTGGGCCGGCCACCTACTGATTTGGCAGTAATTCGTTGACCTGATTTGGCAGTAAATCTGATTCCTGATTTGGTAGTAAATCCACTTCTGAGTTCGAGTCCGAAACTGATCTTGATTCGATCGTGATTCGTCCGAGTCCGCCCTTGGTTGGATGACTCGTTGACTCTTCGAACCCTTGGGTTGATTCCACACGCGAATGGATGTATTCCGTTGCTTGCGTGCGATTCGTTAACCTCATCGCTTCGTTAATCCGCTTTGTTGCGTGTCACTTGGCTTCGGCGTTGTGGACTGACAGTCGTGTTTGGATACGTCGTCCGATGGTCGGTTTATCGAATCGGCGTCGTCGAGCTGTGTTAAGGGACCTAACGCCTACAGATATCCCCTCCAAAGTATTTTAGTCTCGTTCTTTTATAGAAGAGTCTGGAATACTTTGGATATGATTGTCCCATCCTTCGGGACATTTGGAGTGGCTTCTACTCTTGATTCCTTCAGTCCTCCAGGCTGTTCGGTGCTTTGTCGAATGTCTGTAAGGGTTCCGGTGCTGCATTTATTATCTGACCGTCTGTTGGAATTTTGGATTCGAAGTCGATTCTCGCTTTTCTAACTTTTTAGCTCGAGTTGGTTGTTTCAACATAGAATTGACCATCGGTCATCGGCGTTGAATCTTCATTTACAACGCGTTGTCCGGCGTTTGAGCTTCTTTGTGACGCGTTGTCCGGCGTTTGAGCTGGAGTATACACAGTTTAAGCTCTTAAGGAATTGGAGCGTGGCGGATACTCGCGTCAATGACTCGCAGCTATAGAATTTTTGGCAAATCCTCAGCCATCAACGGATTTGAGGAGCCTTTACCGACTACCGTTTGAGTCGGGCTAGCATGCAGATTATCTAAACCTGTTCCGCATGTGACGTTGTGCTAAGAGAGTTAACGCTCTTAGTGCTACGATATTGAATATGTAGACTTCGTCTTTCTCACGGGAATAGACTACCCGGCGACGCGTGTTAGGCGTTGACTTTAGGGTTTTTGGTTAACTCCCAGCCTTCAACGGATTTGATAAGCCTTTACCGACTACCGTTTGAGTCGGGCTAGCATGCGAATTATCTAAATCCGTTCTGCATGTGACGTTGTGCTAAGAGAGTTAACGCTCTTAGTGCTACGATATTGAATACGTAGACTTCGTCTTTCTCATGGGAATAGACTACCCGGCGACGCGTGTTAGGCGTTGACTTTAGGGTCTTTGGCTAACCCCCAGCCTTCAACGGATTTGACGTGCTCTTACCGATTACCGTTTGACTCGGGCTTACATGCAGATTGTTTTAAGTCCGTTCCGCATGTGACGTTGCGCTCAGAGATTGAATCCTCTGAGACTTGTTGCTATGACTTTGGTAGACTTTGCCATTGTTATGGGAATAGGCTACCCAGCATCGTGTATTAGACGCTGACTTATCCCTACTTAGGCTTCGGGATAAAATACCCCAGAATCGAACTCTGGTGTCTTTTTCTTCGGAGAAAGACTAAACCGGCGACGCGTGTTAGGCGTCGGCATATCCTTTCTTAGGATTCAGGATGAAATTCCCCGTGCGTGTAAGGCATGGATTTTGGTGTTATTAATAACAATCTGCCACAATATTGAATATGCGGACGTGTGTTCTTTTTAACGGTTAAGAACTAACCAGTAGCGCGGGTTAGGCGCAGACTTATCCCTGCTTAGGTTTCAGGATAAGATACCCCAGAATCGAACTCTGGTGTCTTTTCCTACGGAGAAAGACTAAACCGGCAGCGTGTGTTAGGCGCAGACTTATCCCTGCTTAGGATTCGGGATAAACTTCCTAGAATGAATCCTAGATTGATAAATTTTGGAAAAGATCAGTACGGGAAAGGAAAAATTTTATATTCTATTTCCCGGTCTTCTTTTAGGGTGAAGGTGAACCCGAATACAAGGAAGGAAGGATTTTATATTCTATTCCTTGATTCTGGAAAGGAATAATTTTATATTCTATTTCCAGCACAAAAACCTCTTGTTCATGGAAAGAGTCAAGAGGGCCAGAAAGCCATTTTTGGTGGACTCACTGTCAATTGAAATTGATCAGTGAGGGATTTTGGTGGTGAAAATGATTTTGGGTTATCCTCTAGAATATTAAGTGTAATATTCTTCAAGGAACTTCCCGGTAAATGAGTTATCCTAAATGTACTAGGGATAGTACTTTTTCAGGAACTTCCCATTTATTGGCATTAATTGCCTGGCCCCCTCTGGAGTAATCAGGCGATATGCGCCGTTTGAGTAGACTGTGTCTATCACAAACGGTCCTTCCCATTTGGGTTCGAATTTACATTTCTTCTTGGAGTTGAGGATTATCGGTCGGCGAGCAGCGAGGACCAGATCTCCTTCCTTGAAGCTTCTCTGTCGGACCCTTTTGTTAAAGGCCCTAGATATTCTGGCTTGATATAACTCAATTTGTTGTTGAGCCTCCAAGCGCTTTTCATCCAACCTCTCGAGTTCTTCGAGACGTTTTTGATGCTGTTCTTCTGTCGTCAACTCAGTTGCGAGAGCGATCCGAAGTGACGGGATCTGAATTTCCAGCGGTAGTACAGCTTCACATCCGTATACCAACGAATATGGGGTAGCTCTTGTAGGTGTGCGTATGGTGGTACGATAAGCCCAGAGTGCTTCACCGAGTTTCTCGTCCCAATCTCGTTTATTGGTCTTCACGAGCTTGGACAGGATCTTAATGATCGTCTTGTTGAACGCCTCAGCTAATCCATTCGCAGCGGGATAATAAGCTGTTGACGAAACATCTTGAATTTTGAACTTGTCACAAAACCTGACGAAGGCGTTGCTTATGAACTGTGGACCATTGTCATGAATGATCCGTCATGGCACGCCGTGTCGGTATATGACATGATGTTTGATAAAATTGATGATGTTGTTCGTCTTCACTTCTCTAAGCGGAATTGCTTCAGCCCACTTTGAAAAATAATCCGTGATTGCGAGAATAAATTGATCACCTTTGACTGAAGGGGCGAAAATAGGACCGACGATGTCCATGCCCCATGTCTCGAACGGCCAAGACGTGGTTGACGTGTGCAATTGCTCTGGTAGTTGGTGCATATAGTTTGCATGTACCTGACAAGCATGACACTCTCGGGCGTATTCGATCACGTCACGAACCATCGTTGGCCAGAAATATCCCATTCTTCTGATGCGATCATACAATTTGGGACCGGGCTGATGCGCACCACATTCTCCTTCGTGTGCTTCCTTAAGAACTTCTTCTGCTTCTTTGCTCGAAAAGCATCGGAGTAATAAACCATCGTAACCTCTACCGTATAACGTATGGGTCTCAGTATTATACAAGAATCTTGGCGCTCTTCGGCGGATTGATTCCCTTTCTTTTACATCATCTGGTAAAATTCCATATTGGACGTAGTCAATGATAGGAAAACGCCAATCTCGGGACTCAGACCCAATTTGAGTTGAATTCACCTCTTTGGCGTTTATGTTTCCATCGTCTTCCTCTTCAACATCCATATCGTATATGGGTATGCAGAGTTGGTGTGTCCTTACTGTGACTAATAGTTTAGTTTCGGGAGGCTGCGCAAGTGACACCGCTAGTGCTGCCAGTGCATCCGCATAAGCATTCTGGAGACGGGGGATGTATTCAATATAGAATTCTTCAAAAGAATTTGCCATTTTGATGGCCTCCTGGTGGTATGGGATCAGGTCTTGGTTCCTGACCTCATACTCTCCACGGACTTGGTTGACTATCAGTTGAGAATCCTCAAAAGCTTCGAGATATTCGACCCCCAGCTCTTTGGCGAAACTGAGTCTAATGAGAAGCGCGTTGTACTCGGCTACGTTATTGGAACATGGATTAGTCAATGAATAAGCCAGAGGCATCACATGCTTCCCCGGGGAAATTAAGACCACTCTAACTCCAGAGAAGACTTTGGGACACCCCGGGGTGACTGCCCTATTAACTGCTCTTGAAGCACCATCGAAGTATAATTGCCATACTTGTTGGTGCGACGTAGTGTTAACCTCATGGGTTTCATCCGGCAAGTCATCATATACTTCTGCCGTATCTGTGGTTGGGTTTGCCGCCAGAAGGTCACAAATCGCTTGTCCTTTGATTGACTTCTGTTGTTGGAAGTGCAAATCATATTGGGACAAGAGAAGGGCCCACTTCGCTAACTGCCAATTCATAGAGGCTGGTTGCGTCATAAATACCCGTACTGGATTAACATTAGAAATGACGTAGATCGTCTGTCCAACTAAATAATGCCGCATCTTTTGCATTGCAAATACCAATGTGAGACATTCTTTCTCAATCATCGGATATCGAGACTCGGCGCCTATCAATGTCCGACTTAGGTAATAAACTGCCTGTTCATGACCATTATCATCGTCTTGTGCTAGTAAAGCGCTTATCGAGTGGTTCATCGCCTTGAGGTAAATCAAGAACGGTTTACCTGATTTTGGTGCAATGAGAACAGGAGGATTCGTCAGATACGTTTTGATATCTTCGAATGCTTTTTGGCAGGCGTCATCCGAGATGAATGACACCCCTCTCTTGTTTAACTTAGAGAATGGCTGGCATTTCCCAGAAAGATTTGAGATGAACCGCCGGATGTAAGCTAATCGCCCTTATAATCCTCTGAGCTCTCTTAGATTTCTAGGAGGTTGCAGTTCATGTATCGCTTTCACCTTGTCAGGATCGATATGTATTCCTTTAGTGATGACGACGAATCCAAGGAATTTTCCGCTGGACATTCCAAGGAATGATTTAGTGGGGTTCATCTTCAACTGATGGTTACGCATAAGATCGAACATCGTCTTCAAGTCCTTGATGTGATCTTCTTTGTTGCGGATTTTTACAACCAAATCATCGACGTAGCATTTGACTGTTTTCCTAAGGTGTTCCTGGAAAATCTTAGTCATCGCTCGCTGGTACGTGGCGCCTACGTTCTTTAGACCGAAAGGCATCACCGTGTAGCAAAAGACACCGAGGGGTGTTCTGAACGCTGTATGCTTCTCGTCATCTGGGTGCATCTTGATTTGGTTATATCCTGAAAAACCATCCATAAAGGACATTCTCTCGAATCCGCATGTATTGTCGATAACAACATCCACGATTGGGAGAGGAAAGTCATCTTTTGGACATGCCGTATTCAGGTCCCTGAAGTCGATGCAAATCCTGATTTTACCGTTCTTCTTCATGACTGGAACGATATTGGCTAGCCAATCTGGATGTTGCTCCTCTCGGATAAATCCTGAGTCTATCAACTTCTTAACCTCTGCCTCAATAGCTTCCATGATCTGTGGACGAAACCGTCTTTGCTGTTGCTTGATAGGTTTGGCATCCGACTTGATATCGAGGCGGTGCATTGCCACATTGGGGTCGAGCCCTGGCATATCTTCCTAGTTCCATATACTCCCTGATGAGAGCAATTAACTCCTCCTTCTCATTTGGGGGAAGGCTGTCACTGATGAATATGGGTTTTGGGTTGGCCTCGTTACCCATGTTAACTTGGACTATTTTATCTTCAGTGGGTGGTTCTCTTTGTTCGAACCTATCGCCGTACTGCATGTTTAGGTGATGAACCCATGGATCTTCCCACGTTGGCATTTGATCGTCGTCTTCTATCGTCACAGGATTGACCGTAGTCATATGCGACATCAGTTTCTTGAACACCTCCCCCAGACTTGCGTCGGAATCCCCAGCTGAAGAATCAGAAGAGTATCCGTTTTTAGTTTTGTTAGCAATTTGATCGATAATTTGCCAACCACAATCATCATCAGACGAGGAAACATAGCCTAAGCCTCTTTTGTGACGGTAATAATCATCCGTTTTCCCTTTTGGCACATACGCTGCTTTAGCTGGGATACGGGAACCTCGATCAAAGTACAAGCCTTCTCCGAGTGTGAAATCATATCCCTGTTTTTCCATGAGCTTGCGCGCGTCAGGAATATATTTAGATAAATGTCGACCAGGTTTATCTTCCTCTTCGTCTTCTCTTAGGAAATGATCTGGTAACGGAAAATTCTCTCCTCTACCATAAATCACCTCTTTTTCGACTCCTGTTTTGGCAGGCACGACCAGGGTTGTTCCGAAGGAATGCTAAGCGGCATATACAAATCAGGATTATCGTACAATTCTTTCATCACATCATCAAGAGACAGGGAGTACTCCAAATCGTCTTTTATTTCAACATCGGTAAGTTGCCAGTTACAACTTCCATCTGACGATTGTTCATCGTCAAGATTGATTACAAAGGGTACAATATCATTTAAAACAAAACCACCATTGTAATCGAATCCAGCTTCGGAATCAACTTCTTCTCCGCTGTCCGTGCCCTAGACCGATGGTTCCGTGTCGGATTCGTTACCATAAAGGAGAGAATCAGTGAAATAATTCTCAAACCCTTTAAATGGTTGTTTATCCGCGACCACCGTCCTGACCCTTCTACCAGTGTCGACATATTTCAGACACTGATGTAGGGTGGAGGGAACTATAACATTACTATGGATCCAAGGCCGACCCAGTAGTAAGTTATATGATGTCTCAGCATCAATCACGTAACACGTGACCTCCGTCTTCAGATCAACCATTTGGCACTTTATCCGGATCTTTCTCAAAGGCCTTGACCCGCTGGTTTTGAATCCGTAAATGACCGTGCCTGTAGACACCAACTTGCTGACTGGAATGCCAAGGCCATGCATAAGGCGAAGCGGCATAATGCTCACAGCGGAACCCGGATCCACCTGGATTCGGTTGACTTCGCTGGAGCCAATGTATCCGATGAAATATAGGGGCCGATCATGGTTTGAATTCTTTGTCTGCATATCCTCTTTAGTGAAGGTGATGCAGGGAAGGTTCTTAGCCGCTATGTTGCAGTGCTGAATTGACAGTTCTAGTTCTTCAGGTGCCGGCTTGACCCGAGTGAGGAATGCTTCAGAATCAGCCAAGGCTTCTCGTAAGGCTTCCCTAGTCTCCTTAGACAACCGCAGCAACTCATACAACGTTATCCGCGCTGGAATATTGGCTAATTGAGCCATGATATCGAAGACGCGTGGAGTTTTCGAACTCTCCGGTTTATCCCTTCCAATCGGACGACTGAAATGAGACTGCTTCGGATTCTGTACTTCCTGGGGTTTTTGTCTATCCGCAGGCTGTCGTCGAGCATCTTCAATCGGTTTAGGAACCGTAATCACTCCGAACTCTGTGAGAGTTTTGGCTGGTCCCTGTTTAGTCACCCCCTGCTCAGCTAACTGATCACTAGGTGACGGATAGTTGAAGTGGTACTGGTTTCCGCTTCTAGTGGCAAAAACTTCTTGTTCTTCTTCGGAAAGCGGGAAAACAGGAGCTTCATCGCCATCTTCTTCGAAAATTGCGGAAGTACCATTGCAGGACTTGCCTTTACCCTTTCTTTTCGAGGAGGTCGCCCACTGCTCATCTCTAATGAGATCCGGATGAACCCAGAGGATTTCGCCGTTCGGGGCTGTGTGTGGCACAAGTCCCTTTTGGCGCTGTCCATATGGGTCATCATTCACCATCTTCATTCCCACTTTGGTGACGTGCTTCGGCTCGAACCATGTTGTGAGCACCGATCCAATGCTGATTGACACTGCATTTGCTCCTACATTCTTGGCAGACTTCGGGGTTATGACGCCTACATCAATTAATGCCTGGATTTTATCCTTGAGGTGGAAGCATGACTTCGTAGGGTGGTGGACCGCTCTATGGTATGCGCAATACTTCGGATCCGTCACTTTGCTAGCCCCTTCTTGATCCACGATCGCCGGCAGTTGGATTTTGTTGTTCTCCAACAGGTACTTGAAGATGTCGGGCACCTCATCATCTTTGAAGGAGTACACCTTAGGAAATCTTAGCTCCGCTCTTTGCTTCTGAGACCGTTGTTGCCATTGCGGCTGCGATTGTTGTGGTGCTCTTTGCTGTTGCTGTTGCTGTTGCTGAGGTTGCAATTGGAAAGTTTGATTAGCATCAACTACATTAGCATGTGCCTTACCTTTCCCCCTTGGGTTGAAATTCTGTGCTGGAGCATTTGTCGCCTGTTGGCCTGCTTGCTCTCCTCGGACTTTCAGATCCTTCCATGTCTTGGACGGTGCTGTCCCCATTGCTTCCAACACGTCCAGTGCGAGGTTGTTGTGGCAGGTCTGGAGAATGAATTCCTCGGTGATCGGGTCCCGGCAGTTCATCGCCTTGTTCCGGAACCTTTTGACGAAGGTGTCGACTAACTCTCCGTCCTTCTGCTTCTCATCGAGCAATGATCCGATAGATATCTCGGTGTCATCATCAAAGAAATTGATGAGGAACATGGTCTCCATATCGTCCCAGCTGTTCACGCTACATGGCTTGAGGCGACGATACCAATCGAAGGCGGCTCCGCGAAGAGTGCCGACGAATGACCGCACCATCAGAGGCTCATTGCCGGAGATTACCCCCAGGTGTGATTTGAAGTAAATCAAATGCTGAGTGGGTGAACCCATCCCATTAAACGGCGTGAAGTTAATTAGACTAAACTTCGCCGGATATGGGATTGATTGCTACTCTCTTGGGTATGGACAAGGAATGCCCGTCTTTTTCGTCTCTTGAGCGGAAATCAATGTATTGATTTTGCTCTCGAGGTTTTTAATTTTCAGGCTTTCATCTGTGTTTTCGCTAGCATTCCCATTACCACCCCCTGCATTGACGGGAGGATTATTGGCATCATGCGTCTCATTCGCATTTGTGTCCTCATCTTCCAGATTAACCTAGTTACGACGACTTGGCTCGGCTTGCTGGTTCGTCAATGCTTGGATTTGTTGGTCATGCATTTCTCTCATGTTCTGCATGGCCATCTGCATTTCGAACCTGAAGCTCTCCTGTTGTTTAGCCAAAGCTTCTTCGAGCATCTTGGCCACTTGTTCTGCACTTATCATGAATATCTCGCGGGGTTGTCCCTCGCTGGATACTGTGTTGTCAGATGCGACCGCCGAGCCGGCATCCGACTCTTCATCTTCTGAAGGTACCCTTGTCCGAACCCTATCGTAATTTCTTCGTTTGATGGCTCCAGACTGCAGACAGGTTATACGCTGGGATGCCTTCAGAATCGACTCGAAATTATCCCGTGCCGATGTCCCTTTGCTGGTCATATTGGTGGTGACCCTCGGAAATTCTCTGTCTTCAACGCTCTTCTTCGTCGGAAATGCCTAAGCTTTGGCTTTAGCGTTTCAGTACTGAGCCTTTCGAAGACCGAAACTCTTTCGGGGACTGTATTGGTGCAGTTGCACTCAGACAGTACCGCCCAAATGAGCTTTGAACAAGGGCACTGAGTTTCTAACCTTCGAGGATTTCTCTTTCTGGCTTTGCTCGTACCCCCAGCACGATAGTACAGCTCTTCCGTTTGAAAGTCGGAGCAACCTATCGTGTGTTGGCACGATTTCTCAGGTATAACGCAATCATCATCAGACGACAACGTTTCCTTCTGAGATCGAATTACCTTCTTCGGACTTTCGAGAGTCACGCGCCTCGAGACGCGCCTTTGTGGGCGTGAATTCTCAACGGGCTCCTGAACTTCAATGCGCAAAGTAGTGCGCTTGGGTACCATGATTTCTTTATCATGTTAAGGGTTGCGGCGACTCCCATCATGTTGATTCGTTCGGGGCTTTCTTAGTGGGCCCAAATGTCCTTGAATTGGAGCTTTGCTTCGCTCCTCGGAAAGTGGACCGAGGCGCTCCAAGACTGACTTCCTTTTCGGGGATGGTCCTGCGGGATCTCCCGGAGCAGTTGTGGAAATCACCGGCGGTCTGGATTGATTCGCCGGAAGTTGAACTTTCGACGGCTGCAGTTGTTGCTCCTTAGTCTGAATCGCAGCTTCAGACTTCGGTTTCCAAGCTTTGCGGGTTGATGGCGGTTTCTTAGCCACCTCTTTCTGCAACTTCCTACGGGCTTCTTCAACTTGAGCCCGTGCCTGTGCTGATAGTGCGCGGCGCTTGCGAATGCGCTCCTCCAGCGTTGATCGGTTCCGTTTGACACGGACCCATTCCATTGTTGGCGGCTTGGAGGAACCACCATTCATTGATTGTTGAGGTTGCTTCCCTTTTTTGTTCTTCAGATCCGCGTTGTAGCGGATCCCGTCAACGGACTCCATGGCCTTTGCGAACTGTTTCGCAAGGCGCTGACGGTGCCTTTGGCGGGGTCTCTTCGAGAGAATCACCACGCCCTCTGTGGCAGAAGAGTTGGCCAGAGCAGATCTGACCTGGTTGGAAACTGGAGGGATCTGGGGCGAGATCTTCGTTGGTGTTTTCATCGTCTTCATACCAACGAGTTTTTCTCCTGGAGGAGAACTTTTTGGACTTGCGGGGGGAGGTTGATCCGGACAAGGACGACAAGTATTCCTCGAACTTCTGCTGGTCGAACTCGTATTCGACCTCCTCCACGACCGGGATTGAGATCCGCGGCTGCGACGCTCCGATCTCGTTAGCGAGATCGGTGGCTCCCACTGTGGTCGCCAGATTATTCGCGGGAAAAATCGTATCTTTCTTCATTGATTCCATTGCACACTCTTGTAAAAGTTTATCGATTACAAAGATCCGTTCTTTTTATAAGATCCGGTTACAACGAGATCAAAAAAGGAAATAAAAATTACAACTTTTCTCATTTATCGAACAAATCGCGAGCTCCTGTTTTGCGGTCGCTCGCTTTGTGGGTTCTTCGCCTGCGCCGGAGTTTATCCGTGGACCACCGCGCGATCTAGATCCGGTCGGATCTACACAGTATGACGGGTATTATTTCGCCAAGGAAATAGTAGCCTTTAGTTCTCGGGATCAAAGGCCAAGCTTTGATCCGGAGGATGACTACGTAGATCTGAGATCCGGTTCCTCTCGAACTCTTGCCTTATTTGGCGTTGACGATCGCCGAGCACCGGATCTGGAATAGCAAGTCCTCAAAGTCCCAAAGCTTCAATCTTTTTAAGTTCTGAGCCTTGAATCCGGCAGAGCTTCGCCTCCAAATTTTCCAACCCCTGAACAAATGAACCAAGCCCTCTATTTATAGGCCATCTGAACTGTGCCCGCGCACAGATCTGGGCCGGCCACCTATAGGTGGCTGGCTCTTGGCCGAGCCACCTTGAGGTGGCTCGGTTTAGGCCGAGCCCCTCTAGGTGTTGGGTTTCCGCTGTTTTCCGTCATTGTATCGTCCGTGATTCGGTTGACTTAGACTCTGATTTGTTGATCTGATTTGGCAGTAGATCCGATTCCTGATTTGACAGTAAATCCGATTCCTGATTTGGCAGTAAATCCACTTCTGAGTTCGAGTCCGAAACTGATCTTGATTCGACCGTGATTCGTCCGAGTCCGCCCTTGGTTGGATGACGCGTTGACTCTTCGAACCCTTGGCTTGATTCCACACGCGAATGGATGTATTCCGTTACTTGCGTGCGATTCGTTAACCTCGTCGCCTCGTTAATCCGTCGGTTTGTGCCGAGCTGTGAGCTGTGTTAAGGGACCTATAGGCAGTTTTATACGCCTACAGCCATCATATTTCAAAGAGCCCACTTTAACGCTGTCTTCTTTATTAGTGAGAGTATAGCGTATAAGGTGGGGCACAGCGAGATGCTGCAAGTACGTAAAAGATACCTAACATTCTATCGCCGATAAGCAATAAAGACGATCTTCTTGGGTATAATACCAATGTTCCCTTTCACAATTGAAAATGGAGGTGCTATTAGGATTGCTACCCAAATAGAAAATGAGGCTTCCTCGACGTACCCTCATTAGGGACGGAGAACTTAACGTTAGTGATTTTGTCCTATAAAGTTCGATAATCTCCCAATCATATAGCCTCAATCCTTTCTTGACTACTACCTTCAAGAAATAGAGGAATGTTCCCATCAAAAGCATGTGTCACTTTAGGGTGACGAGTCCCATCATGAAAATAGTGGTTATAGTGGTCGATAGGAGACTTCGAATAAAAAACTGCGCAGGAGACAAACAAAGAACGAGTCAAAGGATGAATATCAAATGAAATCAATCAAGTCTTCACACTCAGAAGTGAAGTTCACTATAGGTGAACCTCACTCATAAGTGATAGTCATCCCTATCAACTAAGTGTTGACAAGATGAGCAAAAACACAATGAAAGCAGCGAACTTCAACACCGTAGTCGAACTCACTCAGGAGATCACATGGATCATACTGGCAAACTTCGCTTAAGTGGAGGTCGTCTAAACTAAACCGATGAGCCTCGCTCAAGCCAAGGTCACCCAAGCTAAACTGGTGAGACTCGCTTAGGCAAAGGTTTTCTAAATCAAACTGGCACCCTAGTGAAGTTCGTTCAAGTTAGAATGACAATCCTCGTAAAAATGAGCTTCGATATAGAAGCCCAAAAGGCTAATAGTAAGAGCTCTGTTTGAGAAGCGAAGCTCGACATATCAAGCACCATTAATGACCACTAATGAAGCGTCGTCACTGTCAATGGAAGCTCATCAGTAAGACCACAAGTGGTGATAAAAATCACGCCTTTAGCGGTGAATGGAGTTTTAAAGTGATCTAAGACACTATTCAAAATCCGATGGGCTTAAATTTTGTGGATCCAAAAATTGCTATAAGTGGGTTCGAAGCTTACCCATGGCCATTTTCAGCTTCGCTGGCACGTCTTCTGCTCTTTGCTGATGAACTCCCCTAGCGTCCGTCTCTTCCCCTAGAAATTGCAAGGCAAGGAGCCGTTAAAGAGTGGTCTTGAGAAATCTGAGAGAGAGTTTTTGAGGAAGATAGGGTTTTGAAAATCAAAGTAGAGTTTTTAGGAAGATAGGGTTTTGAAAATCAAAGTGGAGAAGAAAGACGGTAAATAGTTCTATTTATAGATTGACTCTGAACTTCGCTAAAGATTTTTTACACCAAACTATACCGAAGATCTCTTCCCAAACTTTGCTAATGATTCTACCCTTAAACTTCACCAAGAATCTCATTCTATTTTGAACTTCGCTACAATTTCAAGTGCAGAAATTAAGGATTCAAAATTTGAATTTTTAGGCCAAGCCTTGCCTAACCGACTTGTTAAACCTCGTTCAAACGATTTGTTGAGCCTCGCCTAACTGACTTACTGAGCTTCGGCCAGCCGACTGTTTCTAAAGTAAGTGAACTTTGCTCCATTCAGTCGGGCACCATAGAGAACTTAGCCAAAATGATATTACTTAGCCAAAATGATATAGTAAGCTACACTAACTCTCCAAATTGAGGAAATTCTAAACTCAATTTGTTTGAGACCTATGGCACATTTCACTAAGTCTCTAAATTGAGAAAATTTCAACTCTATTTGTTTAAGACCCTCATTCGGCGAACTTCAATTAGACCCTTGCCAACATAAGGAAGCTTAAGCTTCGTTTCCAACACAATAACTCCATGTAGAGTTCAAGTTCACTACAAAAGTAAAGTTCCTATAGATCAAACACATGAAGATGGACAATTTTAGAAGAAGAAAGTTTATTTTTATTGATCGAAGACTCTACTACATGAAAGTGACATTCAAACTATCCAATTACAATGATGATGTGTGTTTGTTACTATTTACTACTACCCTATACTCCTAACTATAGGTAATGTGAAGGCTGAGGAACATACACGAGCTACACCAAGCTATAGCTCTTATTCCCCGGAACGTAGAAAAACTTGGGGAGTGAAATTTCTCCCAATGCAAAAAAAATAGCTCATACTTTCTCCTCCCTAAACTCTATGTCAGGGTAGGAGAAAGAGTTGTTGAACAAGAAGTCCCCTCTTTCACGGGACTAAAACATGTCAAGGGGAAGAAGCACTTCTTGCAATTAAAATTTGACGTCGGGCTTACGACAGCCACACAAAGTATAATTATGATCCTAAGTTCACATTCATAGACCTAGTTACTATTTGAGTCCTCGCTTGTGAAGTTCTAAGAGTTCTTCTTCAACTGCCATCTCAGTTGTGAATGGTCTTATGCAGAGCATGTCATTCATAGCTCCACACAAGTCTATCACAACTTAATTCGCCCCAGCTATCGACTGATTTTCGACAATTTACTCAATCTTTGCCTTCTTAATAGACAACAAATTTGCCAGTTGGAAAAATATGCGGAGTTCATCTGATTGATTGCCCTTCACTTGGGCAAGCTCCTATTGGAGCTATTTTATCTTGGCTCCTGTATCGAGGAGCATCTCTAATCTAAGCGATGGAGACTTAGACATGGGGAAGAAGATGAAAAAAGATAGAGATGAAGATGATGAAGTCGAAAGGGGAATGGTGCTATTTATAGCCTTTCTCAAATCCAAACTTTCGACAAAATCATATATTTTGAGATTTAATTGGACCGGGCAAATAGGCTAAATCTTAGCCTAAAACTCGGTCAAATTTTTAGCGGATCTCGTGAATCTTCAATTAAGAGATATCAGTCATAGATTGCGACACAAATCTAGAAGCAAAATCCCAATAACCATTGCCAATTAGCGAATGTCGCTAATTAATGAGTTTCACCCACACAGTCCGAAGTTAAGTAAACTTCGCTAATATCCAAGATCAGTCGAACTTTGCAGATTTTTCAACTTTGCCTCAACAATAGAGAGAGCGAACCTTATTCCAAACACAAAATTGGATGAGTACAAGCGTCATTGAGCCTTCAACACAAGTCTAAATAAAGGAATCTACTTTCAACAGTACACCTTAGGCAATCAAGGAGACTAAAGATGATTTTCAAACCCAAACAAGACGACTCAATCTACATTCAATAGTACAACTCTTGTGTTAGCCTTCTTATTTTGATGGTGATTTAGCAAACAATTTACATCTAATATTGTTTGTCTAGTGTTTGTGTTTTCGTATTTATTCTAGACAAACAACGTGTTGGAGGATGGATGGAATAGAGCTTCAATGATCATATCCAATGGAGGTTGACGGAATAGTGGAGTGAAGCGTTGTAATTCAAAGTTAAAGATCAAGTTCAAGCTTCATCTGTGAGATTACCAAGTCAAGCATATTGAAGACCAATCAAGCTTGGGTAAATTAGTTTAGGGCTTATATTATGTGTGTTAATACTTCAAGCTCAATATCACACACACACACGTTTGGTTTGGTTCATCGTCGTTTTGGATTATAGACTTAACAATATTATTTTATATCTTTTATCAAGTTTATAAATCTATTGGAAAGTTTTCAAAACTTTGTTTAAACTCATTTTGTCAAGATCAAGCTTTTACAAGTCCATACTTATGTGATTTTGCAAAATAATGAGATTCCACAATTGGGAAATGCAAATTGGAAAATTCTTTTTGTATCATGTTTAAAATCATATTTTCAAACATTTCCCAAAGTTTCATCAAGTTTGAAATTGATTTGTTACGTTTAATTGAATTTACAAAATCATGTTTTTCGTTCGTGCATGTTCGTGCATATTTTTACAAAATAGATGAGTT
>NC_033795.1:70219860-70244726 GCF_001876935.1 Asparagus officinalis | reverse complement strand
GAGTGAAATAATCCAAATAAGGAAACCCTCATGTATATACCATATGTCTCAAATTATGAATCACTAATTATTGATCCCAACTAAGAAAATAAAGAAAAGCAGTAAAAGAAAGTAAAGAAATCAACATATCGTATTCATAATATCTTCCACTGTCACTGGGAAGTGTTCGCGGGAAAAATCGTAGCTTTCTTCATTGATTCCATTGCACACTCTTGTAATAGTTTATCGATTACAAAGATCCGGTCTTTTTATAAGATCCGGTTACAACGAGATCACAAAAAGAAATAAAAATTATAACTTTTCTCTTTTGTCGAACAAATCGCGAGCTCCTGTTTTGCGGTCACTCGCGATCTAGATCCGGTCGGATCTATGCAGTATGACGGGTATTATTTCGCCAAGGAAATAATAGCCGAGGGTACTATTTCGCCAAGGAAATAGTAGCCTTTAGTTCTCGGGATCAAAGGCCAAACTTTGATCCGGAGGATGACTACGTAGATCTGAGATCCGGTTCCTCTCGAACTCTTGCCTTATTTGGCGTTGACGATCACCGAGCACCGGATCTGGAATAGCAAGTCCTCAAAGTCCCAAAGCTTCAATCTTTTTAAGTTCTGAGCCTTGAATCCGGCAGAGCTTCGCCTCCAAATTTTCCAACCCCTGAACAAATGAACCAAGCCCTCTATTTATAGGCCATCTGAACTGTGCCCGCGCACAGATCTGGGCCGGCCACCTATAGGTGGCCGGCTCTTGGCCGAGCCACCTTGAGGTGGCTCGGTTTAGGCCGAGCCCCTCTAGGTGTTGGGTTTCCGCTGTTTTCCGTCATTGTATCCGTTTTTCGGTTCTGTGGTTGATTTGTCTGGACTCGATTCGTTGACCTGATTTGGCAGTAAATCCGATTCCTGATTTGGCAGTAAATCCACTTCTGAGTTCGAGTCCGAAACTGATCTTGATTCGACCGTGATTCGTCCGAGTCCGCCCTTGGTTGGATGACTCGTTGACTCTTCGAACCCTTGGCTTGATTCCACACGCGAATGGATGTATTCCGTTACTTGCGTGCGATTCGTTAACCTCGTCGCCTCGTTAATCCGCTTCGTTGCGTGTCACTTGGCTTCGGCGTTGTGGACTGACAGTCGTGTTTGGATACATCGTCCGATGGTCGGTTTATCAAATCGGCGTCGTCGAGCTGTGTTAAGGGACCTATAGGCAGTTTTATACGCCTACAGCCATCATATTTCAAAGAGCCCACTTTAACGCTGTCTTCTTTATTAGTGAGAGTATAGCGTATAAGGTGGGGCACAGCGAGATGCTGCAAGTACGTAAAAGATACCTAACATTCTATCGCCGATAAGCAATAAAGACGATCTTCTTGGGTATAATACCAATGTTCCCTTTCACAATTGAAAATGGAGGTGCTATTAGGATTGCTACCCAAATAGAAAATGAGGCTTCCTCGACGTACCCTCATTAGGGACGGAGAACTTAACGTTAGTGATTTTGTCCTATAAAGTTCGATAATCTCCCAATCATATAGCCTCAATCCTTTCTTGACTACTACCTTCAAGAAATAGAGGAATGTTCCCATCAAAAGCATGTGTCACTTTAGGGTGACGAGTCCCATCATGAAAATAGTGGTTATAGTGGTCGATAGGAGACTTCGAATAAAAAACTGCGCAGGAGACAAACAAAGAACGAGTCAAAGGATGAATATCAAATGAAATCAATCAAGTCTTCACACTCAGAAGTGAAGTTCACTATAGGTGAACCTCACTCATAAGTGATAGTCATCCCTATCAACTAAGTGTTGACAAGATGAGCAAAAACACAATGAAAGCAGCGAACTTCAACACCGTAGTCGAACTCACTCAGGAGATCACATGGATCATACTGGCAAACTTCGCTTAAGTGGAGGTCGTCTAAACTAAACCGATGAGCCTCGCTCAAGCCAAGGTCACCCAAGCTAAACTGGTGAGACTCGCTTAGGCAAAGGTTTTCTAAATCAAACTGGCACCCTAGTGAAGTTCGTTCAAGTTAGAATGACAATCCTCGTAAAAATGAGCTTCGATATAGAAGCCCAAAAGGCTAATAGTAAGAGCTCTGTTTGAGAAGCGAAGCTCGACATATCAAGCACCATTAATGACCACTAATGAAGCGTCGTCACTGTCAATGGAAGCTCATCAGTAAGACCACAAGTGGTGATAAAAATCACGCCTTTAGCGGTGAATGGAGTTTTAAAGTGATCTAAGACACTATTCAAAATCCGATGGGCTTAAATTTTGTGGATCCAAAAATTGCTATAAGTGGGTTCGAAGCTTACCCATGGCCATTTTCAGCTTCGCTGGCACGTCTTCTGCTCTTTGCTGATGAACTCCCCTAGCGTCCGTCTCTTCCCCTAGAAATTGCAAGGCAAGGAGCCGTTAAAGAGTGGTCTTGAGAAATCTGAGAGAGAGTTTTTGAGGAAGATAGGGTTTTGAAAATCAAAGTAGAGTTTTTAGGAAGATAGGGTTTTGAAAATCAAAGTGGAGAAGAAAGACGGTAAATAGTTCTATTTATAGATTGACTCTGAACTTCGCTAAAGATTTTTTACACCAAACTATACCGAAGATCTCTTCCCAAACTTTGCTAATGATTCTACCCTTAAACTTCACCAAGAATCTCATTCTATTTTGAACTTCGCTACAATTTCAAGTGCAGAAATTAAGGATTCAAAATTTGAATTTTTAGGCCAAGCCTTGCCTAACCGACTTGTTAAACCTCGTTCAAACGATTTGTTGAGCCTCGCCTAACTGACTTACTGAGCTTCGGCCAGCCGACTGTTTCTAAAGTAAGTGAACTTTGCTCCATTCAGTCGGGCACCATAGAGAACTTAGCCAAAATGATATTACTTAGCCAAAATGATATAGTAAGCTACACTAACTCTCCAAATTGAGGAAATTCTAAACTCAATTTGTTTGAGACCTATGGCACATTTCACTAAGTCTCTAAATTGAGAAAATTTCAACTCTATTTGTTTAAGACCCTCATTCGGCGAACTTCAATTAGACCCTTGCCAACATAAGGAAGCTTAAGCTTCGTTTCCAACACAATAACTCCATGTAGAGTTCAAGTTCACTACAAAAGTAAAGTTCCTATAGATCAAACACATGAAGATGGACAATTTTAGAAGAAGAAAGTTTATTTTTATTGATCGAAGACTCTACTACATGAAAGTGACATTCAAACTATCCAATTACAATGATGATGTGTGTTTGTTACTATTTACTACTACCCTATACTCCTAACTATAGGTAATGTGAAGGCTGAGGAACATACACGAGCTACACCAAGCTATAGCTCTTATTCCCCGGAACGTAGAAAAACTTGGGGAGTGAAATTTCTCCCAATGCAAAAAAAATAGCTCATACTTTCTCCTCCCTAAACTCTATGTCAGGGTAGGAGAAAGAGTTGTTGAACAAGAAGTCCCCTCTTTCACGGGACTAAAACATGTCAAGGGGAAGAAGCACTTCTTGCAATTAAAATTTGACGTCGGGCTTACGACAGCCACACAAAGTATAATTATGATCCTAAGTTCACATTCATAGACCTAGTTACTATTTGAGTCCTCGCTTGTGAAGTTCTAAGAGTTCTTCTTCAACTGCCATCTCAGTTGTGAATGGTCTTATGCAGAGCATGTCATTCATAGCTCCACACAAGTCTATCACAACTTAATTCGCCCCAGCTATCGACTGATTTTCGACAATTTACTCAATCTTTGCCTTCTTAATAGACAACAAATTTGCCAGTTGGAAAAATATGCGGAGTTCATCTGATTGATTGCCCTTCACTTGGGCAAGCTCCTATTGGAGCTATTTTATCTTGGCTCCTGTATCGAGGAGCATCTCTAATCTAAGCGATGGAGACTTAGACATGGGGAAGAAGATGAAAAAAGATAGAGATGAAGATGATGAAGTCGAAAGGGGAATGGTGCTATTTATAGCCTTTCTCAAATCCAAACTTTCGACAAAATCATATATTTTGAGATTTAATTGGACCGGGCAAATAGGCTAAATCTTAGCCTAAAACTCGGTCAAATTTTTAGCGGATCTCGTGAATCTTCAATTAAGAGATATCAGTCATAGATTGCGACACAAATCTAGAAGCAAAATCCCAATAACCATTGCCAATTAGCGAATGTCGC
Organism: Asparagus officinalis; assembly: GCF_001876935.1. Classification (NCBI taxonomy): domain Eukaryota; kingdom Viridiplantae; phylum Streptophyta; class Magnoliopsida; order Asparagales; family Asparagaceae; genus Asparagus; species Asparagus officinalis. Next base: position 70,240,555 of record NC_033795.1, on the reverse strand, counting down.
TAATTAATGAGTTTCACCCACACAGTCCGAAGTTAAGTAAACTTCGCTAATATCCAAGATCAGTCGAACTTTGCAGATTTTTCAACTTTGCCTCAACAATAGAGAGAGCGAACCTTATTCCAAACACAAAATTGGATGAGTACAAGCGTCATTGAGCCTTCAACACAAGTCTAAATAAAGGAATCTACTTTCAACAGTACACCTTAGGCAATCAAGGAGACTAAAGATGATTTTCAAACCCAAACAAGACGACTCAATCTACATTCAATAGTACAACTCTTGTGTTAGCCTTCTTATTTTGATGGTGATTTAGCAAACAATTTACATCTAATATTGTTTGTCTAGTGTTTGTGTTTTCGTATTTATTCTAGACAAACAACGTGTTGGAGGATGGATGGAATAGAGCTTCAATGATCATATCCAATGGAGGTTGACGGAATAGTGGAGTGAAGCGTTGTAATTCAAAGTTAAAGATCAAGTTCAAGCTTCATCTGTGAGATTACCAAGTCAAGCATATTGAAGACCAATCAAGCTTGGGTAAATTAGTTTAGGGCTTATATTATGTGTGTTAATACTTCAAGCTCAATATCACACACACACACGTTTGGTTTGGTTCATCGTCGTTTTGGATTATAGACTTAACAATATTATTTTATATCTTTTATCAAGTTTATAAATCTAATTGAAAGTTTTCAAAACTTTGTTTAAACTCATTTTTTCAAGATCAAGCTTTTACAAGTCCATACTTATGTGATTTTGCAATATAATGAGATTCCATAATTGGAAAATGCAAATTGGAAAATTCTTTTTTGTAACATGTAAAAATCACCTTTGCAAACATTTCCCAAAGTTTCATCAAGTTTGAAATTGATTTGTTACATTTAATTGAATTTACAAAATCATGTTTTTCGTTCGTGCATGTTCGTGCATATTTTTACAAAATAGATGAGTTATCACAAATGGTTAAGTGATATTTAAGAAATTCTTTCTTTTAAATGTTTATCTACATGTTTAGAAACATCTCTCAAAAGTTTACCATTTTTGGAGTTGATTTACTGTGCCCAATTGATTTTACAAAATCGTGTATGTTAGCAGATTTTCAGAAACTGTATATCTGTATTCAAATATTTATTTCTCTCAAATTAGAAACGATTTTTCATAAATTCTTTCTCTAACATATTCTTATATATGTCTAGAAACCTTCCTCAAAATATCATAATTTTTAGAGTTGATTTACTATTTTTAATTGATTTTATAAAGCTGGATATGTAATGCTACAGTACCCACGGTCGACCGCGCTACAGTATGGTCGACCGTCAAACTCTCTGCACGTTCTCTCAGTTTTGATGAACTTCGCGGTCAATCGTCACGGTCGACCACTATTACTATAGCATCAAACCGTTAAACTTTAACGGTAACTTTTGTTTTTGGTTTTTTAGTGGGTTTTTGAGATTTTTTGAGTTGTTTTCTTCTACCCTATATATACCCCTTTGTCATAACTATTTTAATCATCCAAAAAGTTTTTAAACAAGTTTTAAATAAGGGTTTAAGTTTTTTTAGTATTTGTTTGAAAGAGTTTTTGTTTGGGAAGAAGTTTTACACAAGTGGAGGAGATCATCTACATTGATTGAGCTTCATCTTAATCCATCTCTCCATCTTGTTTTTCAGAGAAGCATTTCTAAACTCTTATCTAGCTTTACATTTGCATATTTATTTGATTATCATTTTATTAAAGCTAGTTTTGTATTGAGTTTAAATTTGATTTACCTATTTGTTACACACACCCACATTGAGCTTTTTTTTGTATTTACATACATAGTATATTAGGGTTGTGAAAGATTATAACATTGAGTTGTGCTTAATTGAGTTCTCGCCTTGAATGAGAGAACAAACCATTTATTGTTACGTTGAGAATGTTGTAAGGTTTTCGATGAGCTAGAAAATCGAGTGTGTTGTTGTGAAGTTTTCGGTGAACTAGAAAACCAAGTGTGAGGAATGGACGTTGATCGGTGAACGTTGAAAACCGACATTTTGAGTGAGTGTATACGTTGATCGGTGATCGTTGAAAACCGACATAGTGTGGTTGTAAACGTTATTCGGGTGAGCATAAAAAACCCGATCGTGATAGTGGATTTCTCCCTGGGAGTGGGGAGCGGAGACGTAGGACGGAAGGTCCGAACTCCGTGATCATATTGCTTGTTTGAGTTTGGCTTAGCACACTTATATTTGTTCATCTTTATAGCCTTTCTCTCATTGTTTATTTCATCCACTATATCATTTGTTTATGTTACCCTTGTGTTTGCATATCCTTGCATATATCATATAGTATACCTCTTTGCTAGGATATATCACCTTGTGTATATTGCATATTCTTGCACTTAACTCTTTGTATATCTATCTTACAAGAATATATTTGTTAATTAGTTTTAATTAGCATAAAATCGGATTAGATTAGCATAAGACCCTAATCACCCCCCTCCCCCTCTAGGATCTAACAATTGGTATCAGAGCTTGGTGCTCTTTGATTTAAGGTCTAATCGCCTTGAGTTAAAGATCCAAGTTATCTTTTTGTGCTAATCTTGTTTTAATTGCATTTGTATCTTGCTTGTATATTTTTACAAATTATGGATATGAATGATGCATCTTGTTTAGGCTATGATTCTAGTGTTGCTCCTAAATTCCATGTTTTTCCCTATGCTCAATGGTGCTTTAGATTCAAAATATTTGTTCAATCTAAAAATATTAATTTATGGGAAATCATTGATTGTGCTTATATTGTGCCTACGTTGGAGAAATCCAAGTGGAGCAAACATGATAAAAAGATGTTTATTATGAACAAGCTTATGTTAGAATTTTTATTAAATGCATTTGATTCATTTATGTCTAACAAGCTTGATTCTTTTGATAGCGCTTATACATTATGGAAATTCATAGAAGCGCATCAAGGAGACTTGGAGGCGATCCGACAAGCTTTGGAGGATCCCGCTTCAAGTTCTAAAGGAGCTTCATGCACACGAGCACTAGGCGATAGCCCTAGTGAGGTTTGCGAGTTCGAATCTATTAATGATTTACCTAATGATGAACTTACTTGTGCTAGTGAAAAATTATTGCATGCCTTTAACAAATTACAAAATGATTTTATTAATTTAAAAAGCAAGCATGAAGTTTAAAATCCGATCATGAGAAGTTAGCTTTTAAATTTGATATCATTTCTCAAGAAAGTATTGCTCTTCAAGAAAACAATAATATGTTAAATTTAGAAAATAAAAATTTGAAATTGAATATTGCTAACTTGACTCATGACAAAAATAATGCCATATTAGAAGTAGAGAACATACAAAATGATACTGTTTCCTTTATAAATGACTATTTATGTTCTACTTCTAAAAATACATATGTGCCTAAAAATAAAGATTTGAATCTTATGAATAATCGCATTTCATCTTTAGATTCAACTTTGAAAATATGCTTTGATAATCATAAGAGGCTTATGGATATGTGTGCCAAGTCTAAAAAATCATCCACTCATCATGCATACATATATAGCAAAGTTTACAAGTGCTCTTTTTGCGGCCGTAAAGGCCATCTAGCTAAATTTTGCTATGATGCACACAAACATAAAAATGTCAATGCTCTTGCGAAAAGTTTCTAAATCGCAAAATATTTCAAGTAGACCAACATTGTTTCAAAATGTTTCTCATTTGCAAAATAATCTTAAAAGACCATCTTTATTTGCAAATATTTCACGTGCACCTTTTAATGGTCAACATAAACAAATGGATCTCTTTCATTGCACAAATTGCAATCGGAAGGGTCATTTGAGTGATTATTGCTTTGACTGTGTTAGTGCACTAAATGCGCCCAAATGGGTTCATAACTCAAGGGCTTTGAGCTTTAATGATAGGGGTCATGTCCCTAAATCTTTTGGTACCAAGAGTTCTTGGGTACCAAAACAAATTTAAATTTTAAACCAAGAATTTTAGTGTTCTTACTTTTCCTTTTCTTGGTTTTGAAAATTATGTCTTAAAATCTTTTGATTATGAAAACAAATTTTTAATTGATCAAATCTTTTGTTTTCACGATTATTAGTTTTGATTTTGATAAGAGGTTTGTGTTCATATAACCCTCCGGATTTATTGGGTGTTTATTCCCAAATCTTGTTTACCGGATGCTAAAATGTTTACATGGGTTGATACTAGCTCAATAGCTAGATATAATTGCCTCTCTTGATTTTTGAAAATCAATGATGATTTGGTTTTATGTTCTTGTATGATTTACTTATGATTTATGATTTCATTTGATTGATTTGTTTTCATTTAAAAATATTTTGCATGATTCTCATGCTCTTTTTCTTTTGATTTCGTAAATCTATTTTATACATGATTTTTATATTAGTGTAATGAGACACTATCTTCATAATAACATATTTATATGTGTCTTCATTATCTTTTTGTATGTGAGGAGTGTTTAGCATACTTTCCATCTATGCTTGCTCACATATGTATACCTTAGCATTCATTGCATATATTCATTAAGGCATTTTGATAGGGGGAGCAATCCCTATACTTGTTTTATACTTACACATGCTTATTTGTAGGGGGAGCTTTCGCTCTCTTAATTCTTTTGTCCCCTTTTTGATGTTGTCAAAGGGGGAGAAATATTGTGGGTACACAATTCCTTGTTTATATGCATGTGTATTATCTTGTATATGTTCATTTCCTTCATGCATATATTACTTTTTGTAAATTGTTTGTCATCATCAAAAAGGGGGAGATTGTTGACCTTCTTGTTTTGATGGTGATTTAGAAAACAATTTACATCTAATGTTGTTTGTCTAGTGTTTGTGTTTTCGTATTTATTCTAGGCAAACAACGTGTTGGAGGATGGATGGAATAGAGCTTTAACGATCATATCCAATGGAGGTTGACGGAATAGTGGAGTGAAGCGTTGCAATTCAAAGTTAAAGAACAAGTTCAAGCTTCATCCGTGAGATTACCAAGTCAAGCATATTGAAGACCAATCAAGCTTGGGTAAATTAGTTTAGGGCTTATATTATGTGTGTTAATACTTCAAGCTCAATATCACACACACACACGTTTGGTTTGGTTTATCGTCGTTTTAGATTATAGACTTAACGACATTATTTTATATCTTTTATCAAGTTTATAAATCTAATTGAAAGTTTTCAAACTTTGTTTAAACTCATTTTGTTAAGATCAAGCTTTTACAAGTCCATACTTATGTGATTTTGCAATATAATAAGATTCCACAATTGGGAAATGCAAATTAGAATTTATTATGTTCAAATATCACTTTTTAAATATCATTTCTTAAATATCACTTTTACAAGTCCATACTTTTTGTAACATGTTCAAAATCACATTTGCAAACATTTCCAAAAGTTTAATCAAGTTTGAAATTGATTTGTTATGTTTAATTGAATTTATAAAATCATGTTTTTCGTTCGTGCATGTTCGTGCATGTTTTTACAAAAAAGATGAGTTATCACAAATTGTTAAGTGATATTTAAGAAATTCTTTCTTTTAAATGTTTATCTACATGTTTAGAAACTTCCCTCAAAAGTTTACCTTTTTTGGAGTTGATTTACTATGCCCAATTGATTTTACAAAATCGTGTATGTTAGCAGATTTTCAGAAACTGTATATCTGTGTTCAAACATTTATTTCTCTCAAATGAGAAATGATTTTTTCAGAAATTCTTTCTCTAACATGTTCATTTATATGTCTAGAGCCTTTTTTTAAAATTTCATAATTTTTAGAGTTGATTTACTATTTTTAATTGATTTTATAAAGATGGATATGCAGTACTACAGTATCCGCGGTCGACCGCGCTACAGTACGGTCGACCGTCAAACTCTCTGCACGTTCTCTCAGTTTTGATGAACTTCGCGGTCGACCGTCGTGGTCGACCGCCATTACTGTAGCATCCAACCGTTGAACTTTAACGGTAACTTCTGTTTTTGGTTTTTTAGTGGGTTTTTGAGATTTTTTGAGTTGTTTTCTTCTACCCTATATATACCCCTTTGTCATAACTATTTTCATCATCCAAGAAGTTTTTAAACAAGTTTTAAATAAGGGTTTAAGTTTGTTTAGTGTTTGTTTGAAAGAGTTTTTGTTTGGGAAGAAGTTTTACACAAGTGGAGGAGATCATCTACATTGATTGAGCTTCATCTTAATCCATCTCTCCATCTTGTTTTTCAGAGAAGCATTTCTAAACTCTTATCTAGCTTTACATTTGCATATTTATTTGATTATCATTTTATTAAAGCTAGTTTTGTATTAAGTTTAGATTTGATTTACCTCTTTGTTACACACACCCACATTGAGCTTTTTTTTGTATTTACATACATAGTATATTAGGGTTGTGAGAGAGATTGTAACATTGAGTTTGTATTCGTTCGCGGAAAACGTTAGGTTTCTTTGCTATTGATTCCATTATTCATCTGAGTTACAACTTTTTCTGAGTACAAAAGTCGTCTTTTTTTAAGATCGGTTACAAGCGAAAAATCAAATAAAAATAAACAAAGATACAACTTTTTCTCCTTTGTGGATCGAACGAATCGCGAGCTCCTGTTTTTGCGGCGCCTTCGCTTGGGGGTCTGTGCCTGCGCGGGGTTGTTTGCGTTTGGACCACCGCGAGATCTTAGATTTCCGGTTGGATCTCGTCGTACAACGGGGTATTTATTTTCACAAGGAAATAAATAGCGGGAGGATTGTTCACCAAGGAACAATCGTCCGAGTCCTCTGGGATCTAGACAGCTTAGATCCGCGAGTATGCCTGCCGTATGATCTGAGATCTGATCTCTCGAATACACCTTCCTTATTTGACGTTGATTGCATCGCCAGCACCAGATCTTGAGGGTGGTCCCCGAGGTCCAAAGCTGTCAATCTTTTTTTAAATTCCGAGTCTCCAATCAGCAGGGCTTCGCTCTCTCCCAAAATTTCCAACCCTTCAATGAACCAAGGCTAGCCTATTATAGCACTCAGATCTGTGCCTAGGGACAGATCTGGGCGGCCACCTCAGGGTAGGCTCGGCTCTGCGGCCGAGCACCCTGAGGGGTGGCGCTGCGGGCCCTGGCTGGCCCGAGCCACCTCAAGTGGCTCGGCAATGCGAGCCCACCTGAGGCTGGTCTCGCCAAATGCCGAGCACCTTGAGGGTCGAGCCAGCGAGCCACCTGGCCCCAGTGGCTCGGCCATGCCGCAGCCACCCTAGGTGGGTGGCTTGGGCCGAGCACACCTTGAGGTGGCTCGCTCGGGAACTAGGCCGTTGGGCCGAGCCATCCTGAAGTTGGCTCGGCCTTCGGCGAGCCTCGTAGGTGTGGTTTTTCGGTGTTTCCGCCTTTTGGTTCTCGTGCCGTGATTGATTACTTGGTCTCTGATTGATTGATCTGATTTGGCAGTAAATTGGGATTCCGATTTGCAGATACCGCTTCTGAGTTGGAAGGTCCGAAATCGATGTCTTGCATTCGATCTCATTTCGTCGCAGGTTTGCCTTGTGGTTGGATGACTCGTTGAATTCTGTCGAACCCTTGCTTAGATCCCGCACGTGTATGGGATGCATTCCGTCGCTTGATGCCGATCGTCGCATCTTTGTCGCCTTCGTTGGTTGTCGGTTGTGCCGAACTTGACTAAAGAACCTATAAGCAATTTTATATGCCTCAGATACCCCCTCCAAAGGTATTTCAGTCTCGTTCTTTTATAGAGAGTCTGGGAATACTTTTGGATTGATTTGTCCCCACCTTCAGTCGTTTGTAATGGCGACTCTGGATATGGACTTCCGTTCTTGATTCCTTCCCCAAAGTCTTCCAGGCTTTTCGCGTGCTTTGTCAAAATCGTGTAAGAGTTCCGGTGCTGGCATTTTTGTCTGACCGTTTGTTCGGAATTTTCTGAACCTTGAAGTCGATTTCTTTTGAGCTGACCATTGATTGTGGGTCGAGTCTTTTATCTGCAACGCACGTGTCCGGCGTCTTATTTGTTTGAGTTTCTCTTAAGTATATTTAGTTAGAAAACGATTCTCCAGGGACTTCTTCAAAAATTAGGGAATAGTTATACATTATACCTTATTGGAGTTATTTAAGAAGCAGTTCATATACTTCGTATTACTTTTCGGAGTATTCATTTCTTTCGTTGCACAACGCATTTGTATTGGCGTTTGACGGGTTTACGCGTTGACCGGCGTTACCCTAGGGTTTCGAACGTCGTACGTTGAATTTTTGCTCGCAACGCGTTGACTGGTGGTTGACCTTAGGTTACGCGTTGTCGCGTGACCTTTGGGTTTCGAACATCGTACGCTGAATTTTTCTGCGCAACGCATTGACTGGCGTTGACTAGGGTTACGCGTTGTCCGCGTTGACTTAGGGTTTCGAACGTAGTTGGATGCTCTCAAGTCACAAGACCAACTAAGGAGCTGATGCGTCATGTTGCTTTCGTATTTATAGGATTTTGGCAAACCCTCAGCCGATAACGGGTTTTGATGGCTTTACCGACTACGTTTGAGCGGGCTAGCATGCGGGATTGCAAGTCCCCATTCGCGCATGTGACTGTTAAACTAAAGAGTTTAACCTATTTAGTGCTACGCATATTGAATACGTAGGGACTTCGTCTTTCTTTACGGGAATAGAGCTACCCGAGCGTGTAGGCTGTTGACTTTGGGGTTTTGGCTAACCCCAGCTTCAACGGATTGATTAGCTTTACCCGACTACCGTTGAGCGCGACTTAGCATGCAGATGTCAAATCGTTCCGCATGATAACGTTGGTGCTAGGAAGTGATTCTTCTGAGACTTTTGGTGGCTATTGTGATGTGAATACATAGGACTTCGCCATTGTTACGCCGGAATAGGCACCCGGCAACGTGTATTTAGACGTTGACTATCCCTACTTAGGCTTGCGGATGAGATACCCAGAATCGAACTCTTGGTGTCTTTTTCAAATCGGTAAAAGACTTAACCGGCGACACGTTGTTAGGTGTCGCATATCCTTTCTTGTCTTCAGGGATGACACTCCCTATGCCGTTGTAAGGCATGGATGTTTGCGTGTTATTAATAAACAACCTGCCACAATGTTGAATTATGTGGGACGATGTTCTTTTCAACGGTTAGAACTAACCGGCAGGCGGGTTAGGCGCAGACTTCATCCTTGCCTTAGGGGTTTCAGGATAGAATAACCCCAGAATCAAACTCTGCTTGTCTTGTTTCGCGGAAAGACTAACCGGCCGCGGTTAGGCGCAGACTTATCCCTGCTTGGATTCGGAGGTAAAGCTTCTATTCGTGTAGGCGTAGATTTTGGGAGTTGAATAAGATGGTGTCTTCTTTTGCGGGCAAGACTGAACCGAAATGGGAGGAAGGAGTTTTTATATTATATTCCCGATGCCTGAAAGTAGAATTTTTTATATGTCTATCTTCGAGCGTGGAAAGGAGATCGCAGGTAGGGATCTCCACCCCAGATCGTGGAGGTGAAATGAGGAGTGGGATCGCCACTCGCAGAAATTGGCGCAAAGGATTCGGATAACCTAACTGTTCGGGAAGGTCTTGATAACCAAACTAAAGATGAATTTTCTCGTTTATCGAGAGTGAATTGCGGGTTTTGCGGTCCTAACTGATAGGAAGGTTTGACCAAGCAGGAGTCTGAGATGACCCTGAAACTGTAGGAAGGTTTGATCACTCGATTTGAAAGTGGATACTCTCGTTCATTGGAGGAATCTGGAGAGGCGGTTTTTGACTGTCGGTCAACTGTAAGAAGTGTTTGACCAGTGGGTGTTTTGGAGACAATCCTAACTGTAGGGAGGTTGATTCCTCAATTGTGGAACCTTCTCGTTCATTGCGGGGGAATCGAGAGAGGGGATTTTGACTGTGCCCTAACTGTAAGAAGGTTTGCACCAATGCGGAACCTTACGTTCAGACTCTTAACAAAAGAGAAGTGTTGAGTACAGCAACTGTGGAGAATTTGAATGGAGTTCTTATTCATTACATTGGCTGTGTGGTTTTGCGGAATTCCGTTACATAATCATCCACCCGCCAGTTTCAGTTTGCGGAACTGTTCGGAGACATTATTATTCAGTACACTAACGTTATCCTTAGATATTGCTTAAACTTCTTCAGAACTTCCTGTCAAAGTGAGGTGAAACAGTTTAGACTCATATTACCTATTAGGAGCTACAGGAGTAGTTATAACCTCTTATACCGGTCGGAGATTGAGAAACGTTATACTCGTATACTCTTATCTTTAGAGTTTTAGGAAGTCAGTTTATACTCTTATACGGTCGGAGTTTAGCCATTCTCAATGGCCCTACCTCGCGTTATGACGCCAGCTTCAACCAAGGTCTGAATGCTATCTCTTGAGAGCAAAGCAATCCTTCGGCTGGGATGACACCCTCTCTGTGGTACGCACAGTACTTTGGCGTTCCGTAGTGTTGTCAGCTTACTCCTGATTTGTGATAGGTGGTAGTCTTGATCTTGTTACCTTCAAGGAGGGATTCGAGAGGATGGTGACGTCGTTCGTCCTTGAAGGAACTCTCTTTTGGCATGTCTCGGGACCCCGAAGTCTTGTTGTGCCTTCGGGATTTGTGTTTTGTGACGCTGATTAGCCACCACAGTACTGCAGCGGTTTTGCCTTATCCACGAGAGTGCCGAATTTGAGTCCAGCGGATTACCGCTCGCGTTGGTTCCTCTCGGCACTTCTTTCCTTCGGAGGAAACGATTCAGCTTGCTCGTCCTCGGACTTTCAAGATCCTGCCATGTTTTGGAATGGCTTGCTGTGCCATTGCTTCCAACACGTCTCCAGCGAAGCGTTGTTTGTGCAGGTCTGGAGATTGAATTCATTGGTGATCGGCGCTTCCCGACAATTCATCGCTTTGTCGGAACCTTTTAACGAAGGTGTCGACTAACTCCCCGTCCTTCTGCCTTTCCATCGAGCAATGCTCATAGATATCTCCGTGTCGTCTCGTGCGAAGAACGCTGGCAAGGAACATGCGTCTCCATATCGTTCCCAGCTGTTTATGCTTCCTGGCTTCGAGGCGGCGGCTACCATCGAAGGCGGCTCCGCGAGAGTGCCGACGAATGACCGCCCACCATCAGAAGGCTCATTGGCGGCGGAAATTAATACTCCAGGCTGCGATTTGAAATAAATCAAATGCTGAGTAGTGAGAACCTCTTCCATTCGAACGCCGCGGTGAAGTTGATTAACTGAACTTCCCGGATAGGTGATCGCAATTCCCACTCTCTTGGGTATGGACAAGGATGCTTCTTCTTCACCTCTTGAGCGGAGAGATCAATGTGTGATTTTTGCTCTCGAGGCTTTGATCTTCAAGTCTTCACTTGTATCTTCGTTTGGCATCCTCGTACTACCACCCCCTGCATGACGGGAGTTAATTGGCATTTATGAGCTTCATCCCTGATCATGTGCCTCCTTTTTCCTGAACAACCTTGGTTTACGCGTGACTTGCGTTCACCTGTTGGGGGATTCTCTGAATGCCTGGATTTGGGTTGTCATGCATTCTCTTATCAGTCTGCTGGCATCTGCATCTCGAATTTGAAACTTTCTTTTGCAGCCAACAGCGTCTTCAAGCTCTTGCGCCATTTCCTTCCGTCTCGCCTTTATATAAATCGACTCGCGGGGTTGTCCTTCGCTGGAACACTGTATTGTCCGATGCGACAGCCCCAGGCAGCCAGGAATCCGATTCTCATCTTCGAAGGCAATCTTGTCGAACCCTAACCATAAGTTCCTCGTGCGATGGCTCCCGTAGCCAGGACTGAGTATACACGCGAGATGCTTCCAGAAACGACTTGAGATTTAACCTTGTGTCGATGTCCTTTGCTTGCGTGCATGTTGGCGTGACCTCGGAAATTCTCCGATCTTTAACCACCGTTTCTTCTTGTCGGAATACGCCTATACCTTGGTTTTAGCGGTTCTGTGCCGAGTTCTTTTCGAACACTGAAATTCTCTCGGAGCTACCTGTTGATGCAGTTGCATTGAGACAGTACCGCCGAATGAGTTTGCGAACAGGGACATTGAATTTCCTGTTCTCGGGGACTCCTCTTCTGGTTCTGCTTCTCCCCCCAGCATGATCACGTACAATCTCATTTTGACAGTCCGGAGTAACCTATTCGGTGTGTGTGGGCACGACTTGGTCAGATTAACATTAGTCACTATCAGATGATAATGTTTCCATTTGAGGGCGAATTGCCTTCCTTGGCGATTTCAAGGAGTCAACGCAAGCCTTGAGACATGCCTTTTTGGGTGTGAATTCTTCAGCGGGCTCTCGGACCTCAATGCGCAATTAGCGCGCGCACGTTGCCTTGCTGAGTCCTTGTCATGATTGGAGTGTGGTGCGGCGACCCCGCGGGTGTGTTGATTCGTTCGGCGGTTTCTAGTGGGCCCAAACGTTCTGTGGATCCGGAGCTTTTGCCTTCGCTCATCGGGAAATTGGACCGAGGCGCTCCAAGACTGGCTTTCTTCTTCGGGCAGGATCTGCATGTCTCCACGGAGTAGCTATTGGGAATTTCGCGTGACTGTTCCAAGCGTGCTTTTCTCTGGGGTGTCGCTGTGAGTTTGAATTTTGGTTGGAGGCTGCCAGTTGCTGCTTTTGGTCTGAACCGCCCGCTTCAGATTCGCCTTCCAAAAACTTTGCAGTTGTACGGTGGCGGCTTCTTGTGCCAGCTTCTTTCTGCCAACTCTACGGGTATCTTCGGCTTGAGCCCGTGCCTCGCCTGATTGTGCGCGGCGTTTGCCGGATGCGTTTCTTCCAGCGTCGAACGATTTCCGTTTGACACGCCGGACCCATTCCATTTTGCGGCTGGAAGGGCGCCGTTCATCTGTTGTTGAGGCCTTTTTGCCCTCTCTTGTTTCTTGACCGCGTCTGTAGGCGGACTCCTGGTCGGGGACTCCATCGCCTTTGGCGAATTGTTTGCAAGTCGTTGACGTTCCTTTGGCGGGCTCTCTTTTAGAGTTCCACCGCTCCTTTTGCGTGAGGGAGGAATTGGTTGGAACAGCCTGATCTGTTGGAGGAGATTGGTGGGAGCTTATCCTGAACGCCAACTTTTCGGCGTCAATCGAGATGAGGTGTCGTTTGTAGCTTCGATAACTTCTTCGTACCACGCCACCTTTCTGTGGGAAGAGAACTTGGACTTCTTGGACTTGCGGGGGGCAAGTTGATCTAGACGGAATGGATGAAAGGTATTCCTCGAACTTGGTCTGATCGAACTCGTATTCGACCTCCTCTCACGACTGGATCTGAATCGCGCGCTGCGGACCGCTCCGATCTCGGCAGCGAGATCGGTGTGCTCCCACTGTGCCGTCGCCGATTGTTCGCTGGTGGAAAATCTGTAGGTTTCTCTTGCTATTGATTCCATTGTCATCTGTAGTTACAAACTTTTTGAGTTACAAAAGATCCGCCGTTTTTTTTATAACGATCGGTTACAACGAAATATCAAATAAAAATAAACAAAAGATTACAACTTTTTCTCCTTTTGTTGTCGAACGATATCGCGAGCTCCTGTTTTGCGGCGCGTCGCTTGTGCCTTGCGTGGTTCTTTGCTGCGCCGGGGTTGTTTAGCCGTTGGACCACGCTGAAGATCTAGATCCGGTTGGATCTACGCCAGTACAACGGGTATTATTTCACCAAGGAATCAATTAGCGGGGAGGTTGTTTCACCAAGGAAACAATCGGTCAGAGTCTCCGGGATCTAAGGACCAAGCTATAGATCCGGAGTATGCCTCGCCGTAGCATCTGAGATCTAGATCCTCTCGAACACCTGCCTTAATTTGACTGTGCATGATCGCCGAGACCAGATCTGAAGGAGTGATAGTCCCGGAGTCCCAAAGCTGGTCAATTCTTTTCTTACAATCGAGTCTCCAATCCAGCAGGGCATTCGTCCTCTCTCCAAAATTTCAACCCTTCAAATGACACCAAAGGGCCTAGGCCTATTTATAGGCCACTCAGCAATCTGTGCCTTAGCACAGATCTGGGCGGCCACCTCAGGGTGGCTCGGCTCTGGCGCCGAGGCCACCCTATGAGGTGCTCGGCTGCCGAGCCACCTCAGGTGGCTCGGCCTGCCGAGCCACCTCAGGTGGCTCGGCAGATGGCCGAGCCACCTTGAGTGTGCCTCGGCCACGCAGCCACTCCCAGGTGGCTCGGCTTGGCCGAGCCCTATGGGTGGCGGCCTTGCCGACCACCTTTAGGTGGCTCGGCTTGGCCGAGCCACCTGAAGTTTCGCGTCGGCCTTCGCGCGAGCCCCTTCTAGGTGGTGGTTTTTGGTGTTTTCCGCCTTCTGTTCTGTCCGTGCATTGAATTTAACTTGCCGTCTCTGATTTGATGATCTGATTTGAGCCAGTAATTGGTTCCTGATTTGAGTAAATCCGCTTCTGAGTTTGGAGTCCGAAATCGATTCTTGATTCGATCGTCATTCGTCGAGTATGCCTTTCGGTTGGATGACTCGTTGATTCTTTCGAACCTTGGCTTTGATCCGTACGTTGTATGGATTGCATTCCGTCGCTGATGCGATTCGGTCGATCTTGTCGCCTCGTTGGTTCGTCGGTTTGTGCCGAGCTGAGCTAAAGGACCTATAAGCAATTTTATATGCCTACATGCTTAATTGAGTTCTCACCTTGTATGAGAGAACAAACCATTTATTGTTACATTGAGAATATTGTAAGGTTTTCGATGAGCTAGAAAACCGAGTGTGTTGTTGTGAAGTTTTCGGTGAACTAGAAAACCGAGTGTGAGGAGTGGACGTTGATCGGTGAACGTTGAAAACCAACATTGTGAGTGAGTGTATACGTTGATCGGTGATCGTTAAAAACCGACATAGTGTTGTTGTAAACGTTATTCGAGTGTGCGTAGAAAACCCGGTCGTGATAGTGGATTTCTCCCCGGGGGTGGGGAGCTGAGACGTAGGACGGAAGGTCCGAACTCCCTGATCATATTGCTTGTTTGAGTTTGGGTTAGCACACTTATATTTGTTCATCTTTATAGCCTTTCTCTCATTGTTTATTTCATCCACTATATTATTTGTTTATGTTACCCTTATGTTTGCATATCCTTGCATATATCATATAGTGTACCTCTTTACTATGATATATCACCTTGTGTATATTGCATATTCTTGCACTTAACTCTTTGTATATCTATCTTGCAAGAATATATTTGTTAATTAGTTTTAATTGGCATAAAATCGGATTAGATTAGCATAAGACCCTAATCACCCCCCTCCCCCTCTAGGATCTAACATCTTGCTATTTTGCAAAGTTTTTTAATCCTAGCTACAAGTCAAATACATGTTCTTAAAAAATTTTGGGGGATCTTGTAGACGATTAAAATATATTCCTACCTGGGCCAGTGTTGGAGTTGAATCCAAGAAGTGAACGCCCATGAGCTAAACACATCAAATGGGTCCAAAACTGAGCTAACAACAAGCTGTAGCGAAGGTTGCTTAACAAAAACATGTGAACCACACCATGATGCCCATCTCGATTTGACCTAACCAAGTCAAGAATGAGTTGACTCTCAAACAGCTGTAGTGAACATCCCCATGCAGCCCATCTTGACTCGATTCGACCAAGTCAAGAGCGAGCCACTTTACAATTCACGCACCAGGCCGAGTCAAAAGGCATCACTAGTTGGCTAAATCATGAGTCTAATTTTGTGTTAGAGTCGAACTCACAGACAACGTTCACTAGCCGATGAACTTCACTCATGGCAATCCAAGTGGACCAAGTTATCCACAGTTCTGAAGAAGGCTCACTCACATCCAAGCGAACCTTGCCCAAACATCTTTAGTGAACTTTGCCAAATAAGCGAACCTCACCCAAACGTCTTCTGTGAACTTCGCTAAATCAGCAAACCCCGCCAAACAGCCGTTTGAAGGCTACTTTCAAGAGAATAACTACCCCCGCTATCTCCTATTTTAATGACCACTTAATCCATAATTAAAGATCATTAACTCTCTCTTTTAGCCTATAAAAGAAGAGGAGATTGCTCATTTTGAAGGATCTAATCTGATCATAGAGAGATCAATACACACGTATAAAGAGATTGCTAAGCTCGCACTTGCGATTCTATTTAGCAAAGGTGTTAAGAGAAGACTGAGATATCTTCAAAGCAACTAAGTTCTTATTAACATCAAATGACTCATCTTCTTAGTTAGAACGTTAATGGAATACAAGTTTGACGTTCCATCGGCACAGAGAAAAGAACCCCCAAGAAGTATAAATTTTTCTTAGTTTCATTGTAAGTCTTCCAATGGTAATATATGTCAATCGCATTCAATTGCAATTTGAAAGACCCAAAACACTAGTAAGAAGAAACTTTCATTAGTAGGTGATGGGGCTATTGCAGGAGACTTGAAGCAATTTAAATATGTCTATGACTTGGTTGTAAATGGGAAAGAAGAACTTCCTCCATCCAAAATTCCTATGAAGGTGCATCATTATGCATGAGATTACTAATGTTAATCGTGATATTATAGTAAAGATGGATATTATGCATGGTACTCCCAAAGAGGTTGTGAGTGATATTATACATATTAATGTTATCCATGGAGGAGAAAGATATAATAGCGAGCAAGGCAATTGATGATATAAGTGACTTGCTTGGTGGAGGGATTTAGGCAAAAGAGATGCAAAAAAAATCATGTATTAAGTATGAGAGAAAATTTTCTTTCGAAGAAAAGGATGTGAATAATTTTAAGAAGGTCGAGATGATACTTCCAGCACTAGATTATGAGAATTAACAAGGAATATATTTAGAGGAGCTTCGCAAGTGCCCAACCAAATTATAGTATAGAAAATGTCAAACCACAAGGAGGTGTTTTTTTTAATAAATTAGAATTTTTTTTGAGAGTTATCTGAAAAAAGGTTGTTTTGAAATGGGGTCAAAAGTGGGTTTATGGATTTTTTGTAAGACCCAGGGGGGGGGGGGGGTGAATAGGGTATTATGCTAATCTAATCCGCTTTTATGCCAATTCAAATCTAATAAATATGCAATGAATTATTAGCAAGGATATGAAACTAAGACTAAGGGTAAACACATTAAACAAGATAGTAGGCAATATAAACAACAAGCAATAGGCAAAGACAATATAAGATGAACAAAAAAATAAGTGCGCCAATGCCAATCACAAACACACGATATGATCACGGAGTTTGATCAACCACTTGACCTACATCTCCGCTCCTCACCTCGAGGAGATCTCTACTATCACAACCGGGTTTTCTACGCTTACCCGAATAATGTTTACACATCACACTCGGTTTTCTATTCTAGCTCACCAAAAACTTTATAATCTCACACTCTTACAATCACACTCTATGCCCTCTAAGTGTTGGTATCTAGCCCGTGTCTTCCTCAAGTACTCGGAATTACAACCTACCTCTAGGCATTACCATCGACCCCACTCCTCTTGGGATGACCCCGTCTCTCGCCACGCATTCCTCTTGGTGTACAAGTGTATTACAAAGTGATCTCACAAATTAAGCTCAATAACAAAGTTTTTTCTCAATAATGGATGAGAACTTTATGTAAGATCACTATCAAAGAATACAATCTCACAACTCCAAATATACTATGTATGAAAATACTTAAGCTCAAGTGCGTGTGTGTAATCAATGAGAGATAACAACAACTAAACTTAAATCAATCTAGCACAAATATGTATGAATCAAAATATATATAAGCTAGAAAATAAGTTTAGAAAAATTTCTCTAAGAATCAAGAGCGAGAGAGAATGAGATTGAAGCCCAAACACCAAAGAAATGATCTCCTCCTCTTGTAAACCTCTTTTTGCATAAACTAAAACAATCTTCAAAACTTGAAACAAACTAACCTCTTTTTGCATAAACTAAAACAATCTTCAAAACTTGAAACAAACTCTCACAAACTTGTAAAACTTGTTTTAAACAATCTTCAAAACTTGAAACAAACTCTCACAAACTTGTAAAACTTGTTTTAAAACTCTCTTAAACATTCATAAGAAACAATGAAAGTTGAGGGTTTTTCATAGCCTCTTAAACCAGCCAAAAACGGTCAAAAATCAAAAATATCAAAAACTAGCTGTTACTAGCCGTTATAGGCTAAAAAGACCAAAATACCCCAAAATCCAGCATTCTGAAATTTTGTGTATCTGACTTTTTAAAATAAATTAAAAATAGTAAATTAACTCCACAAATAATGAAAATTTGAGGGAGGTTTCTAGACATGTATATAAACATTTTAGAGAAGCATTTCTGAAATATCACTTCCCATTTGTGAGAAATAAATATTTTAATACAGATATTCTAGATTCTAAAAACTACTAAAATACTTAATTTTGTAAAATCAATTCATTATAGTAAACCAACTCCAAAAATGATAATATTTTGGAATATGATTATAAACATGTAATAGAAAATGATACAAAAAGAATTTTTGAAATTTCATTTCCCATTTGTAAAATATCATTATTTTTTAAATATATCCAAAACATAAAAACATGAGATACTTAAATTTTGATATTTTGACGTAAACCAAGTTTTGAAACTTTGTGAAACAATTTTATAGACTTGATTAAAGATATAAACTATTGTTGTTAAGTCTATAAACCAAAAACTCAATATTATGTAAAATATATATATATATATATATATATACATAGAAACCAATAAAATATGTGTATATATGATATTAAGCTTAAAGTACTAAACACATATAATATAATCTCCTATACTAGATTACCCAAGGTATAGATCTTCAATAAGCTCGACTTGGTATACTTGCGGATGAAGCTTGAACTTGGATCTCTAACTTGATTTGCAAGGCTTCATACCGATATTCCGCCAACCTCCATTGGATATGATCGTTGAAGCACAATTCCATCCAACCTCCAACTCATTGTTTGCCTATAATAAATACAAAAACATAAATACTGGACAAACAATATTAGTTATAAATTATTTGTTAAAACATCATCAAAACAAGAAGGCCAACATTTTTGATAAAGAATGAAGATAAAAAATAGAAAGAAGAGGAGAGAATAGAAATACAAATAAGAAAAGAGAAAATAGAGAAATTAAAAGAAAAGTAAGAAAAAAAGGAGAAAGAAAATGGAAAGGAAAAAGATCTAGAAAAATGCAAAAACTAAAATAATTAAAAAATAAAGAAAATATAAACACTAACAAAATTAGGGATTAAAAGAGATAAAGAGCAATATAATTAAACTAGCAAATTAGATAGATTATACTAGATAGCTATATATTAGATTTAGAAGTTACTCTACTTTTTATTCATTTTTAGAGTTAAAAATAACCTATCAATCTAATTAAAGGAAGCATAGAATATTGTTGATGTTTGAGCTCTCAACATTGGGATTAGGGGCTAATCTCGAGTAACAGCAGGGTTGAGGGTCGACAACAAAGATGTTGGGGGTCCCCTGTGATGGCAGATTCCTTGATAGGAGGGGTCCTGCAAAACCACAACATGTTAGAGAACCGGAGTTAGGTTCTTTAGTGATCCTTTTGACGATCAAGTTAGTATTTAGTTTGAGTGGAGAAGGGGATCAATGAACTAAACAAGTTATGAGTGCACAATAATTGAACTATATAGCAAGAGATTGCTCTCTTTTGCTAGAGATAGCTTATCTTGGTTAGTAGGCGATGAGCTTATAATTCCAGCTGAGAGGGGTGAATATGTTACTTTGACCAACCCTAGGTAGGCGGCTGAGTTGGCATATGCTTTATAGGTATCGACTATAGATTAGATGTCATCCATGAGCTTGTGATGGTGACAAAGTAGGTGTGGTACTGATGGAGGGCGGTGAGTCATGGAGACTCGTGGCAGGAGCAATGATGATGCTAAGTAGCTATCGGGAAGAGGTTCGAGGACAAACTGCCTCTTAAGTCAGCTTTGAGAGCAAGCCGACAAGTACCGCCTTTTTTGTCTTCCTTGAGAGTTAACCAAAGTATTTCTTTTTATTTTTTATTTTTTTTATTTTTTTAAAGAAAAGAAAGAAATTAGTTTTTTTTAGAAGATAAAGAAAAAGAAAATCCTAACTAAAACAAATCAAAACAATCACTTTTCAATCAACTCTAATTCTAGGGTTTAGCCTAACTCCACTAGACTAGCTCCTAACCAAAAACTCCTACAGTGAAAAGATCAAAGTTTTACCCAGGTAGTTAGCCAGGTAAGGATAGTACTAGAGGGTGATCAAAGATCAATTAAGTACCTCTTTCCTTGCGGAGCGCTGACTTAAATGATGGGTTTGAGCGAGAATGTTTCTTAACTCGGGTAAAGTCGATCTGATGATTGGTTAGCATTGGAAATGTGTTGACTCTAGAGAGGGGATTAGCACTTAGGTTACATGATGGTATTACAATTATCAAGATAGATTCTATAAGTAAACTTAAAATTTATGCGTAGATAATCAATTATAAATAATAATCCTAGAATTCTAATGAGCATAGTGTATCAAACCACTTAAGGAACATATAACCTATCAAATTAGAATATTCTATCAACTATTATTTTCATTGATTAATCTCTACATAAATACTTAAGTAATAAAAGAGAGCAATTCTAATTCTAATAAACAAGTTAAAGTACTTTCCTCTTATCATCATTTTCCTACAAATTTTATTAAATCCTAAATTATGAGAAAATATAGAAAGTATGATTAGAAAAAAAAGTAGTCATAAAAAGTAAATAAAAGCAAG